>NC_073696.1:220139108-220491608 GCF_029784165.1 Wyeomyia smithii | reverse complement strand
TAAGGTCTCCATCGATTCAACATTGGAGGGAGGCGCACGGCTAACGTTTGCGTTGGAGTGGGTGGGAACTTTTGAGGCGTTTTCGAAATGGTCAGAGGCTCCAAAATTCACAGGAATCGGTAAATAGCTACAACCTTTCACTTTTTTCCAGTTTTAGCTTTAGGGCCGCAAATGTGTTGACCAGTGTTGATCTTGAGTCTGGAAAATTTCCCCACCCACGGAGGATACTCAGTTTGCTAACTCAAATACGTGTGCAATGTTCATTCAAATCAAAAATAATCGACAGGTCATTTGGCATAGAAACATTTTTTCGTAAAAGCTCAAAAAGAAGCGTGATTTTCTTCCAGATAAAACAAGGAAAAAAGTCAGGTAAAATCAATCACTTATTGAAATTTTAACCGGTATTCTGAACAAACGATTTGAAAATGAAATATCATCAAAAATATTCCACATGAGTACTTACTTTTTAAGAAAATTCTCAAATAAAACCTTCGTGAATTATAAAATCCTCATGAAAAACTGAATAGTTTGCCAAATTTTCAAAAAAGACTTTTCGGTATTCTTTCCAATTGATTTTGATTTAAAAAAAATTTCTTCAGGTTTTTCCCAAAATCATTTATGATAATATTCAAATTGAAAACATTAGATTTTTATTTTTGTTCCACAGTTGATTATTTATCTTGTTATTAATCAAACTAATCATATTAAAATACTGATCATTTACTCTATTAAATCATTGTTTTGTTCAAATGTTCCACAATGAAGACTTTAACATTCTGGAGTTTTACTCCTCGCAAAACACTAAAAGCCATGCGTCTGTGCAATATAAAATTATCTATAAAACTATAAGATACAATTTGAAATATCTCGTAGCCGGAAGCTTTAGTTTGCGCTATGAACTCAGACTCAAACTGACAACGATTGAATAAAGACCCTATCATTGAGATGATTAAACTAACTATATTACTTGCGAATCAAATGTATCACACCAGTTATATTTTTTTCCAAGCAGTAAGATAAACAAACTAGTGTTTAAAAATACCGAGTGTTGCCTATTGGGCGTCTCCTTTTAATTTCACTTTGAAGCTTCCCGACAGCTCGACATTTTTTGCCGTAAAGAGCTGAGGAGCTTATATTTTCAACAACTACACCGACATCCACGAATCGTCCGATCTTGCACGCCCAAAATGAAACAATATCATTCAAATAACACAAATCTTGCCCCTTTACTACTTGTACCCTTGTCACGTTAAGTAGTAAGCAGCGAAAGGGATTCGTAAATCCCCAGAACGTCTGGCATCAAGCCATCCAATCGAAAGCACAAAATAGGCATATCCGGCTCGGACGGCTTGTATATATTATAAAACGCTGTTACATCTTCTCCGCTTTCCCTGCTTCTTGCATTGAATTACGATTTTTTTGCGTCGCCCAAATTGTCAGTTCCGATGGGCTTCCAGATGGTTTTGCACGTGCTGTGTCTGGATATTGCAGCACGGCCGGTTGCCGGCATGGGTTGTGAGTGGGATTTGTTCGAGCTGGTAAGATGGCATTTTATATCCTTCCCGAGTGCGAAAAAAATAGAATCTCATTTTAATTCGATTTAATTTCACTGAAAAAAAAACATCAATAGACCTAGCTGCCACGGTTGAGGAAAATATTTTTTTATTCTGCTTATGATTCGAGTTTGAAACTGTAAGTGTTGACAGTCTAATTCATGTATTTTAAATACATAGGGGAAAGTAGGTAAAGACGGACACCCTAAGGTTTAATCTAAATAATTACTTTGGTATTGCTATTTAGATCGCAGTAGCCATATGAATTGAAACTTAAGGTTATTTGTTTTCATAATCATTTTTGGTATTAGAGAACCTCCTCCAAGTTTTATGTGTTTTGGGTCTTCAAAATTAAGACTACAAATTGCTGTTTTTTGACATGGTTGGGAAAAACGGACACTTGGGGTGGGTAAGATGGACACTACGAAGGTAAAGGTGGACACTCACAAAAAAGATGCAGTACGTTGAGTATTCTTTTGATTTATGTGTTAAGTGATGGCCATGCATTACTCTACGTTATTAGAGTCCATCTATACATCACGTGAACAGTTTGAGAGGATGGGTTTCGATGAAGGCGAAAATTCTCCGCCTATATGGCCTGTTCTAACTGCTAAGTGATTAATATCTGCTGGTTTCTCTCGCGGGTGTACTTTGTGAACATCTGTAGTAGGTACACAACAGATGCTACATGTGAAAATTCTTGGAAAATCCGTGTGTCCATCTTTCCCTACCTTAGTGTGTCCGTCTTGCCCGACCTGGTTGTAAATTTTTCAAACGATCGAAGCTCTTCATCGGAACATCGAAAATCTGCTGAATTTTCACTAGAAAACCGAGGAAAGACTAATTTATCACTTTACTATTGTGAACATATGAAAACACGTAAGTTTCACGAGTTTTTCACTATTTTCCGTGGAATAAAAATTACATCAGATTGCGCGTTCAAGAAAATATTCTTTGTTCTACTCACAAATTTGACAGTTTGCTTGCTGAAAACCAATAATGCAACTCAAAAGCATTAATACACTATAAAGAAGGTATTCGCATCACTCAACTATCATAACACATTCTAGTTTGTGAAATATTAAAAGTGTCCATCTTACCCGCAGTGTCCGTCTTTGCCTACTTTCCCCTACATGCAATTTTCACTTCGAGAAAGAATACTTTTCGCAATGTGCCGAAATACTGATTTTATTTCTAAGCAGATGGTTCAAGCTGATAAAACAGAGCGGAAATGTTAGATCCTTTCCGGGGAGGATTGATTTTGCTTACCATTCCATAGAAACTGGGTTTTCGTTATCCGGAATATGTTTTGTCTCAGTCTATCCAGTCTGTGAATCATGCAGCGCTACACCAGCTGTTCCGCTATGCAATCTTTTTTTTTCATTTCCCTACTTTATGTTCCCCTGTAAAAGTAAGCAGTCTGTCTGGGAAGCTTGCCTAAGATGGCTTGTAATAAAAAAACTGAACAAAAAATATGAGCTCCAATTTGTAAAGTAAAAACAGAACTGAAGTTGAGTAGGACGATTATCCGTGCTAGGTGCTTGCTTTCCGTTAATAGCAACTTGTTGAAAACTTTCTGCTATATCAAAGAGCTATGAATGAAAGTTCTGCCTTTGTGTTTCTGAAAATTCTGTTGTTGGAAATTACACAAGATGTGATGCTTTTGCTTTTTTCGTGTGAAGTACGGTTTCGAGCATTTTTGGTCCACTAAATCCGCAATTAAGCAAAGTTTTTCCTCCTATGTTTAGTTTACAGTATATTTCGCTGTTATGTTTATATTCTTATTTCTAATTCCTGTTTTCCAATTTTATATTATTTGTTCTTTTTTTTGTATTTTTGGTTTCTATTTCCTGTTTTCTATTTCTCAATTTTTCATCAGTGATTTTCAATATGAATCTTGGGGTGACTATTTGTATAATATCAAAATTTTATGCTTTTCAATTTATTTGTGATTGGAAACATTCACTATTTGTTTGAATTGTTTTCATGGTTTTCATATTTATTTATTCTTCGTTTTCCTTCTTATGTTTTGCAGATTTATGTTTTTTGACGTTTGATTTCAATTTTGTTTGTCTTAATTCCATACTTTTATTAAGTACAACGATTTCCCTGAAACTTATCCTAGACGAAAGCACCTATTTTGTTTTCGTCGCTTCGCTAACGAGTCGAGAAAAGATGGTAACATTAATTCAAACTGATAGCCAAACGCACCAGTAAACTTCGAAGCAGTAGGCCAGCAGACGCATGATGAATGGCCAAAATATTTCATCTTCGGTGGAATAGATGGAACAAATCGGACACCCGGCGACCTGACATCAAGACAGACAAGAATTCAATGACGGAAATGAATGATTGTGAGACACTCCGAAGGGGGAGGAATGAAGCCGATCTGAGATTGTCCGAAATCTGGCTGTTTTTGTTTTTCGGCGCTGTGGCCCATAGCAGCGTCATAAACAAGTTTTGCGTAGTGAGGAGCAATCATCCGATCTTCCATCGCCAAGGAACATTTTCCTTTCTGGTATAGGAGCACAATTTGTGACCGGTGTCTCAGGATAACTTGAGCTGAAGCACGAAAACCATTAGGGAAATAAAGATTTATTTGAGTTTCATGGCATTTTTGAATGAACGGTACGTACAGTTTTCCCCTTTTGTGTTGTAAACAGGTAGTATCGATTCGTTCAAGCCTGAGTTTGTCCTATAATCTCTAGTGTATTGCTTTATTCGAATTCATTCCAAAATCGAAGAAAATGAAAAAGTATTAAGCTCTGTACAAATACAGGAGCGTTTTCATTCAAGATTGTTTACAAATCGGATCTCCTAAATGTTTGACAAACATGGCGGGATTGCGAAAATAATAAAACAGAAACGCAGCTTTTTTGTGCTCAGTAGAAAATGCAAGCTGCCTTTGACAAAGTGGAGACCAGAGAGTCACATGGTAGGCAAAGAAACAACGCAAAGCAAGAGCAAAGTACCTTCGTGGGAAGGTGGTTGGACGTTGCCTGCAGGGATAAAAATCGAGCATCGATCCTGAACAGCAACCAGTTTGGCATAAAGGACTATGGGTCACTGCTGACGGTCGGAATGCATTTGAACTCGTTGTGTGCTGTCAAGCTTTGTTTGTTTTGTGTCGCGTCACTGTTAAGCTAAGGGATTAGTCCCTTGTCGGTGGCGAATTAACGAGAATATCCAGTGCATAAACCGCAACTGATCCAATGGAATAATGTATAAACATACCATCTACAAAAGTCTAAACAGACGTGAAATGATTTATCACTATGCTAGGGAGCAACAAGAATAAGTGAAAGTAAAACTGGCGAATATTTTATTCTAGAAATTTGTTTCAGTTTCACGCGATGTCAAGAGCCAAGTATATGTATGAATATCGCGGTTCTTTCGCAGTGTGAGCATGCAAGCGCGCAGTAGTTAATGGCACTGCTGGAGCGTCAAATTTGACGAAGATATATATTCTGCAGTTCTGCATTTGTTGAAGGATCATTTGAATATTCATATATTTGTTCAGACGTAAACGATCCGGTAGACACAAACCTGATCAGGGATGAAAATATTGCAGGCTTGATTGTTACTTAAACAATTTCTAATTTTATTTTTATTGTGGTTCACTACAGCAGCCCCAAGGTCACGAACTACCCGCAAAAGCTCACGACTCTGCATCCAATCTGAGCTCTCACACAGTGCAGTTCAGTGCGCATGGAAAACAATCAATCATTTTCAACGGAATTAATGCACAAAAACACCATCGGCAGCTGCAAAAATATCCTGCAGAGTACAACATAAATATTCCATTGCTATTGACAATAAAAATAGCAATCAACACACCACCACGTACACTTTTCCCGGGACAAGAGAAAAATATTGCATTATCGTGTCCGCGCTCCAGCTGGAAATGCACTCCGGAGGGAACAAAAAGTCGCCGGCAGATGAGAAATTTTTCACCATTCCGCTTCTCCCATCTTAACTAGCGGCTGAACGGAAATTCATCCTCAGTAATCCTCAATGGTTACTGCTCGGTAATTGCTGAGAAAGAAAACCGTTGGATTCCTTTCCAGACCAGTCTCTCTGGCCGGGATGGTGACCAAGTTTATTAGGGCGCCCCCTCGATGGCAACACATTGTCAACTTGTTGAAACCGACAAAAAGGTGTCGACGGAACATCAACATCATTTCATTAGTTTGCGCCCAGTTCTGCTGCAGCTGCAGTTGTGGACTGTTGGCGGCAAATGGGGTAATGTCAACCTGCTAACTAATCCTATATAGCGCTGCTGCTGGCGTCACCATCGTCACTTGCACCGAGGGTGCAGTCCGTGATTAAACCAGCTGGAACGTTCCACACGCTACATGTGCGTTCCGTTCCGTGCCTCGGATGAGTGAACAAGCATTACGGGATTGACTTCCGTGGTTTGTTTGCACTACCGGCGTTGTTGGTGGACGGACGGCCGTCCGCTTTCGGTTCGCTGATGAAATACAGGTCTTGTAATGATTTGACACCTTATTTAATACTCGCCCGTGGCAAGCGATGTAACATATATGCATTTTCCTGTGTACGCTTTTACACGTTATTGTGTCGTGCCTGTTTTCGAAAACGTAGCGTTCCATTAACCTGGTAAACCATGGCGTTGCAAACTCTTTGACTGATCTTGTGAATCATTATCATAAATAGTTGAAAAATTTTAACAAAAATCTGCACACTATGATTCCAAAAATCCTAGTTTCAATCTCAAGAACAGACAAAAACTCTACAGTTTAAAACATAAAGAAATGCACCTAAAAGCACAGAAATGTATTCAAACAAGCGAATATCCGAATAAATAACAAATTCAAGCTACATCATTGGAATATGATTATTCAAAATAATTAAAGTAGGAAAACTTATATTATAAGAAACAAAATTTCTGAAATTACCTTATCCTGCACTTTTGAGACAAGAGTTTAAAAATTCAAATTTTCCCAGAAAAACAACAAGATATTACATTACTTGCATTCGAGAGTGATAAACAACAAAAACTTTTATCCAACACTAAAAAAATACTCTCTGGTAGTATGGCCATTTTGAAATTTAAGATGTTGACTTTGGCCTCTGGAAAATAGCCAAATACAAATCGAATACAAAAATGTAAGTGATGTAATAAACAGCAACCGTGCAGTCACGGCTTTGCATACAACCTTTCTGTCGTTTTGTAACAGGTGAAAATGTCGATAGGTATATTCAAATTCACTCATATAAATACGACATCACTGAACAGGAATGGAACAAACACTTTGCGGTGCGAACAAGTCTTAACAGCCACAGTGCACGCAGATTTAGCTTACGTTTCACTTTTAAATCTAGCGCTAAACGAAAATATATTAAATTTTCAATCATTTATTTGTTTTGTCCTCAAAAGGACAGTTGTTGTTCAGGTTATAATCGGATATCGAGTATCGAGTGTTACCCTCACAGTGAGGATTACGGTACTCTAGTTACCGTTCTCACACTAAAACTTAGACGGCCAGTAGATTTTGATTGTCAGGATCCAGAATGCTTGTGTTATTACCAAAAATAGTCAAAGCTTCAGCGGAGGAAGTAGCAGGCCGTATCCCACCATCTGCTTATCGACAGACTCGACAAGTTTGCTGTTGCTATCAACTGCTTCTAAGTTGGGACCGTCCTTCCCATCATCACTGGTAAAATGATTGGTTTGAGCAGAAGCAGGCTCTTATATAGCACAAGAGTACATTCCCGATTAACTAGGTATAATAATCGATTGACCGTGTTTGGGAAAGCAAGCATGAAGCCACCAATCAGAGAGCGAAATCTGTCTTCACAAACTTGACCATTTTTAAAAGTACAACAGTTCGAATTATTATACAACAATTTAATGCATCTGGGCAGATGCATAGATGATTTTCCAATCGATTACTGCAAGAACGAATACAAATCCGTTGAAAATTAATCGATTTATAAGCATTTGAAATTGGACATATATTTCCCCTGTTCCGTTTTTAGATTTTCATTGTACACCCCTATGTAGTTCTACGTCAAAATATCAAAGAAAACTCACTTCTTTTTAATTCGAAATTTGGTGTTTTTTTCGTCAAAAAGAAGTTTTCCACAATAAATATATTTCCACAAAACTTGTTTAGTTCCCTACAGTTCGATCCCAGGGAGCTTTTTTATATCGGAATCTGGAATTTACAAAAAACTCGGTTAAACTTCTTCTGATCTGTCATATTTTCAGTTCATTAAGCAGACAGTATGTGCAGTAGGGAAAGCGAAAAATAGGCGAACTGGAAATATGATACAGATTTGGAAAAATATATCGCATTCCGACGGGACTTGAACCCGCAATCTCCCTGTCTCAGGCATGGTGTTTTGATCAATTAAAACACAGGGGACGGTGGTACTGTTTCACAATCTATATCGTATCACATTCCACTGCCGACTTATTGCTCATCCCTAACTGTCATATTTTATTTCAAACATGGAAAATTAAAACCGAAACATTCATATAACTGCAATATATAACATAAGAAAGAGAATATAAGCAACAAAAAACTGCAAAAAGCTAAAAGTGAGAATAAAAACAAAAGTAAGAAAAAAAAACAAGTGAATTGGTCATTCCATACGAAGTGTACCATCACAGATTTTGCTCAAAGTTGGACGAACTTTTCATCTAGTGTCACTTTGGAAAAATCACAATTTTGGTGTCGATTGGAATACTCCTCGCTTTGAGGGACTCCCCTCTTTGCTGCAAGATAGCGCATTTTTTTGTCAAAAGCACTTTTTCAATTTCCTGCAATTTATAGATGTAAGACGTCCCATAGATGGTTTTTGAAGAAAATAAAGCAAGAATCTCAGAAAAAATATGATTTTAAAAATAAATATTTCCAGATAGATTATTTTTGTATTTGAAAAGTAATTTTTTTTTATATTTAAAATGTTATTTCAGATCTCGTAATTATTTTTCGTAAAAATGTTATACATATTCCGAGATTGGCTTATATTACTTTGGGGTGATAAGTGTTTCTTACGCAAATTTTTTTGAGAAATGCGATGGAATTATCATATTTAAAATAAAATCGGCTACATTTGCCAAAAAAGGAAACTTACTTTTCAAATACAAAAATAATCTATCTACAAAAATAATCTATCTACAAAAATAATCTATCAGTATTTCTCAGGCATCTTACGTATATAAATTATAAGAAAAAATAATTACGAAATTTACAACTATTTTAGTAAAAATGGTTTATCTCGAGATTGGCTTAGATTACCTCGGGTTGATAAGTGTTTCATACTTAAAATTTCACGAGAGATACGATGCAATTATAAAATTTGAGATAAAATTGGCGTCATTTTTTTTTTCTATCTGGCAACACTTCTGGTTAAAAGCAATATTTTTTCTGGATTTTTGGTTTATTTTTTTCAAAAACCTCCTATCAGTTATTCTCGAGCGTCTTACGTCTATAAATAAAAAGAAAAATTAATTACGAAATTTACAACTATTTTCGCATAAATGTTCTATCTCAAGATTGGCTCATATTACGTTGGGGTTATAAGTGTTTCTCATGAAAAATTCTCGGAGAAATACGATAAAATTATGAAATTTAAAACGAAAATGGTTACATTTGCCAAAAAAAGCAAAGTTAGTTTTTAAATGCAAAAATAATCTATCTGGCAACACTTCCGGTCAAAAATAATATTTTTCTGGATTTCTTGCTTTATTTTCTTCAAAAATCACTTAACAGTATTTTTCGGACGTCTTACGTCTGTGCATTGTAGAAAATAGAAAAAAGTTGTTTTACATAAAAATTCTTGCGACAAAGAGAGGGGGGTCCCACGGAGCAGGGGGTATTCCAATCGACACCAAAATGGAGTTTTCCTTAGTGACGCTAGATGAATAATTCCCCCAACTTTGACCAAAATCTGTGATGATCGTGTCCAAGTTTGTGCTTATTCGTGGTCACTTCGTATGGAATGACCCAAATGAGACAGACAAAAAATAGAAGAATGAAAAGACAAAAAATAAATATATTGGACAAACACTCAACAAATTAAACTGCAAAAACACGAAAAATATTTTAAATGACAAATAATTAAAAAGGCCGAAGAGATAGAATAACAAAAACTTTTAATTAGGGTAAAATTGAAAATGTATTAACGGCAAAAGTGTTTAAATGACAAAATAGATTTCAAAACATGAACAAAAAGAAAAGACAATTAAGAACGACAATTATACAAAACGAGAAAAAACAAATCCAACACAAAAAGGAACCAAAAAATTTAAAAATAATTCCGGAGAAGGCGTTCAAATTAGAAAAGGCATCAAAGTGTAAATTATAAGAAAAACAGTCAAAAAACAAGAGATATATGTGTCAAAAAGACATAAATTATATCAATAAAATAAATAAAACATAACAAAGTACAAAAAAAAAACAGGAACACACAAAAAAAAAAAACGCCGGGAAAAAAATTCTAGAATTGTAGTAAAATAATAAAAGTGGTAAAATTAAAGACTAAACTCAAAAAATAGTAAAAGTGGTGAAATTAAAGATTAAACTCATATATTAAAAAAAAGAAAAAAATATTAAAATGCCATACTGCCCCTGTTTACATAGTTGACGTAAGAGTCAAAATGACCAAAATGCACTTTTTCGTTGATTCAGCTTCCTTTCCCTAAGATACATACACTACGAACAAAAAGAAAACCATTTTGTTCTGAAACTTTTGAGAAATATTGGAAAAACATTTTGGCGTAATTGCCAATTGGTTGCAAAAACTGGCGTCACTCCATACGAGGTGCAATTGTCTATGTTAAGTCGTTTTATTTGGATGTCTAACTTCTGTCTGTTTGTCTAAGTTGAGTCGTTTAATTCGACAAATATTCCATGGAAAGGGGAAAAAGGGAAAGTGGGATTGAATAATTGTATTGTATATTAATATTTTTACAAAACCCTCAGCCTCAGGAAGGTGTGAAGTCACCGTGTCCTTCACCCCTACTAGTGGATATTTGCATCAGTCAGATGAAATAATTAAAACGTATCTGTATAATACGGTGGGTAAACCTAATAGATTTGCCAGAACGTTTTTAAGGTTCTATTTGGGGCCCCAAACAATCCTGACACAACCGGAAGTGGATTGATCGATAGCTCTCTAAGAAGAAACATGTGCAAAAGTTTTCCTATACTAATTTTCATACAAATTTATGTACATGCATATGTAATGCACCAATCAGAGGCACGAGCAATCTATATCCGGCAGGTTTAGCATTGTCTGGGGGCCTAAATTGAACCAAAGAAAAACTTTGTCCTGGCTCTGTGCTGTCAAGTTTGCATTTTTTCATGTAACGATTACCCACCTTAGCGTAAATGTAAGACTTTTTGTATGTGTTTGTGTGTGTATGTGTGTGTGTGTGTGTTTGTATGTGTGTTTGAGCGTGTTTGTCAAATTGAAACTGTCGATGAACAATAACTGACGTTTGATCGAAACACGATTGATAAAACTGAATCAACTCCGAGGCAGAGTAATAGGAAGTAGTCAAGTTTTTACGCCAAGCTATGCGAACAATCTGCGAGGAAAATACATGTTTATTCGCATAAACTGGCGTAGCGGTTTTTCTGGATCAATTACCACGGGCCGACCCGTATAATCCATGAGGCCTCTTTTCACACATCAATCTTCATAAAATTGACAGACATTTTGTTGAAATTGTATCTCAATATAATGATTTGGGTTTAAATAACAAAAACGCGTTTTTCTCGCAATGATGGTGTTGGTTGTTACGTCAACTATGTAAACAGGGGCAGCATAATCACAAAAATTTAAAATCATACAAAAATTATAGAATAATAATACAAGTGGCAAAATGAAAGATCGACTCTACTCAAAAATTGATAGATTCAGTTTAAAAATATTTGATATTCTAAAGACTGATTTCGTGCTCTTTAGGAGTTCAATGAAACTTTGTGGGTATGTACGCAAACTAAGCATACTTTTCATAAATGCGGTAATTTTTTTGTGAATTTTGGTTCAACTTAACTGAAATGTCGGCACAAAGTATCCAAAATCTCAATAGTCTTTCTGAATCATGGTTTTCATTTTTTGTTTTTTATTTTGCCTATTCATTGGGGCTAAACTGTGACAGCTCGGTAATACGCATCGTCGCGCAGGTCTATGTTTTTTTCTTCAATAAGTTTGAGAATACACTCGGTTGAGGTTAATAAATTTGATGGTGTTAAATGGTAAATTTTATTGATAATTCTCTTTCAATTCTCTTTTTAATAATTGATTAGTAACCTTGAAGAGAAGCGTTGATTTTGGATTGTCATTTACCGATGACACGGGATGATTCTAGTTCTCTTGTTTCTTGCTGCAGTAATCGATTATTATACAATAAAGACTAAATTTCTGCATGCTAGCTTTTATACGTGACTACTAAGAGTTAAACTTCTGGTGCCGAGTCTTTGTGGATTGTGGGAGCACCTGCTGGACTATATTTGTCGTAAATTTCTAATTAACTATTTCCCCAGTTAGTACATTTTTCAATCATCATCTCCACATTTACTGCTTGAAATAGAAATATATTGTATTTTATTGAAAATTCAGTTAAATTTCTAGAACTATTCCTCAACAACTTTCATCTAAATCTTGTCCTTGGTTAGATTAGCCCTAATTCAATGTTAGTACAGAATGCATTTCGTGTCAACTTGACCAGATGATAGCAGCATCCTCTCAGAGACATTGTGGGTTTGTTGGCCTTACTAAACCAAGTAACTTTGCATATGCTTCTTTTTTCGAAAAATTTATCTAGACTAACATTTGAAAAGATCATTTTTCTTTAATTTAATTTAGAATAAAATAAGTTTCTTGAATAGACAATTAAGTTGCCTAAAACACCTTTGAACAAGTTAAAGTGAACATACTCTAAAAAAAGTTTTTCCAATAAAAACGTTTTCTTGTCCAATGCTTTTTACGTTGCAAATGTTCATTCTTCAATTCATTGGACAATTCTTTGAAGTCATCCATTGACAACTTTTCTCTATCTCTCGTCGTTATTTGGACACATTGATTTATAAAAATGAGGTTCCAAATTTTCACATCTTTTCAAATGCCAATCCAGAGAAATTTTCAGAGAAAGTGTTTCATTAAAGTCTGAGATGATGCTGCCAGCCATACGCATCATTGAAAGAATTAGTGAAAACTTCTGATAATTAAACTGAGTGGAAATATATTTAATGTCTAGTGTGTGAAATGAAAGCTGCAAATTTTGAATAACGGTAACATAGAACACGAGAAACTTAATACTCAAAACAAAAAATGGCTTAGAATAAAAAGGAGGATAGAAAGAACAGACAGAAAGAAAGAAAAAACCCCACCAGGAAAAACAAAGCACGAAATTTATATGAAACTTAGAGAAGAATAAAATATAAAAAGACTAAATATTAAACAGACAAAAAACTTCAAAAACTCACAAAAGACTAAAGACCAAAGACAAAAGACTAAAGACTAAAGACTAAAGACTAAGGACTAAAGACTAAAGACTCAAGACTAAAGACTAAAGACTAAAAACCAAAGACTAAAGACTAAAGACTAAAGACTAAAGACTTAAGACTAAAGACTAAAGACTAAAGACTTAAGACTAAAGACTAAAGACTAAAGACTAAAGACTAAAGACTAAAGACTAAAGACTAAAGACTGAAGACTAAAGACTAAAGACTAAAGACTAAAGACTAAAGACTAAAGACTAAAGACTAAAGACTAAAGACTAAAGACTAAAGACTAAAGACTAAAGACTAAAGACCTAAGACTAAAGACTAAAGACTAAAACTAAAGACTGAAGACTAAAGACTAAAGACTAAAGACTAACGACTAAAGACTAAAGACTAAAGACTAAAGACTAAAGACTAAAGACTAAAGACTAAAGACTAAAGACTAAAGACTAAAGACTAAAGACTAAAGACTAAAGACTAAAGACTGAAGACTAAAGACTAAAAACTAAAAACTAAAGACTAAAGACTGAAGACTAAAAACTAAAGACTAAATACTAAAGACTATAAATTAAAGACTAAAGACTTAAGACTAAAGACTATAGACTAAAGACTAAAGACTAAAGACTAAAGACTAAAGACTAAAGACTAAAGACTAAAGACTAAAGACTAAAGACTAAAGACTAAAGACTAAAGACTAAAGACTAAAGACTAAAGACTAAAGACTAAAGACTAAAGACTAAAGACTAAAGACTAAAGACTAAAGACTAAAGACTAAAGACTAAAGACTAAAGACTAAAGACTAAAGACTAAAGACTAAAGACTGAAGACTAAAGACTAAAGACTAAAGACTAAAGACTAAAGACCAAAGACTAAAGACTAAAGACTAAAGACTAAAGACTAAAGACTAAAGACTGAAGACTAAAGACTAAAGACTAAAAACTAATGACTAAAGACTAAAGACTAAAGACTAGAGACTAAAGACTAAAGACTAAAGACTAAAGACCGAAGACTGAAGACTAAAAACTAAAGACTAAAGACTGAAGACTAAAGACTAAAGACTAAAGACTAACGACTAAAGACTAAAGACTAAAGACTAAAGACCAAAGACAAAAGACCTAAGACTAAAGACTTAACACTAAAGACTAAAGACTAAAGACTATAGACTAAAGACTAAAGACTAAAGACTAAAGACTAAAGACTAAAGACTAAAGACTAAAGACTAAAGACTAAAGACTAAAGACTAAAGACTAAAGACTAAAGACTAAAGACTAAAGACTAAAGACTAAAGACTAAAGACTAAAGACTAAAGACTAAAGACTAAAGACTAAAGACCAAAGACTAAAGACTAAAGACTAAAGACTAAAGACTAAAGACTAAGACTAAAGACTGAAGACTAAAGACTAAAGACTAAAAACTAATGACTAAAGACTAAAGACTAAAGACTAGAGACTAAAGACTAAAGACTAAAGACTAAAGACTGAAGACTGAAGACTAAAAACTAAAGACTAAAGACTGAAGACTAAAGACTAAAGACTAAAGACTAGAGACTAACGACTAAAGACTAAAGACTAAAGACTAAAGACTAAAGACTAAAGACTAAAGACAAAAGACCTAAGACTAAAGACTAAACACTAAAGACTAAAGACTAAAGACTAAAGACTAAAGACTAAAGACTAAAGACTAAAGACTAAAGACTAAAGACTAAAGACTAAAGACTAAAGACTAAAGACTAAAGACTAAAGACTAAAGACTAAAGACTAAAGACTAAAGACTAAAGACTAAAGACTAAAGACTAAAGACTAAAGACTAAAGACTAAAGACTAAAGACTAAAGACTAAAGACTCAAGACTAAAGACTAAAGACTAAAGACTAAAGACTAAAGACTAAAGACTGAAGACTAAAGACTAAAGACTAAAGACTAAAGACTAAAGACTAAAGACTAAAGACTAAAGACTAAAGACTAAAGACTAAAGAGTAAAGACTAAAGACTGAAGACTAAAGACTAAAAACTAAAAACTAAAGACTAAAGACTGAAAACTAAAAACTAAAGACTAAAGACTAAAGACTAAAGACTAAAGACTAAAGACTAAAGACTAAAGACTAAAGACTAAAGACTAAAGACTAAAGACTGAAGACTGAAGACTAAAGACTAAAGACTAAGAACTAAATACGAAGGAAGACAAATGAAAAATATATACAAAAAATTCTATATGAAAAACTAAACATATCTCAGAATTTGAGCAAAATTCAATTTGTTACATCCTGCGATTCATAGGTTTACCTTACCGTGAATCATTGTGGGTAAACACACAAGCCCCTGCTGGTAGCGCTATGATGAAGTTTGCCAAAGCGATTGTGAATAATGCTTATTCGCCTGAAAGGGCCCCCTGAATGACAAACTAAGCACAAGTGAGACGACAGATGTGCAATATACAATCACAAATGTGGCACGAAAAAAATACACTGGTCTATTCGTGAGGATGGGCTTTTTACCTCGTACCCTTTTGCGGTTTTGCCTTCCACTATTGTCAACATGGATATGGTTGCGGTGCACTTTCATGCGGCTAGCTGGTATCCAATCGGTTACTTCCGTACAGTGCGGTGTGAAGAAAGCAAGCGTGAAAAGGCCATCATCGATTACCGGTAGGGTGCGCCTTCCCACAATACATGGCAACTGGACGGAAGGATAAATTGGAATTGTTTAATGAGCCGGCAGAGTTATTTCGAGGAACTTGACCTGGTTTACTGTCATTGTTTCGATGTTATCTCACGTGTGCCCAATAATGCTACGAGCTCAGGTTTTATTAACGTTCGGTCAGAGGATCGTTTTGTGTTCCGGCTTTTTAAGTTTATTTGGATAAAGATCTCGACGTTTTCTAGATTCTTCTGTTTTTTTTTGTTGGAAATAAAATATACAACGAAAACGAAATACACGTAGTTGAAATGTCCGAGTTCAAATTTGACGATTGATTGTAAGCTTAAATTATATTTGTCTCCTTCACTGGGTTTGCGGCGGATGTCGATTCTATTTGCCCTGTAAGATATTCTATTCTTCATTCAACAATCGAAAACCAGTGGTACTCAATAAGAAATAAAACTGGATTCAATCAGATTCCTTTCTTGGAAAAAGGCTCTCGCTTGCTACTTTACTACCGTACTAGATGAGCACTTTATAGCCCCCATGGTATTACGTTGCTAAATGAAACGGACAGTACGACAATACAAGCCGCCGAATAAAAGCACTCTAATTCAATAGTAATGCAAAGCATCGTTCACAAATTTATTCCAACGGAGGCGCACGGTCGCCCACCTCCTCTGCATCCTGGCAAAGTACTGCCAGCACCGCCTAAATAAATAAGAAGCTTCAAATGAGCTCGCAACAATATGTTTATATTTTTTCGACATGACAATGCAGAAAAAATGCCTCACTAGAAAAACCCACCAGCCGTGACAGTCGTTATCGTTCTTGAGTTCAAATCCTACCAAATTAGCTTTGGCACCACGTGCTGCGAAAAGCACGAAAAGTAAGTCTACACTTTGTTTCGCCCTGTCATGGACCCATTATACGAACCTACAGTGACACTCTGGCGGAAAATGACAGTGCAAGAAAAATGAACGTTTTTCTGTATCTTTGGGCAGATATGAATTCGTAACCAGCCTAAGGGCCTTCACGACGGCTGTCCAAACTTGGGATGAAGCATTCTGACCATTATGAGTGATAATAAAACGCTAGAGCACGAGCTGCGATATAAATTTACTAGCGCGAAGTAATCTAGTTTGATGAAGTCTAAGTTATATGGTGAAATAAAATAAATTAACTTGTGGTAACAATAGCCGTGCCGTGGCAGGCACCTCGTTTCGACTAGAGAACAGGAAGGTTGTAAACTGCAAACATTCACAAGCCAGTTTAGACTCGTAACAAAAAAAAATAGACACACGCACTAGCGCAGGATGGCGGAACCATTTCATTAAGTTCTTGAAATTCCTCGGAAACGGCTTTACTAATGGAAAAAGGTTTCACCGCATTATTATTTCGCGTAACTGCCATTCAAATTCAGCAAGTTTGGTTAGGGAATGTTTTGCTAACACTTTCCCAGATGGCTGAGAGTTGATTCAGAATTTAAATATTCTGGTTTTCCTATTTTCCGATATTCTGATGTTTTTTATTTGTTTAATTTGCTCTTTTGCCTTTCTCCTAGAAAGGTATAGCAATCACTTGCAAAACCGAAAGAATAAAAGTGCTCCAAAGGGCCGAATGGCATATATCACTCGACTCAGCCCGACGAGCTGAGCAATTTCTGTATGTATGTGTGTGTGTGTGTGTGTGTATGTGTGTGTGTATGTGTGTGTGTATGTGCAGATTTTTATTCTCACTCACTTTTCTCAGAGATGGCTGGACCGATTTTCATGAAATTAATTGCAAATGAAAGGTCTTGTTGTCCCATAAAACCCTATTCAATTTCATTGTAATCGGATTTTTGGTTTGGAGGTTATGTATCAAAATGTAAAAATCATGAAACATCATTATCTCGCAAACTACACAACCGATTTGAACAAAATTGGTTTCAAATGAACGGGCTATCCAGAAAACCCTTAACTTTTGAATTTTATGAAGATTGAACTTGTGGTTCAAAAGTTATGAAAAGAAACGTGTTGTGAAGACTGTTTAATCTCACCCATGTTTCTCAGAGATGGCTAAACCGATTTTCATAAAATCAGTGTCAAATGGAAGGCCTAGTTGCCCCATAAGACCCTATTGATTTGTTTTGCAACCGGATTATTACTTTGCATGTTATGTTTAAAACTGTGAAATCCATCTATGAAAAGGAACATTTTCCTATGACTACTTGGACTCACTCACTTTTCTCAGAGATGGCTGACCTGATTTCCACAAAATTAGTGTCAAATAAAAGGTCTAGGTGCCTCATAAGACCCTATTGAATTTTACTGTAATCGAACTGTAACTTCGTCTGTAATGTACCGAAATGTGAAAATCACGAAACATCATTATCTCAGTAACTACACAACCGATTTGATCAATATTATTATCAGATGAGCGGGCTAGTTAAGAGTAAACTGATGAATTATGATTGAACACGTGGTTTCAAAGTTTGGCTGCCCTATACGTTCTCATTTCATTTCATTATAATCGAACTTAAGCAACCGTTATGTATTAAATTGTTAATAAAACAACGAAAGTCTATTATCTTAAAGATTACATGACTTTTTTGAACATAACTAGTGTCATACGAACGAGTCATCTCTCGAACTTACAAATAACAAACTTCATAACAATTTGATATGTGGCTCAAAAGGAAAAAACAGAAATTCAAAGACTAGTTAAAACTATACCTGCTTTGAACGGTATATGTGGCTTCAACATAATTTAAATGTGGTGTCGTACTATTTGAACTTTCCAAATTCATTGATTCCTTGCGATGTGTTCAAAGTCTGCAAATGCACGACGAATCGGCCATAGGATATGATCAAAGTCAAATAACAAATCATTTGAAATGATTGGTTTTATCGAAATGACAATTTCCTCGACTTTTGGCTTCAATACATCGCCTCAATTCCTAATATATTCATATTGGGTGGTATTCGGTCATTTTCAGCAAATTTTCTGCCATCAATTTGACACCGGAAATACTCATATTGTGAGGTATTTAGTTATTTTGGTTGTTTTCCAGAAACTAAAAGTGGTCGTCTTTAAATTCAAAATGGTGTCAAGGGTCAATGTTTGGTTTCTATGCATCCTCTCGATTACGAAAATATCCATATTGAGTATTATTTGGTCATTTTCGACTGTTTCCTATAAGTTGCCATATAGCGATTCAAGATGGTGCCTGGGGTCAATTGTTAACTCATTGCATTATTCTGGTTCCAGAGATACTCATATTGGATGGTATTTGGTTATTTTAGGCTGTTTTTCACAAATCGGAAGTCGCCATCTTGGATTTCAAAATGGTATTTAAGATAATTTCTGGCCTCTGAGCGTCATTCTGGTTGAAGAAACACCCAGATTGGGTGTAATTCGATCATTTTCGGCTGTTTCCCGGAAACCGGAAGTCGCCATCCTAGGGTCCAAAATGAGGTCTGTAATCGATTTCAGCTGCTGTGTATCATTCTAGATCCGGAGATACTCATGTTAGACGGAAATCGGCCATTTCTGGCTGTTTTCCAGAAACCACAAGTTGCCATCCTACAATAATGGTGTCTGTAGTCGATTTGTGGCTCCAGTGCATCATTAAGATTCCGGAAATACCCATATTGGGTGATATTTGGTCGTTTGCCGCTGTTTTTCCGAAACCGGAAGTCGCCATCTTAGAATTCAAAATGGTATCTGTGGTCGATTTTAGCTCCTCCTCCTCATTCTTTTTCCGGATATTATTATATTGGGTGGAAATCGTCCATTTTTGGCTGTTTTCCAGAAACCGGAAGTTGCCATCTTACAATGCAAAATGTTGCCTAAGGTCGATTATGGAACATATTTGTTAACACTAGAAACATTCACCTGCCAAATATGGTTCCATTTAGTTAATTAGTTCGCGAGATGTGCAGAAATTGGTGCAAAAAACATGTGCTTCTGGAAGAGGGATGGGCGTCGAACCAATATGGACATATTTGTTACCCTTTAAAACATCCACATGCCAAATTCGGTTTCATTTGCTTGGTTTGTTCTTGAGTTGTGCAGAAATGTATGTTTCATTTGTATTGAACCCCTCCCTTCCAGAAAAGGGAGGGGTCTCAAACTATCATAGGAACCTTTATCGGAATCAAGAACTCCTTCATACAAATTTTCACGTCGATCGGTTCGGTAGTTTTCGATCCAATATGGATCAAACAGACAGACAGACCGGACTACATTTTTATATGTATAGATTACAACATCAATATTTTAGAACCTAAGGGCATCTTCAGCGGTGGTCCATTTTTGAAACAACTTAATACTAGATTTACACCAGCGAAACCTAAATAGAACCAGCTAACATAGACCAATTTTTCGTTCTCCGCACCGGTATTGTATATCTTGTTGTTTTAAGCCGCTGACATCTGTCACACTGTCAACAATTCAATACCCCATGCTATCAGTTAATGAGACTTGTTATAATAAAAAACACTTAATATTTAACAAACGGCACTTGATATCCACAAAACTTTATGGATTTGACGGTTTGACCCGAGCATCAATGACATTTCGCAGGATAGATTGGTATGATCTAAAGTTTCTGCTACACGTAGGGTTTCGGAGGATAGCGTAAAATATTTGACCGCGTAGGTCACATACTGCCAGTTATGCTTCAAGCTTAAAAGGAGCAGTCATTGTCGTTTGTCCTGCGGCTCATCTAACCCGCAAAGTCGAAAAATACGAAAAACGAAACATAACGCCCCCAGCGATCATTTAGTTTTGTTCAAGTTGCTCGAAACGAAATGCGCAATGTAACCCCAGTTGTGAGTTGTCATAAAAAATCTTTGTTTTGTTAATTCCCCAACACTCGCAAAACGCTTATATGGAAATAGCCAAAAATGAGGTATTCAATTGAAATATGACATTTTACCCACCTTATGGCAGCGTACAAAGGGTTTTAGAACGATCTATTTCTTGTTCCAAAAAGTGACAAAAATAGACCAAAACGTATACCAGTTTAAAATTTTTTCAATTTAGATCTGGTATAAAACAAAATTAACACCACCGGTGCAGCAGTGAATTTGAGTTTGTTCCAAAAAAAATAGAACAAAACAACGATTTGGACCACCGCTGAAGATGCCCTAAAGAGTGAATATACATTTATTGGATTGAAGCGTTCATGTAAATCTATTTTTACAAATAAAAGTTTGTATGAGAAAGGCTGGGTCTGACCGCTAGGTGGATTAATTAAGGTTTTTAATTAATAGTTATCAAATTTTTCGATTTGTAGTTTTTTCTTATTTCCAGATTTGGTTTATGTACATTAATAGCACATTTATTAAGAGAGAGTCACCAAAATACGCATACAAAATCGCTACAAACTCTTAAAAACTTCTGATGTGAGAAATTCTGTGAAAAAGATGCTCATAAATCGATCGTAAATAAAGTGCAAGTGATTCCATATAATAATGTAAAATTTTGTTATTATGGTGCTCCTCCTCCAAATCCTTCATTTACAATGCTGAGATTAACTATATAATAATCAGCTACAGCAGCTTTTGGGATATGTATAAAAGAATACTCAAGAAAAACCGAGATATTGGAATCCCAATTCAAATTCCATAGTGGATGAAGAATCTCTTCACTGCTCAATAGAAAGAATAGCAGACAATGGAATAATTGAGGACAATTAATTGCCCTAGTCTAACCCAAGCTCTGTTTCTCACTTCCTTTTTGCTCTATTTTAAACGAAGGGATGAAAACTAGCTGCTGAGACAGATCGAATTTTTTAATAAAAACGTTTAACGGAAGCTTTCTTATGAGTCTCTTGGGTCCCCCGTTTGCGATGACAAAAACGATCAACCCTCAATCTTCTTCTAATTGGTGCGAATTAGTTTTGCCTACAAAACTGCTTTCAATTAACATCAACTAATTGGGTTTCGACCTCATTGGCAAATCGTCCCCTTCTGCTTCTTGTTGAAGGTGGGTTCATTAAATACTTTTTTATATTTTCTCACAAATACTTTTCTCGTATCAGCAGCGTTGAGGGGAAGTGCATTGGAATATAAACAGACTTATGCATTTATTGAAACAACAACGGTTTATTATTGGCTTCATAAAACATTAGTTTGTATAGATGAATGTTGTGTGAATAAAAAAAGAAACAACAAAATTAATTAGCACACATTAAGATAAATTTTGTCTGAAGAGTTCTATGCATGATTTTAACAAAGACACACAAATGTTTTAACTGTAACTCATTGCATTGAAATGCAAGTTTTTCACTTTAGAAACACGTAAAGTCTCTTAGCTCTCGCGGTAATTCTTAACACTTAACAGTCCCTTGTGATACTAAACTAACAAAGTGCTTTTCGTTCCAATTTATTTTGCTGGTCCAAGGTTGGACTGCGAAACGAAAACTCTTTCGGGAAAGCATTATAGTTTGAAAACTTATTTACCGGAAAGAGTTTGAGGTGGCAGAAAAATGTTGCAATCCGACTTTGTGCTCTACTCTAATAGTGCCACCGTGCCACCAATGCACAAAAAAGAGCAAAAAGATGTAATCCTATTTGCTGTTTCTTTCACCGAGTAGACGATTGATAACTCGTTTGAATTGAAATAGTCTGTAAAAATGTTTCCAGTAATTTTATTTTGAACATGATTAAGCAATTAAAGTTTTTTACCCAGTCCCGTAGCAATAATTTCAAGATCAATTTCGGTACGGTTTAAATTATATTTGCAAACGAACATTTTATTCCATTATACCACCGAAGCGGACTACAGTCGAATTATACAGGAGCATGTCATTGAATGATAATTATTTTATCAATAACCCAGTACTCATCGATGATCAAGCTATCCACCGGTAGAGTCGCTCTCTCTAGAAGGAAGACCATTATTGACACTCATTGTTTCCGCTTGGGGTATACTTCAAACACTAGTGCAATGAATAAAATAAAATTTAATATTTAAAATTATAGATTTTCAAGCAAATGAAATTCAAACCTAATTAGTATTCCGAGATGCAGATTCATACGGGTCATCTGATTACATATTATAAAAGCTTCACTTCCGCTCTTTCCAATTCAGTTCGGTTCGTTTCCTCCTCCTCATCCATAGCTAGCGGAGAAACGCAGTTCGCGTCCAGTCGGCTACACGGGTTATGCTTCCGGGTCAGCTATTGCTACTGTTCTCCAGTGGAGTCAGAAAATATACTATGGAGGGGAAACACAATCGCGACAATGAATTTTTTTGTTGCATGTGTAACTTTTTTGTGACAAAAAACCTATTAGATGCCATCATTTTCGTACAGTCAATATTTATTTTGCATACAGAAACTAAACGTTATAATGAACACAGCGAATAATATTCCTGACAACATGAGCGTCTCATTTTACATTATGCCATACTGTTAAAAGATGATCACAGTAGAAAAATATTGGGTGTGCAACTAAGTTCTCTTTTTCATAAAAATGCAATCTTAGTTTAAGAATAGAGAACTGATGTTAATGTTGCCAAAACTGCAGAAATCACAAATCTGACGTAAGCAGAGAGGTTCACAAATTACGAACGCGCATTATAGCACCCGCCATTATGGTGCGTAAAAAGCTGGATACACGAATCAAGCCAATTTTCACATTATTCATATGAGCAGACCATGCACCTCCCGTTTGAACATTTCTGTGTAAATTTTACCGACTTTTGCAGGATGAGACCGAGCGTTGTCATGCAGCAGAATCACTTTTTCATGCCTCTGCTCGTATTGTGGCTCGTAGTTCTTGGCCTAATTGCATCAATTAAAGTCATTATCGTTCGCGAGTGATGGTTCCGTTCGATTTCAACAGTTTATGATGAATAACACCGACCTGGTCCCACCAAATTTGAAGTATAACTTTCGCAGCCTGTATTATCGGCCGAGCCGACGACGTAGGAGCATGACCACGTAGTCCCCATTACTTTTCTTTTCTTTTGCTTGCTATAATAGGTCCATGTATCATCACCTGTCACGGAGCGGTGAAGGAAACCCTTCCTTTGTGCAATTCCACAAAAAACGGGCAATCGGCCATTCATGATGTGGCTGGAGATGACAACACTCCAATAGTAACTTTTTGATTTCTTTGACTAACAAGTACAACAGGAGTGTTGTATACAAAGTTACGATCGCAATATTGACGTACATGGGATAGTCAAAATAAGTAGAATAGGCAAAATTTTGATGAAATTTGAAGTGCTGTAGCTTTGCCAAATGTTATTCGATTTTAATAATTCGAACACCATTGAACTGGAAAACTTTTGAAGTTTCAGATCTGGCCTAGGTCACCGGATGTAGGAAATATTCCTGAGTTCCGGTAGGCATGTCAAACCTGCTAATTTTTGGATGGATTTGGAAATGGGTTACCTGATAAAAATGCCTATTTGCATCATTGGCACAGATGACAAAATCATTTATGAAGCGAATGATTCATCAAGATCCGGAATCGGCCAAGAACTCATCGAGAAATGGCTATTTTTCATCCGGAAGTCCTCAGAGGAACCTTTAGTAGGGGACATTTACGTTTTTGCACCAAATATAGCGTGTTACACCTCTATCTTCAGCATTTTTAATCAGGAATCTTTCAAAAGACATATTTTTGAATATAGGCTTCATTGACCACTTCCGGAACAACCTAGATGCCCTGAAGGAACTCGTAGTGAGGGAATTTACATTTCTGTATCAAAATATAGTATGCGACACCTCTATCCTCAGGATTTTTCATCAGGAATAATCCAAAAGACATATTTCTGAATACAGACTGCGTTGGCCACTACCGGAACAATCTAAATGCCCGGAGGGACCCGGCAAGGGAACATTTACATTTCTGCATCATTTTAAGTTTTTACACCAAATATAGCGTGTGACACCTCTATCTTCAGGATTTTTTATCGGTCATCTTCCAAAAGACATTTTTCTGAATATGGGCTGCTTTGGCCACATTCGGAACAACCTGGATGTCGCGGATGAACCGGTAGTGGGAGAATTTACTTTTCTGCATCAAATTAATTTTATTCAAAAATGCAAATGCCCGCACTCCCAGTTCCTACAAGGCATCCGGATTGCTTCGGCAGTGACCAATGCAGCCTATATTCAGTAATATGTTTTTTGGAAGATGCCCGATAGACAATCATGAAGATAGATGCTATATTTGATGCATAAATGTAAATACTCCGGGCTCCTACTGGGTATCCGGATCGTTCTGATTGTGGCCAACGCAGACTTTGTTCAAAAATATGTCTTTGTGATGATTCCTGATGAGAAATCCTGAAAATAGATTGTCGCACGCTATATTTTGATGCAGAAATGTAAATTCTCCCACTACGGGTTCATACAGCCTATATTCAGAAATATGTCTTTTGAAAGATTCGTGATAAAAAATCCTAAAGATAGAGGTATCACACGCTATGTTTGATGCAAAAATGTAAATGTCCCCATTCCGCATCCCTTCGGGGCATCCAGGTTGTTCCGGAAGTGGCCAATGAAGCCTATATTTAAAAATATGTCTTTTGAAAGATTCCTGATTAAAAATGCTGAAGATAGAGGTGTAACACGCTATATTTGGTGTAAAAACTTAAATGTCCCCTACTAAAGGTTCCTCTAAGGAATTCCGGATGAAAAATAGTCATTTCTCGATGAGTTTTTGACCGATTCCGGATCTTGACGAATCATTCGCTGCAGCAATGATTTTGTCATCTATGCCAATGATGCAAATAGGCATTTTTATCAGGTAACCCATTTCTAAATCCATCCAAAAATTAGCAGGTTTGACATGCCTACCGGAACTCAGGAATATTTCCTACATCCGGTGGCCTAGGCCCGATCTGAGGTCAGAAAACGAAACTTCCAAAGATTTCCAGTTCAATGGTGATCGAATTATTAAAATCGAATAACATTTGGCAAAGCTACAGCATTTCAAATTTCATCATAAATTTGCTTATCCTACTTATTTTGACTATCCCCTGTAGATCTCGGTGTACGCGCAGATGAAGAAAGAACTCCAGCCCCTGACGTCCAGGATATCAAAGAGGAGATTGCTGCAAGTACCGTGCAATCACGCTCTCTCAAATTCTTAGTCGTCGATTCTTACCGTTTGCAAGGGAGTTCGTGTGGTAATATTAGGTGAGATTTATGGGAGCCACGTTACCACTGACCAAGTATTCGAGGTACGGTAGGTTCTACAGAAATGCCGTGAATACAACGTGCCAACACACCCTTTGTTCATCAACTTTAATTCAGTATATGACACAATCGATCGAGATCAGCTATGGCAGATTATGCACGACTACGCCCTTACTAACACGCAGAGAATCCATCCCCAGGATACCTATAACTCGGTGACGGAATCGTGAAAGGAATCGCAAACACGATCCGGAGGATTCCCACTCACGATTTTTATTTCAAGAATCCTAGAGCCATATACAGGGCATTCCTGAGGATGCTTTTTCAGGAATCCTTTTCAAGGACGCTCAGGAATCCAATGTGAGGAATCCTAGAGAATCTTTGCGAATCGAATGTGTTCGTCCGGGCGGTTTTCCAGATAAACTGACACGGTTGGTCAAGTCGACGATGGATCGGATGATGGGGACACTCTCGAGTCCCTTCGAACCCTGAGGACGGTAACAGCAAGTTGTTGGATCATCGTGCTTGTTATTTAATATCGCTTTAGGAGGTGTAATACGAAGGATAGATATCGACACGAGTTGCACGATAGTCAGGAGGTCCATTCAGCTTCATAGCTTCGCCGATGATATCGAAATCGTAGCACGAACCCTTGAGAACATGACGGAGACGTACATCAGACTGAAGGCTGAAACCGGACGAATTGGACTGACCATAAACGCATCGAAGACTAAGTACATGAGAGGAAGAGGTTCCAGAGGAGACAATATCAACCTCCGACCAGGAATTTATATTAGTGGTGATGAAATCATGGTGGTAGACGAGTTTGTGTTCCTGGACTCACTGGTGACTGCTGACAACGCCACCAGCAAAGAAATTCGTCGACGCCTTATGGCAGGAAATCGAGTCTACTCTAAACTCCGGAGGACGCTTCACATCAGCTGCTGGGAGAACCACTCGTAGTTCGCACGGTGAAAATCGGGAGCCTACGGTGGGCTGGGCATGTCGTAAGGATGTCAGACGACAGCACGGTGAAAATTGTTTTCAAAAACGACCAGACTGAAACGTGGTGATGAGGCGCGCAGCGAGCAAGGTGGCACGATCAATTAGAAGACGACCTGCGAGGTCTCCGGAGACAACATGATTGGCGAGCTGCAACCATGAACCGAATTGAATGAAGACGACTTCATCGAACAGCACAGGACACTTCGACTTGGAGCTAATTGGTAAGGTAAGTATGGTGTGGCTGATTCTTATATGGGCTAAAAAAGTCGTTTTGTGCTATGGATTGTTAAAATATCTATAATATCTATTGATTGTTATAATATCTTCTACAAAATTGTAGACAGTATTTTGCCCTTTTAGAAAAAATATAAATCGTAAAACAAAAATAAATTATAGAAAAAAAAAACACAAATAGCTAATAAAAAAATGGAAATCGCTCGAAACCCAGTTTTTAAAATATTGATTTTTTTATCGAGAACTACATGTTCTTAGGTAAACAATGATTACTGAACTTCAATATGTTTTGGAAAGACAAAATCACTATCTACAATTTTGCCGAGGACACCATACCGATCAAATATGTTTTTCTTTAACATGCACTCGGGCCAGCCAATTGGACTCATATGTTCTTTTTGCTACCGGCAAATCTAACTTCAGGAGTGTTCCCTGAGCCGACTGTCTAATAATGATAGAAATATTTTTAAAGCCAAAACAGTTTGTGGGATCGGTTGTAGATAATAATTTTGGACCTTCCAAAAATTATGTACACAAGAAAAAATTTGTTTTCTTTTTAACGAATTTTAATTTTTTTCTCTTCAAGTTGCGAGTTCTAATATATATATGCAATGCTATAACTGCTAATATATATGCAATGCTATAACACTATAGCAAATATTTGCTCAAAACTCTGTGTACTCGAACGGTAGTGAAGACTCTTCACTCATTTGTTATTGAATATTTTTGCTATACACTCCCCCAACAATTATGGATCTTCCAGAATTACGGATCACTTTTGTGTGTCATGTTATTTAACTCAGTTAAACTAACGGTTCGAAGGCATGTAACATTTTTGTAAAATATGCCATATTTGCTAGCTTTGAACCCAGAAAACATCGTTCTTATTCCTAGATTGATGTGTTTTTTATAAGCGTGAAATGTCTTCCAGAATCAATCAAAATATTTGTCGTTTTTCTCAATCAGCGTAAGTAGTACGCTCATCATTCATAAGGTTGATATGTGATATAATCGCTAATTTTCGTGCAAAAAATAACTCATACACAAAGATCAAGGTAAGTTCTTCACGATTCATCAAAATGTTGATGGTTGATAACGATTTTTCTGTAAAAACTTGTTATTTTCTAAGTGTTCCATAATAGGGACTGAGACAAGATAGTTCTCTATAAATCTGGATCACTCCGATTCAAATGTGATTTTCACCAATTAAAACACCCTCTCAACTTCTATTGAGCTCTAAACGGAAGCTAAACAGTGCTGAGCCTTTGAAAAATATTATTTCCAAGGCACGAGGGACGGGAAAGCTACGTAAAGCGGGAAACTGTTATGATGTACCGTATACAATGGTTCATTGCTACCTTCGGGAGCGACAGACATGGACTCTCGATCTAACTGCAACCTCAAAAGACACATAAAATGTGGCCTGGCCATGCGGGATCTTTAATACGATCTGAAATATGTTATTTCTTCAAATTACATAATTTGAATAAGGTTTATTGATTGAATTCGTTGATAAAAGCTATTTTTATTATGCTGATTTATAATATGATGCGAATTGTCTCATAATTAGAACCGCTCTCAAAAGTGATCCATAATTGTGTATTTGGTGAGCTATGAAATAAATATATTTTCTGAGAATATGCACAAAACATGGAAAAAAATATTCAATGAAGTTAAAGATTATATATTTCTGTGACTGAAAACATTTAGAGATTACTTATAAAAAATAAAATTGGTCAGAAATGATTTTTCGAATTCATACATCTTCTTAAGTGATCCATAATCGTGGGGGGACTGTACCATTACATTGGCTGCGGAGCCGCCTTTATTTGTATTTAAAAAATAATAAGGGAAACAAGATGGAACAACAGGAAATGTTACACAAAAAATTTTGAAACTAAATTAAGCATATGTTAATTGACTAATTACAATAGGATTACCCTTAGGTTAGATTTAAGATTAAGTGAAAAAAAGCATCCATAAACGTTATTTTTTTACATTCCTTTCGCTTTTTGCATGAAAGTGAACTGTCAAAACACCTCATTATATTTCATGCGATGGAATAAGCAGAAGGGAACTGACAGTAAATCAATTAACCAGTCCGAGTTAATGATTGAACCAAAAAACGAATATGACGACGGCTAAGATGAAAATGTGGAGGATTTAACACTAGATGAGGAAGAATTGCTGGACGATTTGGATCAAGCAGGACCCAGTCATGGTGGCGAAGGATCTAGTCAAGGTTATGCACAGTGGCAAATGGAACGGGAACAGAACGAAGCGTTCATGGCTGCCCAGGACGCTGTCGGTGGACAAGATCGAGACGCACAAGACAGGAAACCAACATCGAGTTTATTTTACGCAAACTATGCAAACACCGGTCAGCGTTTCCAGTGTAGCGTGTGTGATAAAAGCTACTTACGAAAGCGTCATCTACAACGTCATATGCGAGACGAGTGCATAGGAATTCCACCCCGCTTCAACTGCGATCACTGTGATCCCAAGTTCCGACGCAAGTATCATCTAGTTCGGCATATGGCTTCAAAGCATGGAATACAGATGGAAAAAGTACTGGGCCCAGTTGGCTCAGTCAAGAACGAGAATGCGTTTTATCAACCAGAAGGCAACAATGATGGCGACAAGTTTTCCGTGGATGCACTTATGATGAAGCAGGAAGTGCTTGATCAAGTTACCTCGCAGTCTTCGTTGTTGCGAAACTTCAAGTCTCTCTTTTTTGATTATGCGCTCAAAAACGTGCCGACTCAGTTACAATAAGTTTCATTTCAAGTCTATGACATTTTTTATTCTTACCATTTCATTCTGTCCTTTTGTATTGTGTCTAAGTTTTAATTCATATTTCTTATAATGACACCTAAGCTCGCTCAACAAATTCTTCGACTGATGTTTTTTGCCACCTACGATTTTTCGTAAACTTTTACGGTCTAGTTTTACTACGCAGCCATTAATATTAAGTAAAAATTTTGTACCAAACGAAAAAGCCATTTTTACAATAATTATTTTACTTGAATTATTTTGGAAGCAAGCGACAAAATCAGTTTATCACTTAACGAAGATTGTCAAGGCATCGGTCAGTGTCAGTGAAAAAGTGTTTCGGTGAGGTTTATTTTGGTTGAGTAGACTGTTTGTTTTTCTTTTTCGCTTTGAAGTGAAGATCATTTGGTTGGATTTGTCGTCAAATTTTATTCCGTAACCGTGAACGATGTGCGCGCTCTATTACATCTGAGTATAACAGCACGTTACTAGGACGAAAATCTAGTGTATCTGAAAGAGTGCTGCGATCATTGGAAGTGAAAATTAAAAATGATTGGCTGTAATTTTCGAAGAATTTTGCTGGGGAAAATGGCTTTTATCAGCACTGATCAGTTCAATACGACTCAAAATAGAGTTTTAATTGACATGCAGATGAATTTCTCTACCTCTCTCTCTCTCTCTCCCGCTTTCTCTCTCTCTCTCTCTCTCTCTCTCTCTCTTTCTCTCTCTCCATTTCTCACTTTCTCTCTCTTTTTCTCTCTCTCTTTCTCTCTCTTTCTATCTCTCTTTCTCTTCCTCTCTTTCTCTCTCTCTCTCTTTCTCCCTCTCTCTCTCGTACACTCTCGCTCTCTCGCTCACTCGCACACTCTCTCTCACTCGTACACTCTCGGTCTCTCTCTCTCACTCGTACACTCTCGCTCTCTCCCTCGTACACTCTCGCTCTCTCTCTTACTCGTACGCTCTCGCTCTCTCTCTCACTCGTACACTCTCGCTCTCTCTCTTACTCGTACACACTCTCTTTCTCTTTCACTCGTACACTCTCGCTCTGTATCTCTCTTTCTCTCGCTCTTTCTCTCTCTCTATCTCTATCACTCGCTCTCACTCTCTCTGTTTCTCACTCTCTCTATTCCTCTCTCTCGCTCTTCCGCTCTCGCTTTCTCGTTCTCGCTCTCGCTCTCTCGTTCTCGCTCTCGCTCTCTCGTTCTCGCTCTCGCTCTCTCGTTCTCGCTCTATCTCTCTCTCGTACAATATCGCTCTCCCTCTCTCTCGTACACTCTCTCTCACTCTCTCACTCGTACACTCTCGCTCACTCTCTCACTCGTACACACTCTCTTTCTCTTTCACTCGTACACTCTCGCTCTGTATCTCTCTTTCTCTCGCTCTTTCTCTCTCTCTCTATCTCCGCTCTCTCTCTCTATCTCTCGCTCTCACTCTCTCTGTCTCTCTCTCTCTCTCTCGTTTTTTTCAGCACTTATATTCTAAATTTATCCTTATATTAAAAAATATTTTTGATTTTATTGCAGAGGCAATCCACGCAATTTTGCAAATCGATGCTGATCGATCGTTTCTGATACCGCTGAAACTTTTCACAGTTGGTCCTTTTTGATAAAAAGGACATTTTATGATATTAAATGTTCATGTGGACTCGAGACTGCTGTTTCAAAAGGGCCTATCCAAAGTGGTGACTGATGGATAAAAATTTCTATATCGGAGAACGGCTTGTTCGATTGAAATGGTGTCTTCAGAAAAGTTGTAGGTAATAAAATTGCGGTTCTATATATAAAGTCTTTTATTACACGGTTTATTTTACATGGTTCTTTTTTACGACAATTTTCCAAATAACGCGATTTTTTTACGTCCTTTTCTCAAATAACGCTGCTTTTTACACGATTTTTCGTCTTCGCGTAAAATTGTTACAGTAAGTGACAGTAACTAACTATAGTAGGCTGTTTTTTACACAGTTTCATTTTTACACGGTTTTTTTACACGATACTTTTTTCGACGTTTTTCCAAATAACGCGGTTTTATACGACGTTTTTCCAAATAACGCGTTTTTTCTTTCACGGTACGTAGAATCGTGTAAAAAAGAACTTTACTGTGCACTGTAAAAAAATTGTTTGTGCCAAATATTCCAAATTGTCACAAAATGTTGAATATTTTAATTATCTTTCCGAGCAAAATATACACTATAAATTTTTTTTTCTTGAATAAAAGTTGAAAGAAAACTAAGATTTTTTTTTTTTCAAAATATTATACCTTTTATTCTCTGATTTCCCCTTGATCAGACCGGTTCCATTGTTTAGGTAATCTTTTGTAGTTTTTATAGAAAAAAAAAATAGTTTTTAAAAAAATGAGCTCTTTTGGATGAATAAAAAAAAACATTTTTTTTTAAGTTTTATTTTTTTTTCGAAAGACTTTACCGAAGACGTCATACCGATCAAACATTCCGTTTTGGCCCTAAAAATATTTGTAATCATCAATATCTTTTCAAAATAGCATTTTTCAATAGCTTCTCAAAAATAGGTCGTATTCCAAAAAACTGAACCAAGCACGAAATGGCATCATTTACCTATAGAAACATCTATGCAAAATTTCAGCTAAATCAAAAATGCCAATCGAAAAAAAAAGGTTAAAACTGGGACATATTTTGTAGAACTATTCAATACTCAAACGTTCATAACTTTTTCGTTTAACATTTTACCATCACTGAATTTTGACAGATAGTAGAAAATATTGTCATCTTTAACCCTCTAGTGCCCAAGTTAATTTCTAGACGGGTTTTGGTAAAATTACTATGAATCATTATAAAAACTTTTTGAGTATTCATTGAAGCTCTTTAGAGGTTTGACTGAGGCCCGCCAAAAGGCGGCATTGGGCACTAGTGGGTTAGTGTGTAAAAAAAAGGTTTAAAAAAAAAACTTTTTGAGATACTTAATATTTTGTGACAACTTCGAAAATTTGGCACAGAAAAAAACTCCACCTGTATACAAGGATGGAAAAAATCATGTCTCATAACAATCATTCGGGTATCATTTCTAAACGTGCTATCCATAAGCTTTCAATTCCAGTAAACCATCGCTATTAAAAGTTACACATTCTCACGCATGCAAGAGACAACTTAGAGCAAAGAAATATATGGTAGCTTTCTTTGATGATTTTGTTTCAGTATTGCCTGCTTTAGGCGGAGCGAGTAACATATAGCGAGTGTTTCACGAAAGAATCGTAAATGATTGCACTAAAGCGATCGCAACGATTCTTTCAAATGTTGGTTGCTTGTAGGTAAATTTCAGCTACTCCACGTCGTGCTTTACCCATGATATACCACGATGATTCTTGGTGATTTAAAATATCACATGCTAATGCACTATGCTACAATTTTCGTTAGCATTGATGATACCTGCTTGCTCCGGTAAGCAAACATAACATAATTGAACGCAATCTAACGTTCATTTGGATTCATAATTTTGTATCACTGGCGATAATATCTCGAAGATTCTCGCGATAATGTTGAATGCAAGTGAACTTGGATACAATAAATACTATCGTGTTTGAATCATTCAATCTTCGTCTATGGTATTCGGAACTCTTAGAAGCGAAAACAATCAGCAGCGTTTCTATGGAAAACTTTTACGCGAGTGGAAATAGTTGAACGATACCTGATGAATCAAAGAACACATTTGCATGAAATATTGCTAGTGAGTGAAAATTTCCATGCTTGCCTGTATATATTTGTTCAAGAACCGCCATTTTGTTACTTACAACGCTGCTTAAGACACCATTTCAGTCAAACAAGTCATTTTCCGATATAAATTTTTTTCTAATTCATTTACCATTTTGGATAGGCCCTTTTGAAACAGCAGTCGCAAGTCTACACGAAGAACTGATATCATAAAATGACCTTTTTATCAAGAAGGAACAACTGTGGAAGGTTTCAGCAAAATCAGAAATGACACGTTAAAAATAATATTATTTTACCTATTTTCTATGGAAACCCGATCAGTCGAAAATATCAGGATTATAACGAATCATGATATTTTGTTACGAACTTTTTGTATCAACTTGTGTCCTAAACTTGATCTCGTTAATAGTTGAAATATCAAATCCCTATCAAAATTACTTACTGATTATAACAAATTATAGCAAGTTTTGTAAGGTTTTTGGCAGAAAAGGATCAGAATTAGTTAGAATGTACAATATTTTGTTGATTGAATAACAAATTTTGTTATAAATATGCTTTAAAAAAATTCACCATGGCAGTGGACACCTGAGCAAAACCAAAAATTTTTATCCACGAACAAGAAGACGGATTCAACGATATACAAACTAGAATGCCTCAAAAAGATAAAAATAAAATCTTGAATAACAAATAATCAAGAACCTCATTTCCTTTCCTTGATACGCTAATGGTGCTGCTCCTGCTGCTGCTGTTGCTACTAACTTCCACTCGGCCGTGCTGGTATGAATTATTCAAAAGGGCTCAGTTAAAAATGCTCAACTATCTGCCGAGTAATCCGCATGGGAAAAACCTAGCCAAGAGTGAGCTGGGGCGTGTAATCCGCGGGTTTTGCGATTCTGGGTCGAGGGCCAACATCCTAGATCACGAAACTCGTCAGCAGAATGATTGGCGGTCGCATCGAGTGGACATTATTGATTTTTGAAGTAGAATACTTCTCTCAGGAAGTTCGGCTACATAGGGATGTGAAATGAAAATCTAAAATTGAAAAAAGTGAGAAATATGTCCAATTTCAAATGCTTATAAATCGGTTAGTTTTCGATGGATTTCCTTCGTTTTTGCAGCAATCGATTAGAAAATCTTCTAAGATTCCTACCAAATGCATGAAATTGCAATTTTATTATTTGAACTATTGTACTATTGAAAATCCTTAAGCCTTGTCAAAACACAAAATTCGACCTCTGATTGGTCGTTATACGATTGCTTTCCCAAGCACGGTCGGCAGATTTATGGACCTAGTAAATTGGAAATTCATCATTTGGCCTATATAAGAGCTTCATTAGATAATAAACAGACATTTCATCGGATATTAAATTGAACAACTGAAATTTGAAGAACACAAATGAATATTTGTATAGTTAATATTTTCTCGTTTTGCGCTATAATATAGTGTTTGGCTACGGTTATGCAGAACGCAAATAACGGCGCGATGCGATTCGGCAAGACGAAATGTGTTGAAATGTATAGCCTTATTTCGCCTTAAAAAGAGCTATACATTTCACCACGGTAAGGCGAATCGCATCGAGCCGTCATTCGAGTTCTGCATAACCGTAGCCTTTGTTCCGTTCCCGTTTAATGATGTCGTATTAAATGTGCATATTACAATTCGGCAGAACTTCAGCTTCACATCTGCACAAAATTTAAAAATATTCAACGAACTTCATTCAAAATATCAAACAAAAAGAAATTACAATACTGCCAACGAACTGTCAACGTTTATTTACTAGAAAAAATGACTGACACGCAAACAGCCGGGTTATCTTTCTTGTAAAAGTATTCTACTTCAACCTTGCGGTCGTGGCTTTGCATACAACCTTCCTGTGATTTTTTTTCGTTCATGTACTTCATCCGCCGTTTGCAATACCCGTGGAATTTGGGTGTAATTCGCGAATTAACACAGTCATTAATGGCCTTGAGATGATTTCTTGAGACTAGTTGTTTAACACACAGAAGAAATAAATGAAAAAAAAAAGATTATTCTTAGTATACTACTATGTACTAATATTCCACTTGAGAGATCAAGCAACAAGTACTTTCAGAGAATTTGCACGAAGATAACCAACGCAAGGAAAACAAATTACCAACTCACAGCATGCAGCCATAAAAAACCTTCATAAATTTCCTCTGCATTAGTTTTATGGCGACAACTATAAGCACTAGAATTTATAACACGGAAAGAGCATATACGATCATGACATATATCTCAATTTTTCTTCCGCCCTCGTCATCGTCGAAAGGCGAAAATACATAGCCCAAACAGGGTGTCAGAAGTAAAGTATAAAACAAATACAAAAAAAAATCCCAAAACTTCACCGTCGATAGTCCGATGCTTCCCAGCTCCATTAGCGTCTCTCTACACAGCAGAGCAGCGTAGCATTCGGTCGCTAGCCCGGAATGGAAAAGTTTCCACCGGAAAACTTGGCTGAAATATCACCCGCCACTAGGCGATGCTTTGTCGACTTCCCCGAGCCCCGCGGGTTGGAGTAAGCTGCTTATACCCACGGTGACCAACCGAATTTATGGAAGAACACCACAAGACTAGACATAATTTATGACCATCGTATTGGAGTCGCTTTCCGCCGTTCATTCTTGGCAGTGCAAAGGTAACTGTTCAACCGTTCCCGTGCGCAATGTCAGCAGGTTTCAGCTCCAAACAAAAACTACCTCTCGAAGATACGTTTGTTTATTTTTCCAAGGAAATGGTTTGCAAACCGTGGGAGGACCATAAAAACCGGAAACGTCGCGGTATTATTTTACCCGATTGTAGCATTTGGAATGTTGATGAAAAAAGAAACGCTGCTTCAATATTTTAGGAGTACCTTTGTTACCAGAGTTGTTGACAGTAGAATGCTATGTCATGATAAAAATGTCTACTGTATTCCATGTTTCTTGCATCTGATTAGCCGAATAAAAATGTATCATAGCAATAACCTAGATGAAATCAATTCTTGGAATTTTTTTGAAAAATATATCGCATTAAAATTTCTATTTCCGCGTGTCACTAGAACTCGTCAGTTGTTGGCGTTTCATTCCGCAAACGTCAACGGCGATGAACCGGAAATTCTACAGAAAATGACATCTTATTTCCACCGGCGGTGGAACGAGTTAACAGCCGTTGAATTATGCATGGCAGAATCGTTTTCATCTTAGTATCAAAGTGCTAGAGGGTAGTGTTATACATAAAAATTACATTAAAAGTCGGGTCCATGACCACGCTTTTTGTGTAGTTTTTTTAGAATTCCCGTAAATGGCAAACGGTAAGCATAACTCTTCGGTTTGCTTGGAATTGACGTCAGGTTTTGCAGTGAATCTTAGACGTCTTGAACAGCACAATGAAATTCGGTGAATATCTTTTCCAGAAATGCGCATAATTTTGATACACTGGTTTCGAGGTACCTACGATAAAGAATTAAATTGTTTAACATCTGATCAGAGCCGTCTTCAAAAGAACTACAGCTTAAAATTAGTTTTTCAAAATACAAAAATGCCACATGTAAAATGGCCGAACACAAAACGTAAAGGGTAGCATTGCAAATGGTAATTTCTAAAATGTCAAATTGAAGGCAAAAAAAAAAGAAGCGAAATGTCTTAATAATTATTTTCTTATTCTGGTATATTTTCTATCGTTTTTTTAATAAGGGGACATCCACATACCACGTGGACAGTTTTGGGGGGGAAGGGGTGTTGGCTAATGTCCACGGTCCATACATTTTTTCTAGAATTTATATGGGCAGTTGTCCACGGAGGGGGAGGGGGGGGGTGTCAAAATCGTTAAAAATCTGTCCACGTGGTATGTGGATGGCCCATAACTTAACTGCATTTATTCTCTTATTCTCTTATTCTCTTATTCTCTTATTCTCTTATTCTCTTATTCCCTTATTCTCTTATTCTCTTATTCTCTTATTCTCTTATTCTCTTATTCTTTTATTCTCTTATTCTCTTATTCTCTTATTCTCTTATTCTCTTATTCTCTCATTCTCTTATACTCTTATTCTCTTATTCTCTTATTCTCTTATTCTCTTATTCTCTTATTCTCTTATTCTCTTATTCTCTTATTCTCTTATTCTCTTATTCTCTTATTCTCTTATTCTCTTATTCTCTTATTCTCTTATTCTCTTATTCTCTTATTCTCTTATTCTCTTATTCTCTTATTCTCTTATTCTCTTATTCTCTTATTCTCTTATTCTCTTATTCTCTTATTCTCTTATTCTCTTATTCTCTTATTCTCTTATTCTCTTATTCTCTTATTCTCTTATTCTCTTATTCTCTTATTCTCTTATTCTCTTATTCTCTTATTCTCTTATTCTCTTATTCTCTTATTCTCTTATTCTCTTATTCCCTTATTCTCTTATTCTCTTATTCTCTTATTCTCTTATTCTCTTATTCTCTTATTCTCTTATTCTCTTATTCTCTTATTCTCTTATTCTCTTATTCTCTTATTCTCTTATTCTCTTATTCTCTTATTCTCTTATTCTCTTATTCTCTTATTCTCTTATTCTCTTATTCTCTCATTCTCTTATTCTCTAATTCTCTAATTCTCTTATTCTCTTATTCTCTTATTCTCTTATTCTCGTATTCTCTTATTCTCTTATTCTCTTATTATCTTATTCTCTTATTCTCTTATTCTCTTATTCTCTTATTCTCTTATTCTCTTATTCTCTTATTCTCTTATTCTCTTATTCTCTTATTCTCTTATTCTCTTATTCTCTTATTCTCTTATTCTCTTATTCTCTTGTTCTCTTACTCTCTTATTCTCTTATTCTCTTATTCTCTTACTCTCTTACTCTCTTATTCTCTTATTCTCTTATTCTCTTATTCTCTTATTCTCTAATTCTCTTATTCTCTTATTCTCTTATTTTCTTATTCTCTTTTTCTCTAAATCTCTTATTCTCTTATTCTCTTATTCTCTTATTCTCTTATTCTCTTATTCTCTTATTCTCTTATTCTCTTATTCACTTATTCTCTTATTCTCTTATTCTCTTATTCTCTTATTCTCTTATTCTCTTATTCTCTAATTCTCTTATTCTCTTATTCTCTTATTCTCTTATTCTCTTATTCTCTGATTCTCTTTTTCTCTTATTCTCTTATTCTCTAATTCTCTTATTCTCTTATTCTCTTATTCTCCTATTCTCTTATTCTCTTATTCTCTTATTCTCTCATTCTCTTATTCTCTAATTCTCTAATTCTCTAATTCTCTTATTCTCTTATTCTCTTATTCTCTTATTCTCTTATTCTCTTATTCTCTTATTCTCTTATTCTCTTATTCTCTTATTCTCTTATTCTCTTATTCTCTTATTATCTTATTATCTTATTCTCTTATTCTCTTATTCTCTTATTCTCTTATTTTCTTATTCTCTTATTCTCTTATTCTCTTATTCTCTTATTCTCTTATTCTCTTATTCTCTTATTCTCTTATTCTCTTATTCTCTTATTCTCTTATTCTCTTATTCTCTTATTCTCTTATTCTCTTATTCTCTTATTCTCTTATTCTTTTATTCTCTTATTCTCTTATTCTTTTATACTCTTATTCTCTTATTCTCTTATTCCCTTATTCTCTTATTCTCTTATTCTCTTATTCTCTTATTCTCTTGTTCTCTTATTCTCTTCTTCTCTTATTCTCTTATTCTCTTATTCTCTTATTCTCTTATTCTCTTATTCTCTTATTCTCTTATTCTCTTATTCTCTTATTCTCTTATTCTCTTATTCTCTTATTCTCTTATTCTCTTACTCTCTTATTCTCTTAATCTCTCATTCTCTTATTCTCTAATTCTCTAATTCTCTTATTCTCTTATTCTCTTATTCTCTTATTCTCTTATTCTCTTATTCTCTGATTCTCTTATTCTCTTATTCTCTTATTCTCTTATTCTCTTATTCTCTTATTCTCTTATTCTCTTATTCTCTTATTCTCTTATTCTCTTATTCTCTTATTCTCTTATTCTCTTATTCTCTTATTCTCTTATTCTTTTATTCTCTTATTCTCTTATTCTCTTATTCTCTTATTCTCTTATTCTCTTATTCTCTTATTCTCTTATTCTCTTATTCTCTTATTCTCTTATTCTCTTATTCTCTTATTCTCTTTTTCTCTTATTCTCTTATTCTCTTATTCTCTTGTTCTCTTGTTCTCTTATTCTCTTGTTTTCTTATTCTCTTATTCTCTTATTCTCTTGTTCTCTTATTCTCTTATTCTCTTATTCTCTTATTCTCTCATTCTCTCATTCTTTAATTCTCTTATTCTCTTATTCTCTTATTCTCTTATTCTCTTATTCTCTTATTCTCTTATTCTCTTATTCTCTTATTCTCTTATTCTCTTATTCTCTTATTCTCTTATTCTCTTATTCTCTTATTCTCTTATTCTCTTATTCTCTTTTTCTCTTATTCTCTTATTCTCTTATTCTCTTATTCTCTTATTCTCTTATTCTCTTATTCTCTTATTCTCTTATTCTCTTATTCTCTTATTCTCTTATTCTCTTATTCTCTTATTCTCTTATTCTCTTATTCTCTTATTCTCTTATTCTCTTATTCTCTTATTCTCTTATTCTCTTGTTCTCTTATTCTCTTATTCTCTTATTCTCTTATTCTCTTATTCTCTTATTCTCTTATTCTCTTATTCTCTTATTCTCTATTCTCTTATTCTCTTATTCTCTTATTCTCTTATTCTCTTATTCTCTTATTCTCTTATTCTCTTATTCTCTTATTCTCTTATTCTCTTATTCTCTTATTCTCTTATTCTCTTATTCTCTTATTCTCTTATTCTCTTATTCTCTTATTCTCTTATTCTCTTATTCTCTTATTCTCTTATTCTCTTATTCTCTTATTCTCTTATTCTCTTATTCTCTGATTCTCTTATTCTCTTATTCTCTTATTCTCTTATTCTTTTATTCTCTTATTCTCTTATTCTCTTATTCTCTTATTCTCTAATTCTCTAATTCTCTTATTCTCTTATTCTCTTATTCTCTTATTCTCTTATTCTCTCATTCTCTTATTCTCTTATTCTCTTATTCTCTTATTCTCTTATTCTCTTATTCTCTTATTCTCTTATTCTTTTATTCTCTTATTCTCTTATTCTCTTATTCTCTTATTCTCTTATTCTCTTATTCTCTTATTCTCTTATTCTCTTATTCTCTTATTCTCTTATTCTCTTATTCTCTTATTCTCTTATTCTCTTATTCTCTTATTCTCTTATTCTCTTATTCTCTTATTCTCTTATTCTCTTATTCTCTTATTCTCTTATTCTCTTATTCTCTTATTCTCTTATTCTCTTATTCTCTTATTCTCTTATTCTCTTATTCTCTTATTCTCTTATTCTCTTATTCTCTTATTCTCTTATTCTCTTATTCTCTTATTCTCTTATTCTCTTATTCTCTTATTCTCTTATTCTCTTATTCTCTTATTCTCTTATTCTCTTATTCTCTTATTCTCTTATTCTCTTATTCTCTTATTCTCTTATTCTCTTATTCTCTCATTCTCTCATTCTCTAATTCTCTAATTCTCTTATTCTCTTATTCTCTTATTCTCTTATTCTCTTATTCTCTTATTCTCTTATTCTCTATTCTCTTATTCTCTTATTCTCTTATTCTCTTATTCTCTTATTCTCTTATTCTCTTATTCTCTTATTCTCTTATTCTCTTATTCTCTTATTCTCTGATTCTCTTATTCTCTTATTCTCTTATTCTCTTATTCTCTTATTCTCTTATTCTCTTATTCTCTTATTCTCTTATTCTCTTATTCTGTTATTCTGTTATTCTCTTATTCTCTTATTCTCTCATTCTGTTATTCTCTTATTCTCCTATTCTCTTATTCTCTTATTCTCTTATTCTCTTATTCTCTTATTCTCTTATTCTCTTATTCTCTTATTCTCTTATTCTCTTATTCTCTTATTCTCTTATTCTCTGATTCTCTTATTCTCTTATTCTCTTATTCTCTGATTCTCTTATTCTCTTATTCTCTTATTCTCTTATTCTCTTATTCTCTTATTCTCTTATTCTCTTATTCTCTTATTCTCTTATTCTCTTATTCTCTTATTCTCTTATTCTCTTATTCTCTTATTCTCTTATTCTCTTATTCTCTTATTCTCTTATTCTCTTATTCTCTTATTCTCTTATTCTCTTATTCTCTTATTCTCTTATTCTCTTATTCTCTCATTCTCTCATTCTCTTATTCTTTTGTTTTCTTATTTTATCATTAAGTGATTTCCTCAATTTTTTTATAATTTTATTCCTTTGTCAATGCTTAAACTGCCTTTTAAATTCCTCGTGCAATAAAAAAAGAATTCCCGACGCGACCAATTGTCTGCCGACTAGTTGCTACTGTTTTTTCTCCGTTCTTTGTCAAACCATCGTCCTCCCTGGTTACCATCCAACCGGAACGTGATTTTATTTTCAACCCCAGTCAGGTCAGTCGAATGCAAGTCGGATTTGATAGTTGTGTTTTTGCTACACTTATTCTTAGCTGGCATTTTTCCGCCCAAAGCATGTCGGCCATCCATCCGATAAACACAAAGAAGTTTAGGGGAGGAACGAAAGTCGCTGTTGGTATGGTTTGGCAGGTTCATGTTGGCAGAAAATAGGGAAGCTTTTAAATATATTCAAATGGGATAGCAGCGACTATCAGTAGTAGTATACTACGTTGACTGAAGGAATTCGAATGATTTATGGAAGTCGCACTAGTTTTTATCATTCTAGAGCTTCAAAAAAAAGCATAACTAAGAATGTGATCCCCTATGCATGGGTTCAGGAGATAAATAAATATATTTTATAATTTTTTTTATTGGTCTAGATTTCTTCACGTTCAGTACTCAGAAAAAAATGGTACTGAAATCAAATACGACTTTCATTTCAATTTAACCGCTATGTCAAAGCGAATCTGGTTAGTATCGTCAAATAAAATTTCCAGATTCGTCCACTTCACAGTGAAAGCAAATCTAATTTGTGGCCGTAATTATTTATCACGTTGTAATGCTATTCTCCTTTCTCTGGAAATTTGAAGCATGTAATTAGAATTATTTTGCCGTTTCATGTTTTTTGTTTCCCCATGATGTCAGATGAGACAGGGTTTGAAGCTATGCATTCTCTAATCTAAGTTTTCAGAGGTTCCTGCTCCATATGTTTAAATTTACGCTTAGATTGATTGCGCTTTATTGAACATTTTGGTTTGAAAAGTTGTTTTTTTTTTTCTATTCCATAAATTTTCGATGAAGGTTTGAAGCATTTTATGCAACTAAAAAGCGACGAAGGTTTAAATCAAAAATCGACCACTAGTGCAGTTGCTGTCATAGTTGAGACGAAAAAACGGCGAAAGATTCATGGTTTGTTTTGACATCACATCTGAACGAAATCAAATATTACGCACAATTACATGCTAAACGTACCTTCCAGACAACATCCGATGTTACTGCGACAACCCTTTAAACCTCGTTCGTGTGGTTACTGCTAGCCCGCTATTGATGACGCTAAATCCTTACGAAGGAAACTGAATTTAATTGCTCCACCCACACCCCCAGTGTGACTCCGTCCATTTATGTGGTTGCGGGCAGCACACTAACGGTCGCGTCTATCGACCATAAAATGTCCTTTTCCGGACCAAGCTCAACCTCGTTTCGATGGATGGCGCTCGGAACTGCGTTACTTTTTGGTTGAGGGGCACACGAGACCGGTTAGGGGTTAAATTTCATTTTGGTTGCATCCTCCAACGGTGCTTGTTTAAGATAAATGGTAGCGCACTCAGCCTGTAGTCGGCAGAGTGCGATGAATCAACCGGAATTAGTGTCTACCATGATGTAGGACCCTGCGATATCAGATGTCACCAGATAGCAGAGTTATAGTGAGCAACTAATGAACGATAAAGCCATGAGGCATTTCGCAAATCATATTTTGGTATTTACTGGTATTTCAGCGAAATAGTTTCATTTATCGCATCATAACTCTGAATAATTAAATGCTAATCTAATGAAAACTTGTAAATTGATGTAATAATAAATTTAGGCCTAATAATTACGCTATTAAGTTCACTGACAAATGAGTTTTTAAGCTCGTGAAAATTAGTAACAGTTGTTCTTTTTAATTGACTTAACAGTCTAAATGTTCAATGGTGTTTGAAAACGCATTGCTTTAATGCGTGGTTTGAGCTCTTTTCAGCGGCATGAGATAATACAGTACATGCTGTATTCGTTTCGTATGCATACTTAAAAGCAATGAGCCTGTATTTCAAAATATGAAAGATTTGCGAAACTAATGTGCAGACAATTGAGAATCAAAATACCGCACAATTTACTCGGCACTAAAATTACGGTGCCTGTCTGGTCTCCACCTGTTTCGTACCCAGCCTGCCAAATTAAAGAGAAACCGGTTTCGGACTGGTATAGTCCCCACAGTAATATTCACGTTTGCACGGAAAACTTTTCGTTAATATGTATAATTCGTTCAGATTGGCTGCAAGTATTCAACACAATCGATTTTTAGTAACCTTACAGTCTATAACGAATGTATGAATTAAGCGACGATTTACTTAATCTGTGTATAGCACCTCAAATCTGCTGAAGCTTTTCTGTACTGTCTGTATGCTATCGAATTAGTTCCGCATAGGTTTTATGAGCCGTTTACCGCAAATTTACCCATCCAGCTGTGCGAAATCTGGCTAGCAGACAGCAACCCAATACAAGAACACAAAGTCGATGAAGGCGCAAAATAACGCAAAGTCATCAAGCCAGACAAAGATCTTGGTTACGAAAGAAGCCTCAAGACCCAATCGTCTAAAAATTACCTTTACCTCATGGTTTTTTAACTTATCTGCAAAAAATGAGACGACTTTACTTTTCCATACACGGATGGCATGTGCGACTTCACCTAACACGAAATAGAATACAGTTTTATGTGCTCACGATCGGAATTTGAAACATTCCTCCTTGCGTTGTGAAAAAGAGAAAATCTTAAGCATCAGTGCTAACACTTGTATGTTAGCATTTCGAATTTCTCTTTTACAACTACCGCAAACATGTATGACTGTATCAGGCTACTGTAGATAACTATTTTGCTGAGAACATTTGACGTCAATCAGATATCCAAAATCCCATCAATAGAACCGTGTACTTGTCACTACTTGATGTAATTATCTAAACAAGATAAATTAAATCATTGTGTTCACACACCATTATTGATTTCGATCGTAATCCATTGCTGAAGCTGACGCTCATGAATACGAAGCTATTAATTTTCTGGCCATTTGATAATTGACGTCACAAGACAAATGAGCAATCGGCAAGATTATTGCTTAGACAGCTATCGGCTTTGTTGAAATGTCTAATTTCACTCCCACATAAAGTGGTTATTCATCTGTTAACACGGAAAGTTGTTGCCATTGTTGTACATTTGATATCTCGGTAGGAAGTGCTGTGGAGATTCACCAGTCATGGCATATTAGGAGGAAAATTGTCATAAATTAACATAAATAAGTGGTAACATCTGCAAATGGAACAGCTAAAAAAATCAAAAATTGTAGGCATTTGTAGGATTTACTACAAATAAGTAGGTAGACCACTGAGCAATTCCACAAAAAAGGCAACCAATTTAATCGACCATTTTCGATTTGGCTGATGGGCATTGATTTCTATGGGCAAAAAATGCCATTTTGTGCTATTGGTTTTTTTTTGGAACACGACTCATTTTTGAGTAGCTATTTAAAATGCAATTTTGGGAAGATATTGATGATTAAAAATATTTTTAGAGCCAAAACGATTTCTTTGATCGGTGTGACGTCTTCGGCAAAGTTGTAGATAATAGTTTTGTCTTTCCATAAAAAATATACACTCTGAGAATTTTTTTTTTCAAAAGTTTAAAAAAGAATTAAAATTAGTTATCTAAGAAAGCTCATTTTTTAAAAATCTATTACTTTATTAACACTACATAAGATTACTTAAACATTGACTTAAACATGGAGAAATCAGGAAAGAAAAGGCTATAACTTTTTAAGTACTTTTTCGTTTCATTCAAGATCCCAAACTCACCGGAAGTCAATTGGTTTCGTCTTCGCTTAGCGTATTGCATTTCAAACTTGTATGAAAATTTGTATGGAAAAACTTGCTTTCTTCATTCTAGAGAGCTCAGAATGGTCGTGAAAAAAAAAGTTTTTTTATACTCAACAAATCTACAGAATACACTAAAAAATGCAGATTTCCATCAGAAGTAACCTTTGAAACATTTTTCAGATCCTACCTACGCACACTGTTTCCAAAGCTGCGAAAACGTGATCGAATTATTTTGACCTAAAAAAACTTACCATACTTTTATCTGCCTATTTGAATGCATTTATGTGGAGTTTTCTACAGATTTCCATTAAAGGTGCCGCCACACGGACGCTAATTTCCTGAGTTTCTAAGTCTTAGTTGATTGTAAAAAGCATTTTTCTCATCACTGAATAGTAGGCTATGAACTATTCGGGCATGACGGAGTAGTTCAGGGTCTCTATGTTATAGCTTTTGACAGACAATCCCGCGTTATGATAAAAAAAAACGCCTTTTACAATCAACTATGATTTAGAAACTAAGGGAATTAGCGTCCGTGTGGCGGCACCATAAGAATCAGTTTTTACTATATAACTTTTAGTAGTGATTTTCTACAATTTTTCAATTTTCTATAATATTGTTTCCTATAACAAAACAAACAATTTCTTCGAAAGAAGTTTTTTTCTATCTCACATATTTTTTTAGTTATTGACGAGTTCTACTTTAATAATGCACTAATTCACACTACCCGATCAAACGATTATAACAAGCGGGTATCACAAATATATCTGAACTTTATAGAAATAACAAAGCCTGCAATATTCTTGATATGTCAGAATGATAAAAAGTACAGAATTTTATCAAATTCTGTTATCACACAATGCTCAAAAGTGTGTTTTTCTAAAGCATATTTAAAACAGAATTTGTTATTCAATTGACAAAATAGTGTACATTCTAACTAATTCTGATCTTTTTCTGCCAAAAACCTTACAAAGCTTGCTATAATTTTTTATAATCTGTATGTAATTTGATAGAAATTTTGATATTTTAACTATAAACGAGGCCAAGTTTAGAACACAAGTTGATGCAAAAAGTGCGTAACGATATATCAAGATTTGTTATAATCCTGATATTTTTGACTGATCGGGTAATTACTTTTTACTTAAAAAAAATTAATTTTGGAGCCATAGAGTTTTCAGCAAAGTTATTTTGTTAAGAGCCAGTTCGCGGAGACCGCAACTAGGTCTTGTTTCGAGGTTCTCCGAGGCAACAAAATGAAGGTTATTGGAAGTTGCTTTTTCACCCCACTTACCCCTTTTCAAAAAATTTGACATTTTGCAAAACATGGTTCTATTATATAGATAAACAAACCACGAAAGTTTCAGTCCGATCGGAGAACCTCGATACAACCTTGCTTGTAAAGGTGGTTGTGGTTCTCGCGAACTGACTTTTAATTATTCTTCATTTTATGAAAGTTAGAATTTTGTGATTATTCTTTCCAAAAGAGAGAAACAAATATTATTTTTCTCATTTTTGCATATAAAAATCCACTTTGCTGAGTAAAGTTTTAGCATATTTTATAAGAAACAACTTCGTCGAAGACACCATATTTCTATCTGCCAATATAAATAAACTATTGTGAAGTTTCCTTTAGAATGCTCCTAAAAATCATTGTTTTGATATAACTTTTTATAGTGTTTTTCAAAAATTTTCAATGTTCTACAATGTTTTCCAGTATAATAAAATACACGAGTTCACCGGAGGAAGCATATTTTTATCTCTTATAATTATTTAGTCATTGAAGATAGTGCACCAATTTACTTTCAGATATAAACACAGGAGACAGCGAGAGACAAATGCCTATCGCTGGATTGAATGATGTTTTAGTTATACTTTAATATAGAAATGGTTTAGTCTGCAGATATTTGCAGATTTTGAAGCTATCTGTTAGTAAATCAATGCATTGCTTTAATGAAAATCGTCAATAACCAGTTAAATATGAGAAATCAAAAAAAAATTTCTTCGCAGGCATTGTTTGTTTTGTTATAGTAAACAACATTGTAGAACATTGAAACATTGTAGAAAATCAATACTAAAAGTTATATTGAAAAAAAAAAACAGATTTTTAGGGGCAATCTGTAGAAAACTCCACATTTAAATAGATAGATATAAGCCTATGGTGTCTTTGACAAAGTTGTTTCTTATGAAATGTGCTATAACTTTGTCGAACACGATGAATTTTTATATGCGAAAATAAAAAAAGGAAAATTCGCTGTTCACTATTAAGTGGCCTAATCACAAAACTGTAACTTCTATAACATGGAGAATAATTAATGGAACAACTTTACTGAAGGCACTGTGGCTCTAAAATCAAGTTTTTTGGGTCAAAATAATTTCGATCGCGTTTTTTCAACAGCTATAGCTTTTTTTAAGGACATCCCAATGTCTTCGGCAAAGGCATCCAAAATACTCTACTTTAACGTAAAATAGTGCATTAAGAAAGTAATACTGAGCTCTCAGGAAAAGAAAATGTAAAAAAGTTGGTTTTTCCTTATAAATTTTCAAATAAATTTGAAATGCAATGCACTAAGCGGAGACAAAACCAATCGACTTCCGGTAAGTTTAGGATTGTTTGGGACTCCAAATTGAACCAAAAAACTTGTTTCTGGAAAATCGATGCAGGCTTGCATTGTCATGTAAGTAAATGGTTCCTGAGAGTCTTGGATTGATATTTAGAAAAGGACAGAAATGCTAAAAAGGGGCGAAACGCGGGGGTAATAGCCTTACATAAAATTTTGGCAATTGTCCCAACTGATGCTATTCTAAACTCTAGATAAACATTTCAAAAGATCCTATCTGCTTTCATCGTTTTTTCGGACCGTCTTTTCATTTGGGTAATGGTTCAGCTTTAGTAACTCTCCTAAGTGGGATTTTTGTTCAGAAGGTTAGAGTGATCTCTCCGCTATCAACTTTTGCAAATAACGTGTCATAAAAGGTGTTTGATAAGTTGTGGTGATGGAATGAAAGTGATCGATCAAAAAATCTATCAAAGCAGATAGGACCTTTTCAAATGTTTCTCTAGAACTAATTTGTTCGGACTAACAATAATCTATTAATATTATTACATCAGAATAAAATCGAAAAATCGAAAATTCGACGACCCATCTTACGCCGCATTGAAAGTGCTGTTTTTCCGGTCTTCATTATACATTCTTCATGCGTTTGCTTGTGAAGATGAGTGATATTTTTCGTACATACACTTGCAAACGTGTATAGACTATAATGGTAGGGTTGGACACACGGTATTTGCTGATGTTGATGTTGCTTTTACGTACGTTATGCCAGAAATCCATGTTTTCTGTTAAAATTTTTTTCATAAATTGAGTTCTATAATGTCCCGTAAAATGGTCTATAGCCAATGTTTCCACTTTACCGTCGATACCGTTCCTGGCTGTGGTAGATGCGTGAGCGTGTAGATGATCTGTTTGGATGACTTTATGCGGTGAATGGTTGTACAAAGGAGCGACACGTCTGTGTAAGCGCTGCAATGTTGTTGTAATTCCAATCCACAGAAAGAATTAGTCTTATAAAAGTTCATCACTTTTTCTGACGTAGAATTACGTCTTACGGCATCATATACAGGGATATAATTTCATAAACCAAAAACATCGGGAGCGTCACGAAAATTGTCAACTTTCAAACTTTTTAAACTCAGTCAGTTTCCAACCGATTTCCGTCATTTTTGCAGCAATCGATTGAAAAATCATCGAAGCACCCGTTCAAATGTAGAAAGTTGTAATCTGATTGTTTGAACTATTGTACTATTGAAAATTATCTAGTCTCGTCGAAACGCAAATGTCGACCTCTGGTTGGTCGCTTAATGTTTCTTTCCCTAACAAGGTCGACAGAATATATCTTGTTGACTAGGAATGCGCGCTTTGTGTTTTATGTATAATTCATTCCATGACTGTACCGATACCACACGGACGTTGAATGCTAATCGTGGCGAAGAAGGGAAACCGGGTTTCTGGCTGATCGCGTTGGGCGCGTTGATACTTAGGCACCTGTCTATCTGGCAGCTGTTATGAAGCTTTCGGTAGCTGCAGAGTTATTGGAAATGGTAGAGAATTCTACTAGAGAAAACGAGAGAACTAGAATCATCGGCAAATGGTTATCCGAAATGATGATAATTGAACAAACTTGCCAGTGTTGTTACTGTTGTGAAATATAATAGCACCTTTTGGCGCACTACAATTATGTGATTGAAGTAGTTGAGATTTTTCATCATGTGTAACAAACGTAAAACTGCAAATTTCAACATTTGCAAGGCAAGAAAAATTCAACATTTCCTCAAGAACGTGTTGGTGGCCTTGAGAAGAGCCGGTTGTAATTTATACTTGTTCTCGTGCTAGATGGCAGCAGATAACAGGAATGCAGCACTTACGCTATTGCGTCTTAAAACAAAACGGTTATTGTTTGACATCACAGCCGAATTTCGACCTTCATACGCATGTCTACCATTGGTAATATCAAACACGCAACAATCTGCTTCCATTCGACATGGGAACGAAAACATTGTCTACTGTCAAGCAGCAACACGACACAGGTTTATCGGTCCGACTCGACAGAATGTCCACAAGAAATCATTTTTTGTACATCCGTATTACGAAATTGAGACAAACTGTGGGAACTTGAAATTAAGGCAGGACTATTCAGAAGATCGCTCTAAAACAGAATAAAATGAGAATTATTTTTCGTACATTATTGTTGCGACATACGAAATAAAATTTTCCGAACGTTGGAGAATGGTATAGCTGGAAATAAAGAAGTCACGCCTCTATTTCCAGTTATATCATTCTCCAACGTTCGAAAAAAATATTATGTCAGAGTGGATATCGCACGCGATCTGACCATGAAGCATTTATGCGATAATTGAATGAAAATTGCCATTGCAGTAATCGGCCTTATTCAAGGCTACTACATGTATTTGGAAGAGCATAATGAATGGTTATTTTTAAATTGCAACTGTGGTTTGATGCTGCTGCAAATGCACAGCACAGTTTAATACAATTCGTTGATACTGTGCGGTATATACGAAAAAAATCCGATTTCAAACAGGACAGTTCGGCACGTTCTGCTCACGGTACTAAGTCCGTTCTAGAAAATTCACAACACTTCATTAACAAGGTTGTAACGTCTTGAAGAAGACGGTTAGTTTGACATCACATCAGAATTTCGATCTTCATACTCATGCATGTCTACCATCGGCAATATCGAACACGCAACAATCTGCTTACATTCGACACGGGGACGGGAACATTGACTCCTTTCAAGCCGCAACACGATACGATACATGTTATTTTGTTGCCTTTATGAGAGCTCTATCGGTCCGGATCGACAGATTTGATTTGAGTTGATTTTTATTAGAGAGCCTTTAACCTGAGGGGTCATTCTCTTCCACCGGCTCGACAGAATGTTCAAAAGAAATCATTTTTGACGTAGAATACGTCTTACGGCAACAATTACAGGCATTTCAATACAGGGATCCAATTTCAAAACCGTAAACATCGAGAGCGTCACAAAAATTGTCCAATTTCAAACGTTTTAAACCCAGTCAGTTTCCAACCGATTTCTGTCATTTTTGCAGCAATCGATTGGAAAATTATTTAAGCACCCTTCCAAATGCAGAAAATTGTAATCTGATTGTTCAAACTATTGTAATATTGAAAATTGTTGAACATTGTCGAAACGCAAATGTCGATATTTGATTGGTTGCTTGCTGCCTTTTTCTAAATAGGACGACAGAATGGAGTACCTAGTTAACCGGGAATGCACTCTTTGTGCTATATAAGAGACTGTTTCTCCTCAAGCAAATCAGTTTACTACCAGCAGGCAGCAGCAGCGGACATCAACACCGATGGCAGTAGGCGAAGTGGATCAGAAGCGGGCAACAGCGGCGGTGGTAGTGGTTAGCTGCAGTCCTACCTCTTTCAGTTCGGCTCCCCTTCGATCTGAGTTGGACCCCACCAGCGGTAATCCGATTCAGATATCGTTGGGCAAAAACAACCCGAAACTGAAAGAGACTAGCACCGCCAGGTTGATTGAGAAGCCACCATCATCCAGCGTAGGTATATACAGGGTGTATGCACATAACGTGTGTAAATATTTGTAGCGTGTTCCTAATATATAAGGTGTGTTGCTAGCGTGTGTGGCTTGCTTTAAAGCGTGTGTGTATGTTTATGGCGTGTATGCATGCCTGTAGCGCGTGTGTGCATGTTTTTAGCGCGTGCGGCACCACCACCACCACCATCATCGCCACCATCGCCATCACCGCCACCACCGATACCGCCACCACCGATACCGCCACCACCACCAACACCAATACCACCACCACCACCACCAGGTGGTAGTGGTTAGCTGCAGTTCCTACCTCTTTCAGTTCGGCTCCCCTTCGATCTGAGTTGGACCCCACCAGCGGTAATCCGATTCAGATATCGTTGGGCAAAAACAACCCGAAACTGAAAGAAACTCGCACCGCCAGGAGGTATGTATATACAGGGTGTATGCACATAACGTGTGTGAATATTTGTAGCGTGTGTCCCTCATATATATGAGGTGTGTGGCTTCCTTTAAAGCGTGTATGTATGTTTATGGCATGTATGCATGTCTGTAGCGCGTGTGTGCATCTTTATAGCGCGTGTGGCACGCTATATAGCGTGTGTGGGTTGCTATATAGCGTGTGAATGTCTAGCGTGTCTGTGCATGTCTATAGAGCGTGTGACTAGAGTGCGTGGCTTGCTATATAGCGTGCGTGCTTGCTTTATAGCGTGCGTGGCTAGCAGCAGGGATGCCACATATACAGATTTTTCTGTATTTTACAGATTTTTGAACTGAAAAAGCAATACAGAATCTGTATTACAGAATTACAGAATATTGCCAAAAATACAGATTTTACAGATTTTTTGTTATGAGCATGAGCATAATTGACCGCCCGCGGTTGCTACTCCGTCATTGCCAGATCAGCTGTAATTACACAGAGAACCAACAGATGATGCTTGGGACCAACATCCCGCATAATCAAAAACCATTGCTGAAGCGGTAAGGACTTCAACTGTACTTAATGAAGTATGGTAACTGTTCGTGATAATATCTTTTATCAGTTATTACTGTACTAAATTGAATGACTTAAACTATTGAGCTACAATATTATATTCAGTATCCCCAAATAGGATAGTGAGCACTATTTGTTCACCACACCTTCAACGGTTGAAGCTCCATCGAGAAACGAAGAGACATCTTCCAGCAAACGCTGTAGTCGCAGGTTTTTGTCAAACTATAATGGAAGGTAATCAAATTGGTCACAAATCTTCCGGCTTTAGTATTTATACAATATTTTTTTCTTTCCATTATCTCCGAGCAGAACGAAGTTGAAGTCGACATTGCACGACGAATGCAAAACAGCGCCCCTCGCAGCCTGGAAGAATACAAATATGACTACTCACAAAGAGAAATGTGCTACATGGCTGGAAAGTGATGATATTTGCAGGTGAAAAACAAAAACATCATATTTTTGCAAAAAATAAAGCAATCGCCACTAACAATCTTTATAATATTCAAAACAATATCACGACTATTTCACGAACGATTATCAGAATATAAATCGATATAAATATACCATTCATGAAATGATACCTGAACAACTAGAAACTACTGCAAAATAACATATTCGTACTATTTGAAGAATAGTTTTAGTACAAAATTTTGGATTATTAGATAACCATATTGTGTATAATATCGAAAAAAATATGTTCGGGAAAATCGCTGTTTTTGAATGGTAACCATACCTAACGCCTAGTTCACCAAATGGTTATTTCTCAGTTTACTATTAACTAGATGGTCAAAGCTAAAGTTGAAATGGTATGTAAATGGTTATGTGACTTTTTTATAAATGGTTAAGATACTATACGGGGAACAATTCGTGTATGGTATTTGTTTATGCGGGATGCATCCTCAATGTGTAAAAACTGATGACCTTAATCTTTATATTAGGCAATACCGCCGGCCGCATCCGAATGCAGGTCAAAAAAGGAATTTGTATAGGAAAATGTTGACGTGATACTCGCTTATTGGAAGCCGAGAACGCCTCTGCACTTCCACGAGAAATCGCTGGGATGTTGGAGAAAGGGCAAGGTACACAGCAGGGTTCGTTTTGGTAAACGATGCGCTGGTTTCGAGTGTCGGATTTTTTAAAACAAGTATCGCGCGAACAAGTTCATTATATCCGCCACGATATTCATCATGCGATTCGAACTTATTCAGTTTTACAATGTAACACCGCAACAATAAACCGTACGCAAGGATACTGGACCTTTGATCAAATTGGGAAAACTTAAAATGATATGATATCTCCTCGTAAGGTTATCCTCTTTACACCGAAATCTATTGCGCGTTGTTGATCTATCTGCAGATAATTCGACCTCATGAAGGTATCGACGCGGAGTCACTAGGGGTTCGGTCAACCGGAAATTTTCTACCTAACAGATCGACCAACGACGTTTCTCGTACACACTTTGTCTGCTCAAAAAAAACGATACGATCCCGCGAAAAACCTGAAAAACAGAATATAAAAATGTTGCGCGCTTATTACGAAAACTAACCATTAGTATATTTCTTGCCAAACATCGCGATCCTCTGCGTACGACGCGAGCGATAGATTTTACAGATTTTTTTGTTATACCAACGAACTGGAATCAATTTCAAAGGTAGAATTCGATTCGATTTTCAAAGTTTTGTAAAAAAAAACAACATCAGGATTATGTATGCTTCGTTCAAGTCACATTCCATTTCTTCTTTATCGATACCTACAAAATTATTATTATTATTTAATAATAATAACAATTATAATATTGAACGATTGAACGAAGCCCGAAAACGAACGTTTCGAAATATTTGTCAGGATTTCTATTCAAAATTCGTAAAACAAATTGCAAAGAGGTGCGATTTCACCGATCCTGTTATAAAAATGGCAGCTTTAAGTAACCTTAAATCGTTCGTGAAATTGGAAAATTTAGTTGTTTAGAACGCATACTTTTAATATATAATTGAAACCAGAAATTGCATGGCCCCTAAGCTAATGATCTCAATTTTAAATGCTGAAAGCTACGTTGCAGAACAAGAAGGAGATTCTAATATTAAATTAACGAAAACATTAAAAAATAAATTTAACAAAAACCTGTATGAACATCATGTAGAGAAGAATGAATTTGTTCAAATATGTTCTGCAAGTAAATTTTTTCCATCCAAGATTCTGAGTTTCCTCAATACCGATTTTTAATACAGATTTTTTGGCCCGAGATACAGATATACAGATATTTTCATAGAAAAATACAGATATAAATGTGGCAACCCTGGCTAGCAGTATAGCGATTGAAATTTTCATAATTGCTAACAAATCACCTCATATAGAATTTGATTATCACTTTGAATCATTCAAAACTAAATAAAAAATTTGTCATGTTGAAAAAATATTCACTTGTCAATAAATGGCATTGACAAACACAATTAACCTCAAAGTTTATCTGAAGAAATAAACCCAATTCAGTGTATTCCCAAACCTATTCCAAGAAATACATTGGCATAAGACGGGCTGTCGTATTCTACGTTACCTCTGCGGTCGTGTCTTATAAACAACCTCTTCAACTTTTTGTGCATCCACATTACGAAACTGGGACAAACTGTAGGAACTTGAAATTAAGGTGGGGCTATTCAGAAGATAGCTCTTAACCAAAATAAAATGAGATACATTGTGTCAGAGCGGATATCGCATGCGATCATGAAGCATTTATGTATTAATTATTATAATTTCTTTTCATTTTTCATTTGTCTTTCAACAGAGTCAAATTAAGCACATCAATTAGTGCACTTTTGACGTAGAATTACGTCTTATGGCAACATATTTAGAGCTACAAATTGTAAAACCGAAAACATCGAGAGCGTTACGAAAATTGCCCACTTTCAAATGTTTTAAACTCAGTCAGTTTCCAACGGATTTCGTTCATTTTTAAAGCAAAAATAATATACGAAAAAATATACCGCTTCACACCATTAAGTTGATTAACCCCAATCGAGTGTTCTTCCAAACCTATTGCAAAAAAAATTATTGACATAAGACAGGCTGTCGTAATACTACGTTAACCTTGCGGTCGTGTGTTATAAACTACCTCAACTATTTTTTTGGAACACAATATAACGGACACCTTCTATATGTTTTTCGAATCTATTTTCTACGTTGAAAATTTGAATATTTCAGCTATGAAAGGCAGCCATCCGAGATCTTCAATACAAGCCCTAATACTTACCCTCTTGTATTTTATAATTCAATTTTGAGAATAGGTCATGTTTCCATTTAATTCTACTACTTTTTTTTGTTGTAGAATTAAATGGAAACATAACCTATTCTCAATTCTCAAGGGGAGCTGCGTAGCCGCAAGGTTACAGAGTCCGCTTTGTCAAGCGGATGGTCGTGGGTTCGAATCTTAGTAGAACCAGGCCATCCGATGTCAAAAAAGGACTTAAGCATGGGTTTATTCTCAGGCTCCCCCACCAGTTACCCTTCCTACGTTGAAATCTACAAATACCTTTGCGGGACTTTCTCTTAACAAAAGATAAGTCCCTCTTATCTATAAAACTGGCCAGAAGGACGCAAGACGAAACTTCTCCAGGGAATTATAATTGGTGATATTTGGCTAGAGGAACGAGTATCAGTATAGTAGAACAGTAAACGTGTAAGGAAGAGTAGCACATTACACACAAGCACTGATGAACAATAATAATCAGCATGCCACTTCTCAATAGAGGTATTGCTATACAGCAGACACCCGGGCATATCTCACAATAGATCTACGATTCTGGTGACAGTGAGGAAGCCCATACAGGAAAAAAAACCTATTCTCAATATTCAATTCATTTATACTAAGACGCTCAAAAAGAAATTTATTTTATAATTAATTTTTATCAATCTCACGTTATATGTGCATGATCATAGGTATATTATTACATTAACCCAATTAAATGATGGTCATATCACTTATCAAAGTGAATCCGGATCGAAACCACCCCACTAAAAAAAACTCTCTTTCGAGGTCTTTGTAGGGATGCACGGGTATACTCGGTCTCTAACAAAGCAAAGACTACATTCTAACATTCCTTCCTTATTGTAGGTTTCATGCGGCTCTGACAAAACTCGATATTCATAGTTCCAAGAGTTACGGGATTGAAAAATTAGCGTTTGAAATTACCTTTATCATATCCACAGAAACTATGAGCAAGTTAAAATCTCTTTCCACCATCTTTAGAGCATGTTTTTGATTTGAACTCCAAAGACACATCAGCTTACAACTCAGGTTTGTTTGTGAATTTCGATACAAGTGTATGTGAGGTAAAACCTAACCGTATTTGGCATCGTTTGACATCAAAATTTCAAAATGGAAAATTTTTGAGTTGTGCACGAAACCGACGAAGAACAATCGAGTCGAAGGTAAGGACAAACTACCGGCAGAGCTCTATAACCACGGTAAATAGGCACTGGTAACGGCACTCCACTGTTAAATTTATAGGATTTAGAAGGAAGAGAGAATACCGGAAGAATGGATGGAAGAAATTGTATGCCCCTTCTATAAAAAGAGCGATCGACTACAATGCAGCAATTACCCTGGCATAACTTTGATCAACTCCGCCTGAAAAGTCCTCTCCCAAATTCTGCTTCGTCGTCTTTCTCCTCTCTGCAAAAGATTCATAGGGCAGTTCTTCACACAAGCAACAACTGCAGCAACTGCGTGAAGTGAACCGCCACAATCAGATTGGTGAAGCAAAATTATTAAAATTATCAAGAACTTTTTGTATGGATTTAATATTATTTTTAGTATTATTTTTATTATTATTTTCTATGAAACAGTTCAGCACTAGTGATCCGAATGCACTAAGACGGTGAATTTTATCAAATACGGTCGGTAGATCTCCTGTTGATCGAATAGCAATTCTCGTGAGTTTCAATGAAAGTGCAAATTTGTTGAGCACGCTTAAAATTGATTCAAACTACGGCAAATATATCGCCTAAGAAGTTTATAATACGCTAGTGGATTGAAATATTTTGGAAAAGTTTCGAGCACTAACCAATGTTACTTGTCCTCTTTATTTCTATGAACTTTTATGCAAAATATATTACATGGCAAGAGAATCGGACCTTAAACATTTGTCTTACAAGAGCATCAAACGAAATCAACTCATTCACAGCCAATCAACTCACTCACAGCTTCAATGATCCAAAAGTTCAGATCATTGACCATAAAATGCATTCAAGACATGTCCTTGTTGGTAGTCAAACTTCACATTCAGGTGTTTTTCGGGTGTACGAGTGCTGTCTAATGTATTAATCAAGTTATGAATTCTCTACGTGATTCTTTCGCTTATGCCGAAATTGTTAGTCGTCTCAGACGCTGTAACTGAAAAGATGAAGAATCGCTTGTGGTATTTAAGCCCAGAATAAGTTAGATTGGCCTGATATCCCGTTTTAAATTAAACAAAAAATGATCAGGCGATTAAAAGCGAATGGTCCTTAAGGTGGAACGGTATTGAAACCACAAACAGCCAATTTCGAATCACCACTTCGAATTTTTAGAAGCTCAAGACTCGGAAATAGCTAATGCATTCCCTGTGAGAACGCTATTTTATGTTTGCTTCACCACAGCAAACATGAAATAGCGTTTTCACAGGTGACGCATTAACTGTTATCGAGTCTTGGGCCTTTGAAGAAATTCAAAATGGTGACTGGAAGCCGGCCATTTTTGGTTTCAATACCTTATGTTAAATTTATGAAAAATTCTAACCGTGTTTCAACACATAATTAAGACAAATTTCAGTTTATATTGCATGTTGTTGATTTATACCGAAAAAATACAAACCTCATTCAAAATACAAACTTTTTGACAAACACCAAAAGTTATAATTTTTTTTTCAACTTAAATTAGAGTGATAATATTACTGTTTTATGAAAATATAAGTGTATTTGAATAAGTTTATCGAGTGATATATGTTAAAAAAAGAAAAAACTCCATACAATGTTCATGTAAATCGATTTCTCAAATATAAGCGCTTTGTGGGTCCATTAAATAAACTCCGATGAACTTCAAATTTTCGTAGCTTATTGTAGAGGTCAAAAGGAAACTTTTTCAGCCCGGCGCTCATTAAGATCGATAGCTTCAAAAACGGCCATATAAAATTTGGCCACTCTAATATCCATACATCACGTCTTCGTGGACTTCAAGGCTGCGTATGATACAGTCGGTCGAAACCATTACAAATAATGCAAGACTACGGTTTTCCGGATAAACTGACACGACTTATCAACGCTACAGGGTTAAGACAAGGAGATGGATGAAAAATTCTACGCAAAACTAAAAGTGTAGGCTAGAAGAGTTGGACTAGAAATTAATATCTCGGACGGTAATCATGATCGGCGAAGAACTCAAAGTAGTAGATTCGTATATTTGGGATCTCTGGTAACCACCAACAATAACACATATATGAAGATCCAATAACGTATTTAAGCTGGAAATCGGACCTATTTTGGCCTTCGCAAGATGCTTCGATCCAGGAACATACGGCGCCGCTCAAAACTGACAATGTACAAAACCTTCATTAGACCAGTAGTTCTCTATGAATTTGAAAGCGTAACGCTGCTCACGGAGGACATACGCACACTGCCCGTATTCGAGTGTTGTGGGCAATATTCAGTGAAGTACAAACCGAAAGTAGAGACTGGTCGGAAGGCTACGATGAGCCGAACATGTCGGGAGGATGCCGAACGACAGGGCGGTAAAATCGGTTCTCTTCAAAGACCCCACCACCACCAGAAGCAGAATGGCCGAACGTCCTAGGTGGCTTGACCAGCTTGAAGCGGATCGACGCTCGTAGTCGAGATACCTAGAAAATTGGTGATGAGTAGCCTAGGACTAAGCTGCCCATAATTCAAAAATTGGCTAATATGCCATAGGCATCAAATCGAGAAAAACGCATTTAAAAGTTTTTTGTCGGTACAACATATTTTGACTGTTCATGACAACTTTTTAATTGAGTATATCACCCATCATATATGCTGGAACCTTGCCGTTGAGTTGAAACATAGAAATCTGTAGAAAAATTTCATCCGCCACGTATTTTTAATACAGCAGCCGTTTTTTCAATTATAAACGAAAGCTCAGTTGACAAAACGGTGTGCAATTTGACTAATATCCATACGATGTGAATTATATCGTACTCGTTGGTGATGAAAATGGTTTTAAATTTAATAAAACAACACGGAAGCACAAGTGAGGATGAAAAGGACGACGAGACAATTATTACGTATTATTCATGGTAATCTCACAATCCACTTTCCCATTTTTTCTCATCAAATCCAAAATGAAATCTGAATCTTCTCTTCATTAATATTACTCTTAATCAAAGAGCTAAATATCATTTTTTTAAATGTAAAGATTTATGACAGAAGGAAACAGTCACACGTTTTGATCATTGGGTTTCGCAGTACAACAAATGAATTCTTGTAGCATCAAATATTCTTCGTGGAAAAGTCAAATGCATCAATGCAAGGGCCTTACGATCGCTCACCTGTCGCCAGTAACCACCAAGCTACAACACACTTTCGAAAGTAAGAAGAAACACAGTTCAGTAATAATACACTGGTTCGTGAACATACCACAGGTTCGTATTGGATATTGAATATTAGCCAAATTCTCAATTATTTTGGATATTAGCCAAAATTGTTTCACGTTTGCTGGCTTCCCAAATGCATTTTTTGACAATCGGCTTCCGTAGGGACCTTGTTTAGGGTGTGTACCATCACGAGAAACTGTTTTCTCGATTTTGGTCAAAATGGCATATTAGCCAATTTTTAAATTATGGGCAGTAAGGAGAAGTGAAGAAAATTTTTGATACAGCACAAGCCACCACGGCAGCTGAAAAAAGTAAGTTGATTCTATTGTTCTCATTGCTAGTCATGTTACTTTCAAAGTAACGCAAGCTGACGAAAAATATATTGCAAAACGACTTTTGCCAAGAAACAAACATTACTATGCTGGCGCCAACTGAGAAATTTTTGGGCAGGTGGGGAAATGTATTGATCAACTCTCTAATTCATTAACCCATTTCCAACGAGTGATGCCGTATGGCATCACCTGACATCTAAACTTGAATTACAGCTTAGAAGTTGTACTTGATATTTTGAACGATGAAACTATTCAATACGGTTAGGGAACAGATCGATCTACAATACGCAACCCAGTTTATGCCAATTGTACATGTATTTGCTGAGTAATAGAAGTTTGAAGGTCATTTTTCTAGGTAAAATCTGATTTCTCTCCGCCGGGAATGGGTAAACATGCTGGAAAAAGTGAACAGAATTTGAATTACTCGACTGAACTGTTTTGTAAATGAAATTTTTCAATTAAAGAAAAAGAACGAAGTGAAAAAAGTCATTTACATCTTCTACTATAACGCAGTAAAATTTTCATTTCATACCAAGCAAACCATCGCCAACCATCGGTGATTAGAATATAAAGAATCTCGGCATACTTGACACACTTTTGACGTCAGAAGGGCCATCACGCTACGGGTGCAAATTACGCTACGATGACATTTTTAATGATTGTCATTTATTGGTAGCAGCAAGGACTGCCGCTAACAAATATGCCATTAATGCAAATGATTAAGGTGGTGGTGTCCTCGGAAGGTCGTGATTGGTAGAAGTAGTATGAATTTTACTTTACGTGAGACAGCTTCTTATTTTAATTTGGGAGGGTTAACACGCGAAAGTGTAATATTAGAATAAAAGATTCTAATCCTTTAGTGCCCAAATAACATAAAAATAGCTGTTTCAAGACAAGATTAATGATAAGAATATCTCGAGGCCTCATAAATGGTTTGTGTATTTGCAAAAATCTATAGACCGTTAAAAAGCGACTTCTTCAAAGGCTGTGAATGATAGCACTTACTTCAATAGTGACACTGCCAAAAATATAAAGTGCGGAGTAAAGAAAACAACTGGGCAATATCACAATACATCTAATGTCTCTGGTCGCAGGGATGAGACCACACAGAAAAAAAAACCAACACCCGATCTAGTCTGCAGCTAAATCGGTACAGTCCCGATGAGGCCATTTCCGCCGAACTCTGCAGGCAAGGCACATGTCAACCGTAGACTCAACTTAAGACTTATGAGCATACCAGTCCTAGAGTAGCTGGATGCTCGATGTTCTTAATTGTAGAGGAATTTAAAAAGGTCATTTATTTCCACAATTTGGAGCAATTATTCTTTATCAAGCATTTTTGTTACAACTTTCAGTATCCACATGCCATCAAAACGCTTTATATGGCTTATTTGAGGTCAACACTGGGGTACTATAAATTGTATGTTCACTCTTTTCAACGACGAAGAAGGAAGAATCGAATCAGCATAAAATCAATTTTTATTCTATACCAATCGCAAATTAAACTGAACAACTGAGCCTCTTCCATCATATGAAGCACGTTGTTATATTACTGTAAATGATATTGCAGCACTTCTGTCGAAGTTAAAATCAGCAAACGTCTCTTGGGCACAATCTATCTTTTAACTTTTTATTCGCGTAATCATACTGTTACAGTCAAAAGTTTTTGGTGGTGGACCTCACGGTTAAAGTTTTCTAATAAGCCTGTTACAAATTTTCCTCCCATTTTAATTCACGGTCATTGATTTCGTTACACAACGTTCAGAAAAACAAACATTTATCAACATGAATACTATTTTTGAAAGATTTCAACTCGATGTAAAATAATAAACAAAGAAGTCAACACTGATGTTATTATATCATAAAAGATAGGATACGGACGATCAAACAGCTGCAGCATTGAGTGGTGCAACTAGTTTGTTTACTCTCGGAACAAATTGAGGGAAGAGCAGTTTATGGGCAGCAGTAAACAATTACTTTCTTTATTGCGCTGTGCAAGAAAGGCCCTCAATTTATTTTACATTATTTCGATGACACAATTTTCACTCATATTAAAAAGGTAATTACTCAAAACACGAAACACTATTAACAGCATCTCAACATTACATCACTTTCAGGTTTTTATTACCGAGACACATCGCCATCGGGCGCTTCGAGTAACCTATGGGCTATGACTAGTTTGCTCAAGGACATTAGCAGCATGATGCTTCGACCATACGGGAAGACTGTGGGATTCCCACTAATTAGCGATTGATCGCCATCAAAACCTGATTACCATTTTGTTTAATTATCGCCAATCTGTGATGTAAGTGTGTGTGTCTGTGCCTCCGGCTCTTTTGTCAGACGCTAGTTTGTTTTTCTGATACAAAATCAACATGGGCAAACTAAAATCGCAAAGTTTACTTACGATTATCTAACGTTGATAGACATCGTGTTGAGAGTAACCCAGCAGGCTATAATTTGCACTCGAACTGAGATCGTTTCCAAGTGAATCTGTTCTCAACACGGTCGGTACCATATGTTGGGGATGAATCTAAATACCTACCCGAAGAGCAAATTCTGAATTCTTTACGACTAAGATGAATCGTTAGTAGATGCTTCCCTGTCATTACCATTTGATTTGCTGGCATAATACTTTTATTGCACTCAAGAACACCCGGTGAAATGTGTTCCCAACAAGCCAGCGTCAATAAAATTTATTTCGCTCAAGGCTTTTTGTTGGTTTTATCGTGACTGCCCGGGCAGATATCGCGTTTGACTTTCGTATTGCAATGCGTTACGTCTTGTTTCGTCAGCTCTATTTTCCACTCAATCAACAAAACATTACGGTGCGCTACTGACGAGTAAGAGAAGCTATCAGATTGTTCCGTTGGGAAGTGGTGGGTGGCACTGGCAGGTAAGGATGCTGATGATGCCATTGTCACCGTGGTCGAAATTTTTTACGGTGAATTTTCCAGATCTTATTTGGTGATTAATGTTGTAACTCAAACGAGACTTAACTGAAATTGTTCAATTGAGTTCGTCAGAAATAATTCAAGAATTTATCCTTGTGAAACTTTCTTGTAGATTTAATATGGTAAAATGTGCTAAATTTGATGTTTTAGCCGAGTTAAACAATCTGTCAGATTTATCTTTCCTGAATCATGGTGAAAAAGACACAATCCTAAGATCTGCGTCGCATGTCGCAAATCCTGAATCGTTGTGTTTCCGTAGTCAACCACCCACAACGAGCTCACCATAAAATAGTGACTAGAAGACCATATCCGCAGACATTTTCCTTTCTTATGATAGCTTGTCTCAGCGTCCAGTCGCCGCAGCAGCATCTGCTCAAACCAAGCCGCTATTAACGCAGGCTCATTATGATGGCGTGCTACTCTTAGATTTTATGGGCTGAATTGTAGGTTTGTTGCTTTGCGCTACTAAAACACCGGCAGTCATTTGGTAATATTGTTAGAGTTATTTATATTCAATCTAACCACAATTAGAGTGCCGTTGCACAGTAGTCTGATTTATGTCTGCTAACACTTTGCTGTTAGATTTATGTTTTGGTATCTGGTCATAACACAAATATTACTCAAAACTCTAATTAGAATAATTTGGAAAAAAATTTTAATAAATTTTAATTATAATTTCAATATTATTTTTAAATCAAATTAAGTTATGACTAATTTTGATTTTTTACGATGTAGGTTTCGAAATTTTGTGGTTCTGCTAAGTTGAAAATAACTCTTTATAAACATAACTCTTTATAAACATTTTTTAAGCATTTATTGAAGTTTTTTAGAGGTTCAACTGACGACCGTCTAAATGCGGCACTGGGCACTAGAGGTTTAAGAAAAAGTTTGAATAAGTTAATCACCAACGTTCGATCATTCCGCGCGGGTGAAAGCCCCATGCGCGTGCTGGAAACCATATCTTTGCCTTTCGTTAGACTAGGATGTCTGGTGATGATCTCATCTCGTCGCTAAATTTTGTGGTTTCAGAAGTGGGATTAGCCCACTGTCCGATTTTGCAGTTGAAGTCGCGAATAAACCTTCTGTTTATTTATACACAGACTTCACAGCCGACTATTAAGTGTACAGGACAATTGCGGGGCTAGCGCTACGATCCTACTAACACTAACAGTCTCTCCCGAGACGAGACTCGAACCTACGGCGATTGACTTGTTAGGCCAGCATCGTACCTCGAGACCATCTGGGAGATGTACCATTAGAACCAAAAAGAACCTAAAGACCTGAAAGTTAAAGACCAGAAGAGGACAGCACTAGCCAGAGAGAGTGGAGGGTCATATCCGTTTGGTGCAAAATTCAGACTTTATTGTTTTAAGTAGTTTTGTCCACTGATTCCAAAAACGACCATGGTTTTCCTCTCGCAAGAGTGGTTATTGAGATATGTATTGCAATAAAAATATTTTTTTGACGTTGGATTAACATCTATCTGGAAGTTAGGCGTCTGAATTTAAAAATCTAGTAATTCAATTATGGAAAAAGTGGCCAGGATTTGACTGCTTTTTTATCAGTCATTTGTTGTCAGATTATCAAGGGTTTGACATCAACCGAAAATTTCGAAGGCCGAAAGAGAGCATTTAAAAGGCACAGGGTATAGTTAAAGAACAACTTGACTAGGGCATGAGAGCAAAAAAAATAATAACTCATCAATACAATATGTAGCTATGAGGACCTATTGTGTCATTCGAGAGATATTCATGTTTCAAACATGCATATGAAAATATCATAAAGTTTTGATACAATAGATTCTCTAGTATTCATCTCATTTGGTCGCTTCACAATAAGTAAGGTATTGTGCCATTAGAACAAAAAATTAAAATTGTTTTTGCTACAAAAATTGCAACTGCGAAAAGGCCTAAAAACATCTTCGATAAACACCTACTATAGCTACCCACACACGTGCAATAGCAATCCATACATACGAAAGAATGAGAAATTTAATTCGATAGCGTGCACTTTTTATAAGCGACTAATATTTGCCACCACCCGCTTTCCGCTGCTCCAGAAAGAACAGTCCGTTTTGTCGGTCAACGCACGAATAAGAAATTCAACTCGATGGCGTGCGTATGATACCGGTCGAGTTTTGGAATTGTAAGTATTCCCCAGCCTCAGCAGCGAGCGCTGTAGGCAGGGCCGGATTTAGGCGCTGGGGGGCCGGGGGCAAATTTGTTTACAAGGCCCTCTTTTCTTTAAACATTTAAAGGTAACGTTCTGGAAGGTAACGAGCAAAAAAAAGGGCGCCCAGGACTAGGGGGGCCTCTTGAATCGGGTGGCCCGAGGCATTTGCCCCCTTTGCCCCCCCCCCCCTCAAATCCGAGCCTGGCTGTAGGGACTCCCTGTACAACAGCCTCAGAATCGGCTGACTAGGGAAATTTCGCGGGTCCAGGGAAATGCTGTGCACACCCACGTTCTGTCCGGCGTTGACTTGCGGCCTTTGCCGCTAAAATGGCTCCTAATCGGCGTCCTCAGTCACCGGCGAAGGGTCCAATGGGATTCTCGGTGTACGACGTTTGTTTAATACAAAACATCGGAGTTCTGGGGTATATGTGTTGTTTTTTATTCTGATTGGCTAACTGTAACGAGGCAATTGTTAGGGAACAAGGAGAGTGCCTTACCTACTGTTTACTATAGCCACACACTAGGTTCGCTTTTAAATTTTCCACAGGTCGTGACCGTTCAATTCGGAATCTGGTTACTTCGTGAGTGTAGTGGCTACAGCAGGTCATTCCTCCTTGCCCTAAGACATTGGCCTAGCCCAAATTCTCGCGTCAATAATCGTAGGAGCGCTTTTTCATCTCCCCATATGTCATCTATATTTTTGCCTGCCTTATATTTGGCGCAGGTGTCTGGAAAACCGATAGGTGGCGAGCTGCGCGCTTAAGGGTGCGGTGGTCTAACTCTGGCCTATCTGTGTAGGTGCGTTGGTGTAACAGCAACCCACGACAAACCCTTCCTGTAGATTTTGCATTGCCTTTTCAATGCCAGCGGTTCATAACTACCAGCAATCCCTACCACCTTCATTGCTTAGCTAGCAATGCTTACAGAATGTAAATGATGGAGTGAAATGTTCGAATGGACCCTATATATCAAGGTTTCGTCAGTTATTTGGAAAGAGGGAGTAATTTAGAAGAATAGGGAATGATAAGGAAAGTAAAAAAGCACCGGAAACAGTGACCTCGAGAAAAACGACAACAAATCATTTACAAGGTCAGATCGATTGTATCCGTTAGTGTTGGCTGTGCTTGGGAAGAGAGGTAGTGATTGCTTGCTCGGTATGATTTAGACAATCGATGTTATTTACCATTTTTTCAATAGAGTATCTCAAATAATAAGTTGTTTTTGTTTCATAAATTTAACCGTAAAAGAATTTTTGATCGGTTGATGCCAAAACCTCGATATTCTGAAAATAAATAACTGATACATAAGCGCTCAAAACCTGATCACTTTTCCCTGGTTTTCTCTGGTTAAATTACTTAATTCTCAAATTCAGGCGCCTAACTTCGATATAGACGTTAGTCAACCTCAAAACCTGACTTTATAACCGATTACTGCAGCAAGAGGGCAGTTGACGCTTAACTGCCTCGACCAGCAGCCGGCAGAGCGGCAGCTGTTTTCGGCGTACTCATTCAATCGCAGCTTTCCACAGCAGACTGACCTACGGATCCCATAGCACTGCACAGCATTGCTGAACATGTCTGGACATGTTAGTAATATTGTCCGGATCTATCGCGTCGCGTTAGCTTTCAGCCATTTGGTCACGAATTATCTTGAGTTTCTTATCTAATTTTCATCCTTTTCCTGTTTTAGATAAATGAAAACAGAATAGTAGCTGTGGTGTGTACAGTAAGTCGTAAAGTTTGTATGTTCGAATTTTGTGATATTGTTCTGAATGTATATTTAATATAGTTAATTTTAGAGTCCGCTGATGATGAGTGAAAACCAGTAGTAACTCGAAACGTACGGACAAACTGACAAATGTAGTTTGATTTATTTACTCCGCCGAAAACTGTCGATCACAAGAAGCAATCAAATAGTATGCATATGATTTTCACGAAGATGTTATGTTTGTCAATCATGCAAAATGACAGAAAATGAACCATTACAAGAACTTTCACGTAACAATAACGTGAAGAATATTTTGAGTGTACAAAATTCAGGCGCTAATGTTTTACCATTCATTAAGTATAAATTATTGTTTATAACGTTTTAACGTCTTGGCATTTAGGAACGCATTGCTGGATAAAATTGCAGGAAATACTAGCGTTACAATTCCGCCTACTAGGAGAACTGCTCCATTATTCATCTCAGTCCGTATATTCATCTCATTCAACATGTAAACACAATTAAAACAGGAAAAAACGCATATTTTATTCTTAAACAAATCTGCTAATCCATGGAATAAATTTTTCCTAGTTCACTTTAGATTCCTCATAAAGTATAATCCTCAAAAACTCACTTAAAAGCACCTAATTTGATAATATAGTCGGGCATCTGCACTCGAAAACTCATTTAATTCAATCACCTACCTCAGAAATCAAAAAACGCGCAATGTTCTATACGGCTACAACGGGACTCGTTAGCAGCCAACTAAAGTTTTTCCATCACTAGTGGACCACTTTTTATTTTAATCATTAAACAAAATCAGTCACTACACGAAGAATACTTTAGTCTTTGAAATGTTCACCTCAAATTTCCAAAAACCAGCTTGAATTAGCAGAAATATATGAGATGAATTTCTACAATTCCTAAATTTCAACTGTATGTATTTTCATCTGTTTTCACTGCCTTGAAAAAAATAAAATGTTGCCAAATCGGTTTCCGTTAATACGAACAAATCCCGATCAGAAGAGCATAACTAAAAAATTACAAAATTCTATCAACGTGAGATACAAATAACATATTTTGATACAATTTTGTATTTTCCCATATAAATTTGATAACAAAATTGAATCTGAATGAACTATAATAACAAAACGTGAAATGAAGTAGTTCTGAAACAAGTCTAACAAATTTTTTGTTTTTATCAAAACCTGTTGTTTCTAACAATGTTTGTTATTATATTGTTCTATATACTATCTTATTTTGTTAGAAAGCTGATATATCAGTAACAAATTTTGTTATGTGTTTGATACTAGTAGAATCATGTCTGTTATAATTTCTGTTATTTTAACACCTAACGGGACCAAATTGAAAACACAGCCTGTAAGGTTTTTCCCGTAACAAACTAACAACTTCTGTTACATTTTTGTTTTTTCTTTCTGATCGGGATCATACTGAAAATGTTGAATTATTCCGACGTAATTGACATAAACGGACAACACTGCAGTGGTTACCTAGGTTACCAATTTTGCACGTAAACAACTGCAGCGGATATCTAGGTAACCTACTACGACGGGCTGCGGCTACGTTCATTCATAATAATGTGATTCATTCATGATTAACAGAGTGATGAATATGGGAGCGTCGTGAGATGAATAATTGAGCAGTGAATCAAGTTTTGAGATGGATATGGAAGCGTTGTGAAAAATGGTTTGTTTTACAAAATTCAGGGTAAATCTAGCAAATTTTACTGAATATACAATGCTGAGCGGTTCCATAAGAGCACGTAAGCATATTTAGTTTATTTGTTCAATGATTTCGTGAAAATTCGGTGTTTAATCCGTGCATTCTTCGTGAATATCGGCTTAATGAGATGAATAATGGAGCAGTTCCCCTATTTGTTTTGATGGAATACAAAAATATCGTAGTCCAACGTCATTGGATACCACCTTTCTACTTTCTTTTAAACAAATAAATATCAAAAATCTCCAAACAGCATGACGTGTTGCAAACTGGGTGCGCTGCCTGTTCATCCCTAGCATTGAACTGTCAATCATCCGAGGGCAACGAAGCTTATATAGCGAATTTCTTTATTCCACCAGCTCACCTTGTTTTGTCCTGGAGTCGCCCGAAATGCTGTCAAAACCCTTCTTTATTCGCTTGAATTTGAACCAGAATTGACCGGGAAGCGCCTACAAAACAGACCGATTCGCACTGTAACTTTTGTCAAAACACAAACGAGAAATAATTGCTGCAGCAAATGTGTTTGTTATAAAATTTATGGAATCGGATTCAGATTTGGATTCCGATTCCGAGTTAGAAAATGCCTTAATTACAATTTCCAGTAAACCATCGAGAACGGCGAATTTTGTCCCCGACGTAGTTGAAAAATATACGGATATACGGAAAAAGTATTTTGACAAGTTTATGTTTACATCGCACATGGTCTCACGCACACCAACGCTAGGCCTTAAATCGTAGATCGAAAACGTTTTTTATTCCACCCGAAAGTTGGCACTAACCCCGTGGAATAAAGAAATTCGCTATTTAGAATTCAGTTGTCAAATAATTCTTTATCGACGAGCATAGAACAGTCCAAACGTGTCTTTGAATATTGAAGTGAAATAAGAGATATAAAATATTAAACTAGTGCTAAAATTAAAATAATTATAGTTTGTTCTACTTGCTCTAGTTGGAAAACCAAATTTGAACTTATACCTTATATCTAAGACGAAATCTGAAAATAATAAAAATTTCATGCATTTTAAAGCTTGCCCCATGCGAACATAACCTATGCCTGCTAAAAGAATACATCAATCCGAAACAGAATCCAACTGGTAAAACAATGGCAGGTGCTAAACGGTTATCGAAAATAATATATAATAGTATATTGGCTACAGAACCCTATCAATTTATACGTATTCTTTGCTATTGTACAGCAAAATAGATTTACTTAAAGTTGTTTGTTACAACACTTGCCACATTACAAATTAACACGTGCACCCGCTTTGAAAATTAATATAACTCTTGGTTAATGATTCATACTTCAAAAATAAATATGTTATTGGAATTTTTAACTGAAAATACGTGCAAATTTGTCAAATGACAATTTTCAGATAAAAATTCACTTGTTTCCAATTTTAAATAGTATCATTTTTTAAATTCACTTATGCAAAAATTTACAAAAAATCATTTTTGGGGTTGCCTGTTACGGATAAATTGCAAATTTTTAACAATTTTGCACAAGTAAAGCATTTTGAGCATCCGAATCAATCAATTAAACAGCTTTTCTGCCATCTTTATTTGTGCTTCAATACTATCCAACGATTGTGAAATGACATTTCTTGGAATTTAAATTCCTCCATTCAAACCATTAATGGTTGAAACTTCAAAAGCCAAATTTTCTAGAAACTATTTCGCAAACTCCTAGCCAAACATGTTCATATTCCACTGATTTACTAGCAACAAGACAAATAGATAAATTATTTCTCCAAACCACCGTTTATTTATACACAACGTCACTGCTGTCAGAAGTTGATCAGGCCAAGATGTTTGCACTGCCTTTGCTCGGTTGCACTAAATTCACGAATCCATTCTGTCCATTTTGATGAATTTCAGCTCGACCGTGTTGTGCGCTAAAGTTAGATTGTTTACAACTATCTCTGTTTACGATCGCATAGTATATTTATTTACATATTTATATCTACCTTGCAGCGTTAACCGACGACGTGCCGCTGTGTGGTGCATTGAAGTCTACATATTTCTACGATAGTAGATAGAAAAGCTACTAGAAAAGAGAAAGCGTGATGCTTACTTCGCTTCCATTTTCACAGTCGCAGCATCTACTCTAAACGCTGTACTGTCATTTCCGGTGAGTCTTTTTATTTGCAGGAGAATACTGAAGACAACGATCGTACAACTGTGGTTGTTTATTCATTGTGGCAAAGTTATTCGCCGGTTGGCCGCTCGCTCTGCCCTGAAGTGCATACTATCATCCCTAGGGCTGTTGAATTGTTTGTGTTGGGTTGATGCAACGTCGCCACTGTACTCAAAGTCATAATGTACCTCTGTCAGGTAGACGGTTCGAAAGAGCTTCTTCTTGACAGTGCTAAATGCTCTACTAAGTACTCTATTTTCCCACCGGTGTCGGTTAGTTGAGTGTAAATATCGAGCCTAAGATGCGGCAAGAGGAGGATTTAGCGCTGAGAAGCAATTACAACAATAATCACTTTCTGTATTTAGAGCAAAGCTACGTGCGAGGAATATCATCATGCAGTGAAATAAGTATGAAATAATATTTCTGAATAAGTTAGTTCCACTAACTAACAATTGAACCTAGAATCCGCCGAGAGTTGATTTTTTGGCGAAAATTGGATGCAAGCCACAACAACGAGCCAACATATTTTTATTTGAAAAACATCGAATGCAGCAGAAGAGGGCGTATAGAGAAACTTGAGAAGATTTATCGTTTTGTGTCAGGCTGGCTGTTTTTGTTGGCCAAACCTACATACATTCCGTACGTAGGCGAATAGGACACGCAAGCTGGCGTGCATCAGCGAAACCTACGAGGTGATGTAGTAAATAAACCAATAGATTTTATTTTTTGTCATCGCCTACAAACTGTTAATTCAATGCTTTGCTATCGAAAGTATTAGTTGCCACCATAAACATTTTTTACTACTGCACCGTTATCAAGTTAGTGCCAACACGCGTTCGCCTCGTTTTCCAATAATAACTAACGTGATCTGAGCCAGAATGGATGGGAAACAGTTTATTCAATAAAACAGTACGGCAGTTGCATTTATGTTCAACGGCAAATTCGCAACCACAAGGCTACAGGATATGCCTGTCGGGGCAGGTTTTAGTTTTTGATGACAATAAGCGCATCTTTTAAAAAATAACCTTTTTTGTCTACCTCAATCAAACTGAAGGCAGCTGTCTTTCATGTTAACGAATTTCGGTCAGTTTTTTTTGTAAGATTTGGACCACTGCGACCATTGTATTGATCTTTTGTGGTATGCCTCTTTTTTAGTCTAGGTAAGGTACTTGTGGCAGACATATTGATATTTGATTGATATTGATAGGAGTGATCGTCCTTGTCATATCGCACCCTTATTCTTCCCCACATTCTTTTTGCTAATCGAGAATAATTCTAGAAAAACCTGCGATGCTGATTTTTCACAAAAAAGCGAAAAATAAAAAGCAGAGTGACAATAATGTCGCTATTTAAGCTATGTGACGGAGCAACTCCCAACCTCCCAGCTGGTCTCGAAGTACGATGCTGGCCTAACAAGCCAGTTGTCGTAGGTTCGAGTCTCGGCTCGGGAGAGACTGTTAGTGTCAGTAAGATCGTAGCGCTAGCCCCGCAATTGTCCATACTTTACAGTTGGCTGCGTAGTCTGTGTATAATATAAACAGAAGGTCGAGTTCTGAATCGGAATGCTTGCTTTTTTTTTGACGAAATAACTCGATATTTTCAAGACTTTTTTCGAACAAATATACGCATATTTTTGCAGATGTAAAAAATAGGTACATTCTATTTAAAGCATTCCCCCATGAAAAACACGAAACCTATAGAATGTCAAACGTTATAGTTTTGCGATTATAGTCAGTGTATTACTTAGTAGGTAGGTAATAAACCATCATTGGATTCAGTTGCTACAAGCAAGTATATAATGCTTATTATGTAGAAGCACATTCATATTTATTTATTTATTTATTTATTTCGTCAAGCAAATGTAGACTACACACAAAATTTCATTACCGTTGTTACTTATGTTGTTTACAATGTTTTTATTACATGTTAAGCATTATTCCTAGTGTATTTCAGACAGTTTGATCTTATGACATTGTTATGCCAATGGTTTCGCAATGTAGACTATACTGACGCATCATGCGATGGGACATTTTTTGCGTAGTTTGTTCTGCACTGTTTTTTTTTTGGAAAAAGGTTCTCATGTTCTAAGATGCCGTGGGGGTGTATAAAAGCTGAGTTGTGATAGTTGCGCAGCTGAGCCTATACGATTTGAAATTATGTCATTGACGTAGAATAGCATTGCTAATTCGCTGCACTGTATACTAGAGTGGGACGTAGTTTTATGGTAAAGAGATAAGTTGATAGCACACACCCAGAACTAAGTTTTTTGCTCTATTAGGGCCTCAAACAATCCTGACACTACCAGTGGACCGGCGTCAGTTGGATTTCCATCAGAAGTTACCTCTGCAACATGTTGTATATCCTATCTGCCCCTAAAATATCGACCCACATTTATTTGCTTGATCCAGCAGAGTGTATTAACTCGATACGGCAGGATAGTTCTGATGGTAATCCTGCAGATGCAGGTACCTGGTAGTATTGGCAGAAAAAAATATTTTCTGCGTGCAATTCGACATACTCAACTTTTAACAGTCGTAACTTTTCTAGGGACATCCTAACTCTTCAGTGTCTTCGGCAAAGTTGTTAGGCATCTAAATTACCATACTTTAATGCAATGTAGAGTATTATTAAAGCATTACTGAGCTCTCTTAAAAGGAAAATGCAAAAGAGTAGGTTTTCTCATACAAATTATCATACTAATTTGAAATGCAATGCGCCAAGCGGAGACATAACCAATCGACTTCCGATAAGTTTAAGACTGTTTAGGACCCCAAATGGAAGCAAAAGAACTTGGTTCTGGAAAATCTATCACTTTGCCTCACCCTACTGCAAGATTATAGAGCTATAGTATCTTCAGCAAAGTTCTTCCATTAATTAGTCTTTATTTCATAGAAGTTACAGTTTCGGATTATTCCTCCAAAAAGTGGGAAGCGAATTTTATCTTTCTAATTTGTGCATGTGCATATAAAAATCCGCTTAGTTCGGCAAAGTTATGATAAATTTTATAATAAACAACTTCACCAAAGACACCATACGTCTATCTGTCTTTTTGAATAGACTTTTGCAAAGTCTTCTGTAGAACGCCCCTAAAATCTATTTTTTCAATATAACTTTTTCTAGTGATTTTCTAAAATTATTCGATGTTCTATAATTTTGTTTACTATAATAAAGCACACAATTTCACAGAACAAAGTTTAGTCATTTTCACATTTTCTCCCTGTCCTGTTTTAGCCCTCTCGCTCGTAATTACTTCGAAAGAAAACCTTACTAAGCTTACTTAATCGCTGCTATGCTGTCGCCAACGTTTGCCATGGGAAACAAGGTGTGCAATATCGGAATTGATTCCGGCGAAGGAATATTGAAAAATATACTATTTTTCCCAAGGGACCAACGTGTTTAGTATCAACACTTTCTCCTACAAAATAATGTGAAAAATATGTTTTTAATTAAAAATTGTTGATAATAGCTTTTAACCATTCCTGTGAATCTTGGTGCCCCTAGAAAAGATACTTTTTCAAAGTTAAATGAATTTTTTCATAAACAAACTCTACGACGAACCCGATAACAATTACTCTAGGATCTTTACCGCACTTCTGCTATTAATGCAATGCTGCCTGAGTTTACCGCGTTTGCTTACCGACATATTCGGAATTCACTTATTTCCAAATTGCCTTGGTTCATTCGTCGTACGTTCGAACTACCCGCAAGCACGGAGGCGTAAGAATTATTATCCATATTGTCATTGAAAGTGACATTATGAAAATTAATATTTTCGTTCACTAGGCATCATTTTCGTCAGAAAAACTCCTACGGATCAAATATTTTGGATCCAGCAGACCCGGCAACAAGGCCAACTGAGTGTTGTGCGTGGTTTAGCTCTGAGTACAGTTTTTTTCTTTTTACAATATAATTATAATTAGTGAAAGCTGTAAGTTTAACTTTCGCTGCTAACCGAAATAGTAGAGAAAAAGTCATCAGGTCATTCTGTGTAAAATAGGTAGATAACATTTTATTCGAAGTGTTTTGCTGATTTGCAGTCACATGCACTGAATTCGAAAAAGTCCAATTTTCAAGTTAGGTGTTAAGAGTGCCAAAGAGCGTTGAAACCGTCATCGTCCTGCGAACAGACAAGTAAATAAAAGAGCTGCCAGCGAATAAAATGTGACCTCCATATTTTACAAATTCAATACAGGGGTTCGATAATCCTGACTCGAATGTAATAAATTATGTATGAATTTAATTTTTTTTCTTCTTAAAACTATACCTTTCTTATCCCTCCTGACATTTTTTTTTCTTTTTCTATCTGTTCCGGTATATTTTGGAAATGTCCGAATTAAATAAAACCAATCGATGTCTAATGTCAATGCCTTTCCAGACTTTACTCCCTTTTCACACAGAAAAAAATTGTAACTACGCAACTACATCATACAAATTAAATAACAAACAAAAATTTACCGCTGATTGCAGTTTTCTGAAAAAAATTTGTGATTCGATTATCCAGACTAAAATTTTAAAATTCAACATTCGCAAAACTTCGACAGTATAAATTTATATTTTCCTAGCTTATGAGTAAATGTTATATAGACATTTTTGAATAAAAATAATCAAATCTTTCGTCAGCGTTAGGGTTTGCAATCCCGGGAACGGTTTCCCGGGAAATATCTTTTCCCGGGATCCCGGGATTCCGGAGTTCCTCGAAAAATTTCGTGAGATTTAATATAAAAAAACTTAATATCGTATTAAAACGCGAAACTTACGTCGTTAAAGTGTATCAATATTTGTCAAGGTGTAAATATTTGCTTGAAATCACGTTCAATATTTGCTTGTCGTGTAATATTAAATTAATTACTTTCCCAGCTGGTCTCGAGGTACGATGCTGGCCTAACAAGCCAGTCGTCGTAGGTTCGAGTCTCGGCTCGGGAGAGACTGTTAGTGTCAGTAGGATCGTAGCGCTAGCCCCGCAATTGTCCTGTACACTTAACAGTTGGCTGCAAAGTCTGTGTATAATAAACAGAAGGTCGAGTTCCGATACGGAATGTAGCACCAAGGCTTTGCTTTTTTACTTAATTTTTTTGCTAAAAATATTTGCTGTCTTATTCAGTAAACTAAAAATTAAGCAAATATTGACCTCGTCTAATGTCTTTTTTGCTAGTTAGCTCACTACTAAGCGAATAGTTGCCTGATTTTTTTCTTTTTTCATTGATAAAAATGTTTGAAATCTGTAAATTGATAAAAAAAATTAAATCCTGTAAATCAATGGGACCAGCAATAAATAAATTAATAAAACTCAGTCAGTGTTATCTGGCTCGTGGCCGCGATTTCACATAAAAAAATCATTTTTGCAGGTTAATTACGTAAGCATTCAAATGCTCTTAGACCTGCTCGCCTCCGCACTCCGCTTTATCTTCAGCAAACTGAAAGTAGTGGACACTCCAGGATCTTCACCAGCGGCGATTTACGTTTTACAGAAGGAAATTACATTATTTAGCCCTAACGGAAAATTGTCAGCGGATCTGAAGCGATTGTTCGACGACATAAAAAACCCTGAAACCAACTCTTCTACTAACATTTGAAACAAAAATCGATCATGAATTTCTAATGTGAACTTGAATAAGTTTTGTTTTTCAACTCGTTTTCCATTCGAATTAATAATGAAAGGGGAAACGATTATTTGATACCTTCTATTAAAAAAATTTATTCAAAATCTCATTTTTGCTTAGGTTTTCTTTCCATTCCCGGTTCCCGGGAATTCCCGGGAAATGAGATTTTTTATTCCCGTTTCCCGGAAATATTGCAAACCCTAGTCAGCGTGGCCCGAATTCACAATAACTGTATCCCATTTATTACCAGTTCGGTGCTTTTACAAATGTTCTTTACATGCGTATCTACTTTTATCGAATTCTTAAGGTTTTGGATGCATCGAACTTTACCAGTTTTTATTTTCAGTAAGGGGTCATCCACATACCACGTGGACAGCTTTGGGGGAGGGGGGGGGGGGGGAAATGGTGTAATGTCCACGGTCCTTACAAAAAAAAAAATTATATGGGCATTTGTCCACGTTGGGGGGGGGGTAAAAATCGTCAAAAATCTGTCCCCGTGGTATGTGGATGGCCCCTAAGTGTCTTAGCTTATTTATAATATCAACGAACACGTTCAAGCGTCTTCGAAAGTACTCTCAGGCCGATGACATAGTAAGCGCGACTAGCGTCGCGAAACAATTCGTCTTGCCGTAATTACATGCAGCGTTGCAAAGCGTGCGAGAAACAAAACCTTTCTCCTCCTGCTTGAGAACGAGACACAAGCTACGCTTCTCAAGTCTTTTGCGCACATGTTTTCGAAATACTTTTTCTTTTTCAGGTATCCGCCGGAAAAGCTGTTGCTGCTGCACTGGCACGCAAAAATTCTTTTGTACTGCTACTCAGCGACTGTGAAAAAATACGCGAATACTCACTTGCGAGTAGGAGTACTCAGATTAAATTGCTCGACTAGGAGGAGTGCTTGAAAAAATGTGCTCGAAAACGAAAATGCTTTCTTCATCTACCCGGTTTTGCTTCGTGCACAGACAGCCGAAAGTGGGCAAAGAATCTGTACACTCTGAAAAATATGCACGTAAATCTACCTGAAAAATCACGTAAGTGACTGATCTCAAGAAAATCTTCCATCTTTATGGACCGATAGATCTAAGCTATAAGCAAGGAGAGAAAAAAAATCTGCCATTCTACGTAACATTATCCACTATCAATTCACGTAAAATCGATCAAATTACAATGTCATTAGTTTCAGCGCATTGGTATTTGTGTGTTTTGATTTTGTTAGTACTAGTGCGGCTGTGGTGTGACGTATCCGACGACGGTATTTACGTGAATTTTTAGTATGCAAAAGAGTCAATATGGCGTACAAAGAACTCCTGAACTGCTCCAGCTAATTCAATCTTGGAGAATACGCAATGTAAGTAGACAGAATAATATTCGGATCAATAGAAAAAAACATGATTTTTCGAATTTTAAGTACTCGCTACTTGTACTTGTTTATTGGTGAATTCTCTCCAAACCTTTGGAACGATTAGAATCGTTAACAGTGTCGGCTTTCGAAAAATCGCCATAAGTTACGTGAAAAAAGGTGGTTGAGAATCAACCTTTTTTCCACGTAAATTTTACGTGCATTTTTTCAGAGTGGACTGGTTTGGTAAGTTTTTTTACAGTAGTTCAATGCAAAACCAGCCGAAGCAAACTGCTACCGAAATAGGCCGATACCCTATTTGAAATAATTTTCGTTGTTCCTTCGCAACCATCGCAACGCATCTTGAAAGAATTGTGCGACTGGTTTTGCTCGCGAGTAGGAGATTAAACGCGAGTTAAAGAGTAGGCGCGAGTGTGTGCATATGATCTCGGGAGCGAATGCGAGCAATGAAGACAGTGAGAAAGAATGAGAAATAGCTTGAATGGATAATAATCCAGTGTGTGTATCGGTAGCAACGAGCACAACCTCACTTGTGGTGTTGCATGCTGCTGAGGAGTGAGACTAACAACACTGGTTAAATGTACAACTGTGGCTTTTACAAGCATGGCTTTTAAACCGTTTCTGTGAGTTTTGGTGCCGTTAGCCAACTCGTCGGTAAAATATTCAGAGACTGAAATGAAGTCTCGTAAGCAAACCTAGAAGTAACGAACTCGGCGAGCAATTACTTCCGGAAAAGGCCGCAGGGCCAAAAAGGTTGGGAACCACTGTCCTAGGAAATATCGCTTGGAAAACAATCTTTACTTTTAAAACGCTTCGAAAATATGATTGCTATAATCTTTGTGAAAATCTACCAACGGTATAAGGGAAAATTTGCATCTGCCTCACGAAAAAGTCAGGACAACACCAACGCAATTAAACGGTGTTTGAACCAAACTGACATTTTTCAGTTTTTTTATCGAATTGTGATGACACAAATGCACTAATTTAAATAGCGATAAATTATCAATGCCGCTTCCGAAGCACTTCCAGTACGTACGCGTGGAAGCAAACAAATTGAATTTAACAAAGCATTGTGTACAACCTGGAATTGTTTTATGAATAATGGTGAAAAATTACGGAACAAAAAAGTGTTAACTGAACTGTTCCATTTATTTATTAAAAAAAAAATATTTTCAGTGAACTTGCGAATAGTTATAATTTCTCGAGTTTTTCTTCAGTCAAGTCATTGTAAATATTAAACAATGAGCTTCAGGAATGTATATGTTCCAGTCCTGAACAATTGTACTCAAGAAAATAGTTTTTAAATCCAATTGCGTTAAAAATAATGCGTACATTTGCTACCAATATGCGGAAAAATAAATAATTTGAATATGTTTAACGATTGATGAAACCTCAAATATTTTTCAGGAAAATTTCCATCTGAACGACCATCTGATACACTCTTTACATAAAGTTAGGGCAAAACTTCTACTAATTTTGGAAAAATTGGGTTTTTTAATTGGGTTTATTAGTGAGGTCATTGGGGTAAACATATTATCTGTTGACTAAAATAAAACGAATGAATAAATAAACAATGTATGATACAAAAAAAACTCTCTGTCCACAATTGTTGACAATCAGTGAAATACATTCCTTTAATGCTATCAGAGGTAGCAAAGAACCTTTAATTTTGGAACAACCCTGATGCTGCATCCCCACCGATAAATTTGCGCAAATTTTACACTACCTCCATTCTATTCCAGCGGCAATGCAGCTGAATGTTTCGTCTGTTTGCGGAAAACTTTAAAGTTAATGAATATGCATGCCTGTGTAAGTTTCTCTTACATTTTTAATTCCTTTCGACAATTATTATCGTTTTTTTTTCATGCCAATGGCGTTTCAGCTAAGCTCGGCTATTCCTCGCTATTCGTTGTGTTGCGCCGAAATTTCACTTGTAACTGGTTGCGGAACACTTGAACTGTAATTAACATTCTTGCCGGCTTTCCCTTCGTAATGGACTTTCCAAATTGTTATTCTTTTAGATTTACCCTTTGTTTTCATACAAACGTGAGTTCGAAAAGAAAACAGAACGGTTGAAATATTTTACTAGTTCGGTTTTGACGTACGTTTTAAAACATTTTATTCACAACTGAGCTGATGGTGAGTACACCGGTATTCAAATTGTGATAAGCGCAAGATACTTACCTACAAAATTTTCCTTTGAGTGTAAAACGTCACAGCCTATTGATGTGATGTTCCCAAGTTGTAAATGTTACATTCACTAGACAAAATCGCCTGGGCCACAGGAACCGTACCACTCGAGCGGGCTTATTGATGCACTTTACGATAATTTATGGCAAACAGTGCTGTGCACACAAAAAAGAGCCAGGTATCTCGAACTGATCGCGGCGCCTAACAACATTCACTCAATTTTTGCATTTTTGCAGTAATTACACACTTTCACCCGTTTGCTTCCCTTCGCTGATGTTGATTACGTACAGACATTAATTGGATTCCAACTTTTTATGACACTTGTTTGTCGTCATTAACGAATTTATTCCGAAGCTCAAAATACACACGCACACTCACGACCGGCGGAGTTTGTAATTACCGGCTATCTGTATATCTCATATGAAATATCACTATTCCGAGTAAAAACAAAACTACACGAAAATCACCTTTTTTCAACCGTAAAATCCTTTTCACCTATGTAGACAGCATAGCACTATAATCTGTTAACCGTGCTTAATTTACAACATGTAACCCCCGGTGCACACACTGAGTAAGCAAACGGCTGCTTTCGGTTGAGTTTTATCTTTGCAGTAAAACCCCCTCGCGGCCACTTCTGTTTTCCCTTTCCGTAGCACATAACGTTTCCTACCGGTAAAAATCATCATACCATACGGTCGAGACTACATATGCCACTTGCTGGTGCTGGGGACTGCGACCTGCGGTGCTCACAAACCACGGCTTCAATTGATCGTCGTTCCGGGGGTAGGGGATTGATTGAAACGGCCCAGAACGGCAGGCAGCCGAGAGCCTCATGAACTTCCTTCGAACACACTACCCATGCAAGGGAAAGAACCAAAAAAAAAACTCAGTCCACTTGGACTGTATCTACTTTCAACGCCACTCCAGCCAAACCAGAACACGTCCAAACAACACGCGCGCCAAATGCAAACTAAACCAAAGCGTCCAATCAACCACCAGGCGAACCCATCGGCGTTCGCTTCTCGCTAACTGGCTGATTTGGTTAGCTGCTTGCTGCATGCATGGCGCGGCGAAAGGGGTTCCTCTTATATGTACACCAGCCTCACATCCTTCCGTTCCGTTTCGTTCCGACCGAAAGCCCGTCGATAGGCACACACAGCAAAGTGCACCCATTTTAGAGAAAAACTACGGCGACAAAAATGCCGCTCTCAATGAATGCAGAGTTTTCCCGTTCTCCGCCTAACAACCGGCTTCTACAGTCTCACTCGCTTGATATTAAGCCGGAAAAGCGTTTGTCGTTGTTTTGCTACCACCGACGGAACGGTTTGCAATGCAAAAGCGGCCCCCTGGAAAGCACGTGCGAACAGGCGCCGATCAGAGAGAGAACCGGAGAATATATGGACTGAATGGGAGAGTGAGAATGGTAAACAGAGAGCAACTGCCAGTCGGGAGAGCGTGATGGGAGTTAGTGGTATCGCCCGGTAGCACCAACCATACAAAGTTGTGTACGACAAATTTTTGCATGCAATTAGAATGATTTTTTAAAATAATTTCGTAAACCTTGAAACGAGCATTTATGCATTTGTATCTCACCTATTCACATTAATGTATTTCAGATAGGAAGAATCGTATCAGAGAAAATGTTGAGTGCATTTTTGGAGTTTCTTCTAGTTTAGTTATTTTACTTATACTACGGCTACTTTGGACACTTTAGTTTTTCGAAAAAAATACCCTTTAAACTTGTACATTATCTTCTACACGTTGATTAAACAATGTATGTCGCACCATTTTTCAAAAGTTGTTTTCAAAAAGCACTTGCTCCTGCTTTTCAGAACACGACTAAGCATTAACAACCGTGAATCAGGAGTGAATTGTAACAGCTGTTCAAAAATCGCTGAAGTTGAAGATTGTTTTTTTTGCAAAAATATTGGAGGCGGTTAAGTTTTGTCTCTCTAGGTTCTGAAATGTAACGAGCCCACCGAAAGGCCAATAGTTCTCAGAAATATAGTTTAGTTACAGGTACACATTCGAGAAAATATCGCAACATAGTTAAAACGCTGACACTTCTCTCACGAAAACTGCAAAGCACTTCAATTACAGCCGGCAACCTATTTTAACCAATGTGTCAAAGGTACGACGGAAATGATATTTAACCGTTATGTATTCCGTAATTTGACACCCATACTTACTCGGCAACCATGGTACCCATCAAAACTAAATGCTTCCTACTTTTTAAATTTTTGACCGATTTTAGATTCTGACCCGTCAAAAGATTGAAAAACTGCCCATTTTTAGTACATCGGATTCTATTTTTGCACGATCTTTTTCTACACGAATTTTTTTACACACTTTTTTTGCACGGTTTCTCGAAATAATATGTTTTTCTTGCACGAATTCTCGAAATAACACGTTTTTTTACACAGGACGCATGGAGTAGTTTTATGAATTTTAATACCATTAGTGTTCGGTTTTATTGCCAATTGTACTAATTTGTCTCACCGAAATATGGTCCCGATGATTTGGATTCAAGAGCCAGATGCGGTTTCAGATTCATGTCGGTCCCGGATGCTAAAAATAGACAAATTTTCTAATCTTTCACCGAGCCAAGATCCAAAACCAGTCAATAATTGAAAATGTTAAAGGAATTTCATTTAGGTGGGTACCCGTGTATCCTACCGAGCAAGTATGTGGTAAGAAAATTCAGAGCCCCTTCTTTGTTTCTTCAAGCAACAAAGTTTAAACAGGTACCCAGGTACCCTGCCGGACACATAACGGTTTCTTAAAAGAATGAGTATTTATACGTCAAGTAACAGATCGATTAGACGCGGTTAGGCTACGTTTGTATAAAACCTTAAACCTCTAGTGCATAGTGCCGCCTTTTTTTCCCTTGTAGGAGCTTATGACCACTGCTACCATTAGTTAGATATATTGTGGTATACTCCGCGTTAATTATATGCGGTGTTAGTTCGTTCCATAGTGCCGCCTTTAGACACGCTTCTTTTCCCTTGTAGAAGACTGAACCACTGCGACCATTGTTTAATCTATTGTGGTATGCTTCACCTTACTCTAGGTGCGTACGAGCAGGTACATCACTATTTGGCGAGTTGATGTCCTTGCTACATTGCACATTTATCCCAGTTGGGCAACGCACTTCGTATGAAGTTTATTACCTCACCAGGGCTTTCCCTCCAAATTTCGGTAGGTTCTATGTGTCCCTTACCGAAGATACGCAATCTGCGTTGTATTAATACTCGGCATTCGCAGAGTAGATGTTCTGAAGTTTTGCTTTCGATGCCACACAGGCGACATTCATCATCATCAAGTTTGCCTATCTTCTTGAGATGATACTTACTCGGACAGTGCCCTGTAATAAGAACTGTGAATGTCCTCAAGTCTTTCTTTATTTAATCTGAGCAGCACGAGGCTCTTCTCGCGATTTGGCTCTATGAATCTTTTCGATTGTCGCAATCCGCTTATGACATCCCAGTTTGCTTTGATGGTCGCTTTTTCCCATTCACCGAGTTCAGCTTTTAGAGCGCTCGGGGAAACTCCACAGAAAGGTTCTGGGCCAACAAAGTTAGTAGATGACCCTTGTCTTGCTAGTAAGTCGGCCTTCTCGTCTCCTTCGATTCCACAATGACCAGGAATCCAGTATAAGCTCACCTGGTTTTTCATAGCTAACTTTCGGAGCGACAGGATGCATTCCCACACTAGTTTAGAGTGGCAGAAAGGAGAATTCAGGGCTTTAAATGCTGCCTGACTATCACAGAAGGCGCATATTAGGGTGGGAAAAAATGATCGATTTTCCAGAACCAAGTTTTTTTGGTTCCTTTTGGGATCCCAAACAACCCTTAACTTACCTGAAGTCGATTGGTCTTGTCTCCGCTTGGCGCATTGCATTTCAAATTTGTATGAAAATTTATATGGGAAAACCCACTTTTTTGCATTTACCTTTCTAGAGAGCTCAATAATGCTCTAATAATGCACTACATTATCTCAAAGTATAGTATTTTAGATGCCTAACAACTTTGCAGAAGATACTGATAAGCTAGAATGTCCATAAGAAGAGCTATAGCTGTTCAAAGTTGAGTATGTCTATTTAAATGCAGAAAATCTTGTTTTCTGCCAACATTACCAATGTACCGGCGTCAGTAGGATTCCCATCAGTAGTAACCTGTCGTAACGAGTTTATACACTCAGCTGGACCAAGCAAACAAATTTAGGTCAATATTCTAGGCGTAAATAGAATTAACAACGTGTTTCAGAAGTTACTTCTGATGGAAATCTGACTGACGCCGGTACGCTGGCAGTGTTGGCAGAAAAATGATTTGCAATATAAATTTCGACATACTCAACTTTGAACAGCTCTAGTATTTTTTTGGCACACCCTAGCTCTTTAAAGTCTTCGGCCAAGTTGTTAGGCATCAAAAAACCTACCATTTGAAGTTATGAAACCTATGGTTTGAGCCATTTTGAGCTTTCAGAATGGAAAATGCAAAAAAGTTGGTTTTTCCATACAAATCTCCATATAAATTTGAAATGCAATGCGCCAAGCGGAGACAAAACCAATCGACTTCCAATAAATTCAGGATTGTTTGGAGCCCCAAATAGAACAAAAAAAACTTGGTTCTGGCTTTCTGCTATCAAGTGTCATTTTTTCCATATAACGATTCCCCACCCTAGTAACCGTCTTTGTAGGTATGTATCGATACTCCCTTCCAGCATACCTCCTGCACTACAATGTCGAACTTGCGGACCCTCAACAAGTCGGAAAAAATGCGGGTACTTCCCAATAAATTAAGAGACTTGCAGTTCCATGATCCGAGTTGCGAATCGTTAGTCCGTTTTCGTTGCCTAGGTCTAACGGGTGTTAAATAAAAAATGAGAATTTTTTCAATCACATATGGTTGGCGTGTGACCAGACCGAGCCAAGCGCCAACAACATTATTTCGAGTAATCGGCGATCAAAGTTTAACCACCCCGTATGTTTCCTGCAAGCTGCTGCAGAGAGTTTATGTTATAATACCATTATAAACTGTTCAATTGATTTCATTTTTTTTTTCATGAAAGATAGATTATCAGTTTTGACATCCACTGGCGGTAAAAACTCAATTTTTAAAAAAGTGGAGCTTGGTTCGATCTGGTCGCACGCCGACCATATAAAAAAAAAATTTTTTTTTCATCGATTTCAGTATTTTTTATTAATAACATAAAGTATTTTCTTCAAAAAAATATCAGTGAATGTTTGAGTAAGGGCCGTGGTCTGCTGTTCGACGCAATTTTGTTGCGATGCTCTCACAAGAACGTTGTACGGCACTTACGTCCATTTTCCGGATACAATTCCGGATTCTTGTAGTCAGTTGCTTCCAATTGTTTTTATATACTAGAGCACTGAGTGAGTCAAAGAAATCCTCTATTGGGCGGCACTGGGGCAAGTTTGTTGGGTTACGATCTTTTGGCACGAACGGTATCTTTTTCTCCTCAAGATACGCCAGCGTCTTCTTGGCGTAATGGGAAGACGCCTTGTCTGGCCAGAAGACGTACTTCCCATCCGCGTGGTGCTCGTTCAGGAACGACAGCAGGATTTTATCGAGGCACTCTTCTTGATAGATTTGTTGGTTGATTGCCAGACCGCTCGGCTTAAACCAAGGCTTTGAAATGCCCCGGTCGGAAATGGCGATGTACAACATAACCTTTTTTCAAACTTGTGCTTGAACTTGTATTTCACTTCAGGCGGTGTAGATGACTTGTCGCTGGAGTAGTAATTATCATTTTCTGGAATATGCGTTTTGGACAGCGGAAAATAGCTTTCGTCGCCCAGAACGAAAGAAGTCCCGCGGTATTTTTTGGTCATCCACCGACACTGTGTTTTAACCGTCTCAATCTGCTCCTCCGTGTACTCCGGCGACCTCGTCTTCTTCCTGCAGACGATTCCTTTCATCTTGAGGGTCCGATGGATCAATACGTGGGAGCAGCCATATTTCCGACCGGCGTCACGCAGGCTGGTTGCGTCCTTGTTGTCAAACAGCTTCTTTAACGATGTCTTCCTCTGCTTCGTCATTATCGTCACCGGACGACCACTTCCGACCTTCCGCTATACGTTCAGGGAACCCAGGATACGATATACCGTACTGACAGGTACATTTTCTTTCTAAAATGTGTCCCCGTGAACTTTTTTCTTTGCTGGAAATGCGTTTCGTAGAACCGTACAACGCGTTCGCGGAGCACGTGCTGTTTCGCCGCCATCTTTGCTTTGACTAAATTCAAACTAGCAAAACCAAACACGCCTACTGTTTCTAGGGAGCCCAAAGAGCAATTTTCTTGGAGAAAGAAAATTTTACGCTCTGTATTTGAGTTACTGAAAGGTATTGAAAAAATTCTCATTTTTTATTTAACACCCGTTATGCCAATTTTTCCGGTTCGCATTAACATGCTTCCTGTACAGATTGTTTTTTTTTTCGGCTGGCTTGTAAGGCCTGCACCAACGCCCAGTCTAGCCGGAGGACCATCGTGACAGCACTGCTTAGAGTCCCACGCTGACACCAAGACGTCGATCAGCCACCCCTAACATGGAGAACAGACGCTGTTTTGAGCCGCACCTTTTGAACTTCTTCAAAACAGTAAATCCAAAGACACCAGACAAACTGTATATAACATGTTTATTATATCTCAAATGTTTTTTTTTGTGTTCCAATTGTTCTGCAGCAGAAAGGCTGCTATTGTTGCAAAGATCTCAATAAAGTTTTTTTTGTTGTGAACAATCCACCCTTGTCTCCGAAGCGAGCGAGGCTCTGCCGTTAGACAGTCTCGCTCCGAAATCGTTTTTTTTTTTCTTCCTGCCAATGTGTAGTCCGTCGCAAAAAGTTACCGATGGTTTGTTGTCCTCGCGCATAATTATTTGCAAACAACATTTGCGTTGAGCGCCTCTACATTGCTTACCGCTTACGCGGTCGTTAGCTTTGGTACTTAAAAACTACAAAATTGTCTAACAGCACTGAATTACGTTAACTTGATAATTTTATTTCACTCCACTGCTTTCGATGTGATCAATTACAAACGCTAGCTTTATCGGAAAGTCTAGAGTACAGCTCTTAAACGAAATAATTCAGAAGCAATATCCGTGGACGTCTTATTGGCATCTAGGTTCATCCCTAGACTGTTGAAAAAAAAAATTAATCGATCCGAGAAATGGAATTAAGAATATGTAGCTTTCCTTACAAAATCTTAGAAAAGGAATGAAGCGAAACAATTTCTTAGTCATTGATCACTAATGTTGCTAACTTTAGGTGGTTCCATTTGATTTGCCCACCTTTGACTAATCAAAGGACCTGAAATCAAATCAAAGGGCGTCGAGACGATTCTATACTTTGTATTACATAACGTTTGATCACACGTATTTTTCAATTTTCTTGAAATTTTGAACACTTGACTTTGGCATTTCCTAGCAATTTCCGGTTATTTTATATAGGATAGAATGAATGAAGTTCGCTAGGTGGGTTTCACAGTTCAGAAAAAAATTGCCAAAGTAAAAACAATCGACTTTACATGATTTTTGTCAAGTGTCATGAAGTAAACGAAATGAAATGAACTTACATAAAAGTAAAAAAATCAAAACGTTTTTTAAATAGGATAAGTGATTTATTTCTATATTTTTTTTTCTTCTGGTTCGAGCTGAGGACCGCATCACGGAAATAGTTCCATCAACAATGTTTCGATAAATAAGGTTTTAAATAGGTATACGATACGAAACTAACAAATGATAAAAAGGTATATATTTTCTTTCAGTGACCGTTATATTTTTCTCAGTTTGTTCACCTCTATTTTTCTTTTTGTTCAAGAGCGATCCGAGCAATGGTATGTACTACTTATCAAATTGTCTCTGATCGAAACGTAGAATAGAGGTGATTATTTTAATTCTTTCGGTTCAAGCGGAGGAATCCGCATCCGCAAAACAGTTTCATCACGAATTTCAGATAAATAAGGCTTTAAATAAGTAAACGATACGAACAATAAGCGCTACGATAGACGAATTTTATTACTAGACCAATTTAACACAAATACTTAAGGAAATTGGAAGTAACTGAAGCTAACGATTTACAATACAAAACCGCGAATAGTGCAGAGGCGTCGATATTTGGCTTGCCTATTCATACTTCAGTCCCCTAGCTGTTATAGAACGAATAATATTTTCTTTCTAAGATTGTAATAAAAAAATCAAATAAATATGTGTAGGAAAATGAGCTACTCTTACTTCTCCCTTCGCTTGCATCCATTCGCAAATTCAGCAAACTCTTCAACTCATACTGCTAATCAAATTTCCCAGTCTTATAATGACTGCAGAAAGAAAAAAAAGCCAACTGTAGCCGCCCCTTGCCAATCCACGTACCAAAACAGAATTTTGTTCACACCTTACATACTCATCATTCGATGTGCTCTACATTACAAAGACAAAAAGCTAACAACCTTCAAAAGCGAACCCTAAGCATCCTAGTGATGCTGTCCGTTGTGTCCGTTAACCATTGCTGCCAGATTGTAGCTGGAATTGGACTGAGAACGCGAATCCACAAACTCGTCTTCGTCCTCCTCTCCTTCGTCACCGTCGATATCATAATTTGTATCATCGTCGGTTTCAGACAGTTGATTTCGCGATCGTAGTAAATTTGAGCGCTTCATCGGCGGAGAATCCAACGCTGAGTCGGCGGGACTCTCTGCGTCTTCTTCACCGTCGTAATCACTGCCCCCGCTCGGGCTTCCTGGTGGGCTTAATGCTGACTTTATCCTCTGCTTCGAGTCTGACCAAAAGTTTGAGATTCTACTGTCTTTGCCAAACATTAGCAGGAACGTGCGTATGATATCCGAAGATTTCTCCTCCCACTTGCTGATGATGTCGCCTTTGCCCTTTTTCACCTTATCCTTCAACTCGTCCATCTTGTTCTGGAACCGGAACTTTTTCTCCGATAGGAAAGATACGTTTAGTTCTTTGGCTGTGTACCCACGGGCGAGATTTCTCCGCACGTAAATGTCGTAGTCCTTCACAATCCGTGCCACAATGTCCGAGGTGCTGACGCCCTCGGTGCGTTCGGTCGCCACGAACATCCCACGGGCCTTGATGTTGGCGTAGATATCGTTACAATCGTCCGAACTGTACGGGATCTCGTCGTGGGCCACGAAATCGATTTTGTGCTTCTCGAGAAAGTCGTCATCCAGCTCCCAGGGGGCGTCTTGGACGATCTGGAAAATACAATTTGTTTTTTTTAGTAAACTGTTTTTTTTTAGTGAAAAAATACGGATCTATTGAAATGTTTTTTATTGTTGATATCATTCTAGTATTTTTTAGGAAAGGTTCAAATGCTTCAATGAGAAATTTCCTGACAAAATTTGCTGAACAGTGATTGTTTATATCTATTGAAAAAGTTACACAACAAATATCAATCCAACATTGAATAATTTGCATTGCAGTTTTTTTTTTTTTGAATTAATTAAATCAACCAAACATTTCCGAGTACGTTTCTATCAGTTCTGCCATAATTATTTTCCAAATGATGAAGCAAATTACAAGCACTGCTAAAAAGACCCTAATTGAAAACGCTGCCTACCTCATCGACGTAGCGACAGTGTCGCACCGCCTCGTATCGCTCTTCGTCATCCATGACGGTGCGACCCTTCCGGCTGTGGGTTAACTCATCGTTGCACACGCCAACGATCAGATACACGTTGGGAAATACATTCTTGGCCTGCAAAATCGAATCGGAGTTGGTAATTAGGCACATACCGGTTCGATCACCGCCGATCGCTTACCTGCATCAGCTGCCGGGCGTGACCCTGGTGGAACAGATCGTAAATACCGTCGGCATACACGCGTATCCTTCGAGGCGCAGTTCCGGATCTGGCCATCTGATAGGTAATCTTTTGGTTGTAATCACACCGATCCCGCTCGGTAACCGCATCCAGTTCGTCCGAAAATGGTGCCGGTTTGCAAATTGTCTGTAATGGGAGAAACAAACAGAGATGACAGATTAGTGCTCGAGTGTTGCACATCCCGGAGGACAGGTTGTCACGGGGCTAAGCAGAGCAATTCATATCAATTAAGCTGATTGCCGAGGGTAAACCGGCATGATAGATTTATTGTAGCCACTGCGCAATAGAAACCACTTGAAAGGGTCGTATGCAAATACGTTTTCGCTTGCATCTGATAAATGGGGCGATTTTCTGGCTTATCTTGAGATTCCTGAAAGTGTAATCCGCGAATATCCGATGAAGCGGGAAACAGGTGAGATAAATAATTTCAGTATATTATAACTATGTTGTTACGGAAACTGTTGACAAACAAAGCAGGGCAGCCGCTCAAGTTAATTTGCTTCAAAATAAAATTATGGCACCTTTCGTAGCATTGTGTATATTCAAGACCGGCTGACCGCAGCAATTTTTAATCTTTCTTGTCTGCAAATTTATAAAACACGATGACGACTGGAAGAGTGGTATCAAATCACGAATAACCATCATATGTAAGTTTTACTAAAGACGACGCAGTGAACACAGGCTCAAGCGGAAGACAACCCAGCCAAATCATCCAATTTCAAATGCAACAGGAACCGAGAGCTCAGTTTAGATATCAGATCTAAACTTCTTCCACAAATTAAGACTTCCACAAATTAAAGGAACAATACTTCCAAAGGATTATGAACATTTAAAATGAATTAACAGCAGTCTAACAAACATGTCTCATAAGCTAGAGTGCTTGCTTGATCGGTGTGACGTCTTCGGCGAAGTTTTAGATAATAATGTAATTTCTCTGAAAACAATATGCACCGTAAAAAAAATTTTACGTAGAATTACGTCTTACGACAACATAGGGGTTCAATTCGTGAAACCGATAACATAGGGAAATTCAAAGAAATGGCTAAAAACCTGTAATCTCTTGTTTTTTTTTTCTAATTTGAGCTCTAGGGCCACACCAGCGATTTAACAGTTCTCGCAGCCTTCCATAGCGAATGGACCAACAATGGAAACCGGTGGACCGTGCACTGGTGGTTGTAGATTACATTCCACAGCGCTAGATTTTGGATCTACCGTCTGTGTGGGAATCCCCGTCATACAAGCATGTACCCAGCTTTGCGAAAACTAAAACAAACCGTTCTTTCATCGACGATCTCAAATTTTAAATTGAAGTAGTAAACATGAGTACGCGGTAGGACAGTATCAAGAAATGGGATGCTACTTCTTAATCAAATGATTTTTGTGCGCTTAGAAGCGCTAATGGTGTGTCGCAGTAGTGACATCCGACAATTTTGATTGATATCTCGTCATTGTAGATTGCCCAAAAAGATCGAATTTCGATCAATGGATTCCACAGTTATGATTTTTTTTTAAATAAAATACATCGAACACAGTCGTTTTTTATTGAGATATTCACGTCGTTTATTTTTGAGATATTTACGATGTCAGCGTTGCAAATTGTTTCTCTTAAAAAGCTCTAAAAGTCGTTCAAAGACAGTTTTGAGATGAAACTTGAAATAAAAAAGTTAGAGCGTAAAATATGTTTTTTCAATATAAATCGGTTATTTTCAAAGATAGAGAAAAACTTTTTTTTCACAAAGTTACTTGAAATTAATGGAGCTATAACATTGTAGAACAAATTTTTCTTCTATCTACAAAGATAAAAAAGTTAGATACTTGATTGCATCGAAAATGTTGGTCACCCTAATTTTTGATAATTTTTCAATGAGCGCTTTATCATATGTAACAACTTTGTAGAAGAAAGTTTTTCTCTAAAATGTTGCTATAGAGCTCTAGACCCAAATTTCCCCCTAAATTTGGTTTCTGGACCATTTTGCACTGGAGAAGACCTTCTATATCTCGAACGCCCGGGCGGGGCAGTGATCTCGTCTTCCTTGTTACAAATTTCACGACCTTATCACCAAAAACCACAATCTACTACTACGTAAAATTGCTTCAAACACCAAGGATTGTACAGCATCAGGGAGGTTAATAGAAGCAATGATCAATTATTGGTATGTTTTGGTAACAAAAAATTCAAATGTTTGTCTTCCCACGTGTCCTGTTTTTGACCCAACTTGTCCAGTTTTCTTCCGAGAAAATCTGGTCAGCCTATTCCGAAATAAAAATTTACCTCACACCCTGACCAACTTACCCCATCTGAGGGGCTATTTGGTCATTTCGACATCTACTCAAAAAAAAAAACATATAATATCCGCCAAATTGTAAACTGTTTTGAGCAGTTCATATTTTTTATAGAAGCTTTAAAGTTAACACAATATTTTCATGTATGTTTCATTTAATATTCCCTACAAAAAATTACACATTATGACCAAAAATAACCAATCAACCCCGCTCTACTAGCCCCGATAATAAAAAAAAATAGGAAAAAAATCAAATTTTCCAAAAAAGAGGAAAAAAAACCAAAACGTTTTGTTTGATTGGTAAAATGTCTTCGGTAAACAAAATTCTCTCCAGAAAAAATATACACCGCACGTCAAGAAAAATAAGAAAAAAAAAACAAAAATATAATTATAGCTTAAGCATCTTCCTCTTTTTGAACAATTTTATTTTTTTTTTATGGAAACTGCACAATGTAAGCTTAACATTGATAGTTTACTGAGCTTAGAAGAATAAAAATACAGGAAATAAAAAAAATAATAACAAAATTAATAAATTTTTAAGATAATTTTTTTTGTTCATTTTTTTCGAAAAACAAAATATATAAATAGTCATCTTTAACTGTGTCGGAGACGCTATATCAATCAAACAAACCGTTTGGGCTCTAAAAATATTTCTATCTTTATTCGGCAGGATTTTTTCAAAAATGAGCTTTTTAATTATTTTTTTTTTTCGTTGAAATAAATTTAATTACTGATACATTTTTTTTCTGGAAAAAGAAAATTGTTATCTACAACTTTGCTGAAGCCGTCACACTGATAAAATAAACTGCTGTCTGGCTGACTCCAAAGATAGTTGTAATCACGAAAACCATCACAACTTATTTTTAAAAAAGATTCATAAGCCTTTTCAAAAATAAGTCTATATTGGAAAAAAATTGTCGACTTATTTTTATACAAATTGACACCTCTAGCCTCTCTGAACATCTGTGCGAAATTTTAACCAAATCTAAAATGACAAAAAAAATTGCTCTGGAAGCATAGAGCCAGTAGAACAAATGATTTGGGTTGTAAAAATTTAGTGCTCATTGGATGGTAGTTAAATACTGTAACGTCGCTTTCAATATTCCGTCATTTGTTTGCAAAATGCTCTGTGATAGTTTAAGGAAAAAGTTAGCAGAGCAATATTCCAAACCAACATTTTGAGCAAAATAATAATTTGCTCGAGGAATGCTATTGAAGAAAATCTTGGTTTTAATGATAAAAATGGCCGTTAAATACTCTGATAGAATTTTAATTTGAATAAATATTTATTTTTAAAAATTGTTCTACCAGCTTCAGACTTCCTGAAATCTCGCTCGCACAAAGAAGAGACAGTGTGCTTTGCGCTACAAGTCTCGTTTCTCATTCAGTCGCTTCGTGCTGTGTGCAACGTGCGAGCGAGTGAACTTACCATTCGTACGAGCCATGTCTCGTCACATGGGAATTTTTTTGCGACGTACACGAAGATATCTCGTCTCTCAACTTAACGAGTGCGGTGCACGGGCGACGCGTACTTGAAACAGCTTGCGTGCAAAATCTCGTGAGCTCGTCTCGCGAGCTTGTCTCGCATGTTGCTTTGCGCTAATGGTGCGAGAAGGAAATTGATTTTGTGCAGAAGGATACAGGCAGGGGATTTTATGTTTTTTTATTTACGGTGTTATAGCAGCATGCATCAAAACACCGTTAGAATTATCAATGATATAACCTAGTTCATTTATTTATCAATGCAAAATTCTATGATTAATTCATCCGACTTTTGTTAACATGAATTAAGAACGTTTTGTTACTATACTTATTATGCTAACGGTTCAAAGAGAAAGATTTCTCTCGTCGCTTGAAACAAAAGCGCGTGCACAGGAAGTCTGACCAGCTTAATGTCGAATGAGCACTAATACGTACGAAATACGATTACGGTAAAAAATTGGTCAACTTCATTTTGCCATATTATTTCTATCGTGTATCAAAAAAAACCTGAACATCCCTTATTTTAAAGATATGTGTGTATCATGCCTTATGTTTGATTTTGACAATTGCTCTTCAGTTGTGAAAATGGTGTCGAAGCAAGAGAAGCAACGGATCAAAATTTTGCTCGAGCTTCGCGAAAATCCGAACTACTCGCACGCCAAGTTGGCACAATTGTTGAATGTGGCCAAATCAACCAACCATCACCAAAGTAATGAAAGTGTTTGGGGAATGTTTGTCGACTGCCAGGAAGACAGGATCGGGGAGAAATCGAAATCCGTAGACCGCAAAAACGACGAAAAGAGCGGCCAGCAGTTTCAAGCCGAATCCAAAAGCATATTTTCTAACTAAACCAATCTGCTCATCCATAGAATGGATTCTTCTTAGTTCACTTTGGATTCCTCATAAAGTACTCAAAAACTTACTTAAAAGCACTAAATTTCATATTAAAGTCGGGCATCTGCACTTGGAAACTCATTTAATTCAATCACCTCCCACAGAAAACAAAATCCGTGCAATGCTCTATATGGCTACAACGGGACTCGTTCAGCAGCCAACCAAAGTTTTTTACATCACTCTCGGACCATTTTAATCACTGAACAAAATCACTCACTACACTAAGAATACTTTAATCTTTGAAATGTTCACCTCAAATTTCCAAAAATTAATTATTATTATTGAGTTAGCAGAAATATATGAGATTACACACATTTTTGTTGGACCAATTTTTGACCGTAACACCCGTTTACCACCAACTATTTGTTCCACTGATTTTACTCTTCCAGCTTAACTTACTTCCCGCGAAGAGAAATCAATTTTTTCCTCAAATTACTTCTCGCAATCTGCGTTGAAGAAAATCAAAAGTTGCCAAATCAGTTTCTGTTAATACGAAAAAATCATACTGAAAATGTTGAATTATTCCGACATAATTGACATGAATCTACAGCACTGTAGTGGTTACCTAGGTTACCAATTTTGCACATAAACTACAGCGGATATCTAGGTAACCTACTACGACGGGCTGTGGCTACGTTCATTCATGATAATGTGATTCATTCATGATTAACAGTGTGATGAATATGGGGGCGTCGTGAGATGAATAATTGAGCAGTGATTCAAGTTTCGAGATGGATATGGAAGCTTTGTAAAAAATGGTTTGTTTTACAAAATTCAGGATAAATCTAGCTAATTTTACTAAATATACAATGCTGAACGATTCCATAAGAGCACGTAAGCATATTTTGGTGTTTACCGTGCATTCTTCGTGAATATCGGCTTAATGAGATGAATAACACTGTGCAACAATTTTTTTGCCTTGGCTTCTATGTATGATGTTTTGATGAAGCTTGATGCAAAAATAAATTTCCCCGAGTTTGAACATACTTTAACTCAAGGGGCAACAATGGCGCCATTTTGAATTTTCGAGGAATAGGAAATTTTCGATGTTTTTTCGACACCATTTTGTTTTAAGACCAAATATCAATTTTCAAAGAGTTTGTCCACATTTTAGCATCTTCTTACCCATCTTTAAAAAAAAAACAGATCTTCAATCAGACAAAAACTGAGTTCAAAACGGTGATTCTACGAAAGCAGTTTTGGCATGGTCCTAGTATATTTCACAAAACAAAACAATATCGAGTATGTCTGAGCATTGATGGTACTGCGCTAATATCTAAAAGTGGTAGTCAAATTATATCTTATATTGAGTAAACAAATCTCAGTAATCGATTGGTAGGTGTCTGATCTACGTAAAATGTCAGCAACATGTCGGTTTCACCCCAAATAGGGGAATTGGGGCAAAATTGATATGTTGCTGACATTTTACGTGGATCAGACACCCACCAATCGATTCCTGAGACTTTTTTACTCAATATAGGACAAAATTTGACTATCGCATTTAGATATCAAGGCATTAGCAATAATGCTCAGACATACTCGATATTTTTCTGGTTTGTGAAACATACTAAAACCATGCGAAAACCGTTTTCGTAGAATCACCGTTTTGAGCTCAGTTTTTGTCCGATTAAAGATCTGTTTTTTTTTTTCAAAAGATGGGTAAGAAGATTCTAATATGTGGACAAACTCTTACAATTTTGATATTTGGTCTTAAAACAAAATGGCGTCGAAAAAACATCGAAAATTTTCGATGTCTCAAAAATTCTAAATGGCGCCATTGTTGCCCCTTAAGTTGAAATATGTTCAAACTCGGGGAAATTTGCTTTTGCATCAAAATACACAAAAAAATTATATATGGAAACCAAGGCAGAAAAAAAGTCAATTTTTGTTGCACACATTATAATGGAGCAGTCCCCCTACGGAAACTGGGGAGGGTGGCAAAAAATGTTAAACACATTATGCTGTCGAAGTTTGCAAAAAAATAACTTGCGTGGTTCTTGTGGTTTGAAGAACAACATTTTCATCGAGAGAGGTTCCTTCGACTAGGAAATTTATGTGCAGGAGCGCCTGAAAAAACGTCTGTTCTCGCCGTTCTGTTTTAGCCGCATTTGGTATCTTGCCATTACGGAAAAAAGGCCATGGAGTGGTATGTCGCGGACAAAGTCCAGGTGGTGCCAAAGGACATCAGCCCTCCCAGCACCAGAGCTCCGTCCTATAGAAAAATATTGATCTAACTCTGAGCGGAACTTCAAGAAGACACGAAAGACAGTTGTCAACGAGATGCAGTTCAAGGATAACTGGCGTTCTGCGGCGAACAAAGTGACCAAGAAGGCTAAACAATACTTGATGAAAGGAGTCAAGAGAATGATCCGGTGATTCACAATCGCTAAAAAGGAAGCATGGATCAATACTTTTCCTTTATTGAGTAGGAACTTGACAAAGAAACATGGTTTGAGTTTTCAATAAAAAAAATGTTCGATTTACACACATTTTTGTTGGACCAATTATGACGGTAACACCCGTTTACCATCAACTATTTGTTCCACTGATTTAACTCTTCCAGCTTAACCTACTTCCCGCGAAGAGAAGTCAATTTTTTCCTCAGATTACTTCTCGCAATATGGAATACTTAGTCTATAAAACTAGTAATTCTGAACGACAATGTAAACCAGGAGTGGAATGTGCATATACGTCTTAGGATCTAGCGTCGAAGGAAAACCATTTTTTACCTTTTCTATCGAGTACTTCTATTGCCACCTTATTCTTCTAGATCAGCGTTTCTCAACCTGGGGTTCGCGTACCTCTGGGGGTACTCGAGAGCCTTCAGGGGTACGCGAAAAAAAAATCAGTAATGGCGGACAAAGCAATTTTTCTTTACAATACTTTATTTGCTGTTCAATCATGCTTTTGAATCATAACTGTAGCAATTAATCAAACACACCATAGTACAATTTTAAACCTGTACTGCCGTGAGATGACAAAGTGACGTAAGTGTCATTTTTTCGAATATGGGCTTTTCAAGCCAATTTGTTCATTATTCTAAGACCTATCTTTTGGTATCTTCCTTTTTGTTGTTACTTATTCGTACGTTGCATAAAATCAGAAAAACAAAGTGACGTTGGCACCCATTTCAATACAAAAGTGACGAGAAATTCATTCGTTTTTGGGCCGTACTGAAAAACTGATCACTTGGATCTACGTCACAATGTCATCTCACGGCAGTGTACTAGACTACCACAACATGATCTACCACTACTCACCCCCATTCTGTGAGAAAGTTCTAAGCCAGAGAGTACAATCGATATGAAAAATATTGCCAAGGGGTACGCGGACAAAAAAAGGTTGAGAACAGCTGTTCTAGATGATAGGTGCCTTTGCTTACAGCAGGAGTTTCAAAATCGTGCTTCTTGTAGCTTTTATAAGTACTCCTCAGCATTTTCAAAACAAAAGCGAAACCGACTTCAAAAATACAGATACTTTTCCTGTTATCTCGGCGGAAAACTTTTTGAAACCAAAATATTTGGTGGAGCATTTTTGAATTAATAAGTAAAAGCTTGAAGAAGTACTCCGTCGAGTAAAAGATCTGAGAACGCCTGGCTTATACTATTTGCGTTAAAGCAACTTTCATGAAAGCGCGTATAAAGTCGTATACAAGACTTATATAATGGTTGGTTATCTAAGAGAAACACGAAACTATAAACTATAAATTTTTCTTCGACGAGTTTGATGTGATATTTCATTGTTTATTTTTCTCGAATTATGAAACAATTAGCATATTACTATAATTATTGCATCAATAAGAAACATGCTATCAAAGTCACGTAAACAACAAATTAATAAAGTAATTCGTTACCACTCTCACACAAACACAAGCTAAACCAAACAACCGTTTAACATGAAAGCTCCATTTTCTCTATTTCCATCGTTACAGCGCTCATCTGCAAGCAAATTACTGTTTGGAAATGGAAATCACTGCACACAACAGTCAGCAAAAGGAATCCATAATTAGGAGATACATTCTTACGCTAAGAATGTATGTCATTACGAACATGTAAAGCAAATTTGTTAGTTAGGTAACTAACTAGTAAACTGGGAAAATTTTGCCTTCTGAATTTCTGAAAAGTTCACATTATTGTAGGAATTATATAATACAATATAGCATTTAAACGACCATCACTGTTCATAACTTCAACGAAATTTCGAACAATAAGGCCATTCGGACGCTCAAAGAAAACCGGCTCTATGGCTCAACATTTCCTCCAGAACCAGATTAATCTTGCTACTTCAATCCCTAATAATAGTGTAACCTACTTCCGACGGCAGAGGAGGTCACACAGTGTCACTGACAGCAGAGAGAAAATCGATATTTATCTTGCGTCTTGCATCAAGAACTTTATGCACTGCTGATTGGTGCATGTATTTATTCTAGAGTAAGATAATTAGATACAGCTGCATCAGATGTTTTTAGTTCGAAGCATACGGTGTTTCTGAACCAAACAAATTATATTTATTTTATCGACGTTCGTCCCTCTAGAATATTGTTCTGCATACGTTAGCTGATTTGTTTATAGTGATATTCAATTTCTGAGAATCTCAACCACACTGTCCATCTGTTCCATCAGCAAGTGTTTATGAATTTTGTTTTCTAGAGAAGCTTGCAAAACAGCAAAAATCATATACGGTGATTTTTCTAGATGTGTCAATTGAATCCAACCAGAAAAAAATGACCATACAGCATGTGTTTGTTGTCAACTTCCGTAGTTTGGTAAATAGTAGAATAATGCTTTCGGACAAAAAAAAACCTTCGGTTCATTTAGCGGAAAGCTAACTTCAGGTTGATTGCCTACCCACTGCAGAAAAGCACGCTTAAGAGTGCATAGAATATCGTGAGGTAATCGAATCATTTTCTTATTACTACTCATATACTTCACTTCAGAGGCTGCACGCGGTTTTAATGGTATTGCCTTTCAAGGTTTACCGTGTTCTGTATTGGTTTTTGATTTCCACTTTGCAAAATCTGATTTGGTGCATTTCACGCAGCCAAACTATACGTTTCGCTGGCATCATCATCGTCATCAGCCTCATCATTCTCAGTCTCAGTCGATGGTGCGTTGCCAACTCGAAACTCTCTCGCTCATCAGTTGCAACGTCAGCATTGCGTCAGCCGTGGAAAACGGTCAACTGAACCAACTTTAATTTATTTTGCTGCTGCCAAACGTAGTTCAACGAAGCGCTTTTGGTAGTCATGGAATTAAATCTACCGAAGCGGTGACACTTTGATTCTTGTATGAAACAAATGTTTAACATTTTTTAACTAAGATTCCTCGTTAAATAAGGAAAATTAAGCGATTTTCAAACGCGATTTGACTGGTGGCAATTTTCCGTCTTTACGCAAGTTTCGCCCTAAATGGAATATATTTGTTGGTTCGATGGTCAAGAAAGGGAAGAGGCGTTCGACTATGGAATTGGTTCAGAAGGACGCGTCAAACGAGTAATTATTTTGCAAAAAAGGTAGGGTAATGGTTTTGTAGGATTTGCTCGGAGGTCAGCAAAACTTTCACTTGTCCCTAGCGATTTCTAGATGAGCGACAACGAAGAAGACACTGTTGCTGTCTGGCATTCGATTTCTATTTATAGCACACTTTCGATTAGTAGCTGATGAATCGTGTGTAGGTATATATTTATGTCGCTGCAAATGGCATCGCGTGATATTTACATTCAGCTGTGGATGCTATTTGTCATGCAATTGATCCTTTGAGGTGGTTCGATCAGTGCTCTATTTCTGTACCAAATTTCATTGGCTTTCTAGTGCATCACTACTTGAATGTACACTATATTGCTATGTTTCTCTTGTACAGGAAAGATTTATTAGTATCCGTTTGCTAATGCTGCTTTTCTTATCATTAATTTATTATGTAAATGTTATTACTCAAACTATTGTCCACGTTTTCCATTACTTTTCGTCATTTTCTCAGCAAGGAATGGATATCACGTCGAAGGAATTCTTTGTATTTAGGTTTTACGAATGAATCCAATCAATTTTTGGTATTTTCGACGTGTTGCTCTTGCAAGCCATGCTCATTTGACCAGAAGAAATGAAAACCAGAATGGAGCAATGTCTTGTGAATACGGCTAGTGCAGGGCTGAAAGTGGTCAAACTGGTCAGAAAAAGTGACTTTAGTGACCATAATTCCGAAAAAAGTGACCAAAAAGTGACTTCAAAGCTCGAAAAAAGTGACCAAAAAGGGACTTAAAAACTTAAAAAAGTGACCAGGCTTTATCTGATTGTCTTGCATGAATCGTTCAAAAGGGAACAGTTTTTTCCAAAACATGATGTGAGATTTTTCAAGAAATTAAATCGATTCAGCAGTTCGAAAATAAATAAAGTTTGCGATCGCTTTCCTTAACCACGCCTCTGAAATGCAGCAAAGTCAATGTCACAGAATCACGCTCCATACTCGAACAGAGAACAAATTTAGTTAACACGACATGATCTGTACTAAAAATTCCTGGATTGCATAGTTGAACGCAAGATCAGTTCCCGTCGCTTATTAAGTCCAAATTTCGTCAAGCTTTTATTTTTTTTTAATAAGGGGGGTTGTTAGTAGTTTAGGTATTTATGATAAATATTAGTAAATAATGAGTATGTGTGTCCAATCACAAATGGTTACTTCTCAACACTGTTAGAAAATTTGTAATTTTGATTGTTAGGATTTGTTTGCTTTCGCAATTAGGACTCATCATTCGTGGGGATTTAAACCTACTTGTCAAAAAAGGGAAGTAAATTTACAGCTAACTTAATTGCTAACTTATTGGCTATAAAGAGAGCTTATCGTAGCAAAAATGTTGTACAGGACTGGACCCAAGACTGAACCTTGAGGCACACCTGCTCTGACAGGAAATCTACCAGATTTTGAATTCTGATAGACAAGTTGCAGAGTTCGATCAGCAAGATATTGTTTTTTTAACGTTAAGCTTTTATGATCGGGATAATAAACAATGATCATAACTACATTTTTGTCGGCAAAAAATCTACAAAATGAAGACGGAAGAGTACCTACAGTTGAAGGTGGAAGTACAAGTTGCAAATAGCTGATTCGATTAACTATTTAGATTGACTCGTTCTTTATTCTAAAATGGATCATGTTTGTTAAAACTAAATCGATGTTTTACACGTTTTTATTCCATAAAAATGCACTGATTATGGTAATCGCACCCTTTTTTAATTTGTTTCAAAGCGAATTATTGTTTGTTTTTTTTTTTTTTCATTTCAGGCTAATTATAAATCGCTTAATAAATAAATCACGAAACTATTGAATAAAAATATACGACATTGCGATTCATTTGCAAAGCAAAATTAATGAAAAGGCAAAATTCAGTAGTTAAGAAACAACGTGTGATTTTTATTTTGATAAAAAAACACTTAAATTAGTATTATATGAAAAACTTATGTTTTTGATAACGACTTGGATATTTTAAAAATTAGTATTATACGTGACGCATGGAGAAGCCTCAACGGTTTTGATTTCAGAGATATCATAGCATATAGTACGTTTTCACGCGAAACAGGTAGCTGACAAAACATTAGCATGAAAAACAAATTTTTGTACATTTCTGAAATTCATATTTGTTCATGCGAAATACTCTTAGTGAACACATTCTTGAACAGACTTGTTATTCTTCTCAATATGTGAAAAGAGCGAAGTTAAAATACAGCGCGCGCTTCTTTTCGAACATGAGTGTTGCATGTAGCAATTTTTTGTACTACACTTCTTTCTTCTACTTTGTGTTGTGCTTCTGCCACTCGTAGAAAGACACTAAAAATACTGCAGTGAGCTCTGTAGTGTAGCTATAGTGCGTAATGTCCTTTCGTGTGAGAAATCTAATCTTAGTTTATTATCTCTCAGGAGAGATAATTCAGATTACATCACGATGTTTTTGTAAGCTCCTCAGTTACAAACGATTCGCTTCTCTCTTCAGGTAAGTGCGTGCGAATTGCTCACTAGTATGAGAGCAGTTGTTTTCACAGTGAAAGATATTCTCTTACACGCCAGTGATTCTCTCAGGAGAAACGACAAGCATGTCCTTGAGTGTAGCCGTTCAAAGATTTTCATGAAAATATTTCCTCTACTATATTTTTTTGTTGTCAGAGATCAAATTCTGTTATTCAAACTTTTGAAATCTTTCAGGTACAACAAGAAAACCTTGTAGAATGTAGTATGTAAAATTAAAAACAATGAATCAATTGTTTTCTCAAAACGACTACACTTAGGAATGAGAATTTCTGAATTAAATTACATCAAAAATCGTTATTTTCAATCAAAACGTTCAAACATTGAACTTTAAACAATTAATAAGAAAATGTAAAAATTTGTTTTTCACAATATTCCAAAATAGTTTTTCAAACCCGAAACCCGAACCCGACTTGTACCCGTCGGGTTCGGGTTTGAAAATTTTCGAAAGTGTCGGGTTCGGGTCGGGCTCGGGTTTGAAAATTTTTAAAGGTGTCGGGTACGGGTCGGGTTCGGGTTTGGTGGAAAAAAAAATTTCGGGTTCGGGTTTGAAAATGTCGGGTTTAGGTCTGAAAACCCGAAACCCGGCTATATTAAGTGAGCATTTTTATAAGATAATGATGTCTAATTTCATGCAACTGTAAAAATCACTAACATTTCAATACCATTCGAGGCTCAAAGCTTCAGAGCAACCTCAGATTGGTACAAAAAATGGACCCAAAAAAATAATCTCGGTTTCGGGTCGGGTTCGGGTTTCACAAAAATTAAATTTTCGGGTTCGGGTGTGATCGAAAAAAATTGTCGGTTTCGGGTTTGATCGAAAAAAAATTCTCGGGTTCGGGTCGGGTACGGGTTTGAAAAAGCCAAACCCGACCATCTCTACTATTTAGTCCTTAATTTGTTTAATCGAAAAATACATCAAATTAAAAATAGTTATAAATAGTAAAAATTGTTGATTCAAAAATCAAACAGTTTCTAACAAGCATATATGAATTCATGATTGATTCTTTCACTAAAATAACGTTTATTGAAATCATTGGCAATATTCGTTCCCAAATTACAGACCGTACCGGACTTAGAGCCGAACCGTAACGAAACCAAACGAACTGCACCCTAAACGGACCGGAACAGAACAATAAACAATATCGTACGCTAGCCTGGAGGGCTAATGCGGTCTCGATCAACTAGATTATTAGTTGAGAGAATTCGTTATCTATATTGTTTTTGGCACATTTTGCGTGTTGTAGGATAAGTACAACGATACACCGTGCTCCAGTACTGAGTCGAGAAAATTTCCAGCTCGAAAAGATCCTCGACCTTATCGGGAATCTAACCCAACATCACAACCGTGTGGGAGAGCTAGCCGACCGACATCGCGAACCACAGAACCACGAGGACCAGGCTCGTTCCGATTTTCAATCAGACCGGACAAGACCAAGTTCAAGACCCAACTTTTCGTTCCAATATCGAGCACTTTAATACTATTATCATGAATTTCTCAGGAATTGCATTCATATCCTTTATGCTAAGTTCAATGCACTCTCCCGTTTCGAAAATTTTCTCTTAGTGCCAGAAAGTCGTTTATTCCCAAAAAAAATTTTTTTTTTGAGAGAGAACATATCTCGACGTATCATGCATATCTAAGATATTTGGCATCAAAAATTTCATTCAGAAAGCAGGGCTGATAAGGGCTGGTCAAAATGGTAAAAAAGTGACTTTAGTGACTATTTTTCGGAAAAAAGTAACTTTAGTGACTTTTTGATGAAAAAAGTGACTTTTGAGTGACCAGCTTAAAAAAAGTGACCAAGTCACTAAAAAGTGACCAACTTGCAGCCCTGCTAGTGGAACAGAGCTTCTCGATTCATCGTTTCCAAAACACTGGGGCCTTTTTTTTACGCGTTTGATTGTCCCGCGTTTAAACGATTAGATTAGATTTACTTTTACTCAATCTATTTGTTACCGCGTACAAATAATCTTCCAAAGTGCGTGAAAATAATCCGCGTTGTTGTAAAATAATCACGATTAAAAAAACGCATAAAAATAACCTGTGTAAAAAAAGTCCCACTGTAAGTTTTCATGATTTTTGCAACATGAGACCTGGTATTGTCATGGAGCAAAATCACTTTATCGTATCTATTCTCACAGTGCGGACGTTCTTTTTTTAATGCCTGGCATCAATTGACGTCTCTGGTGGTCCATAGTAATGATTTTGCTCGGTTGAGGCAGTTCATAATAACGTCTCAAGTATTCCATAAGTTTTGTACCAAAATTTCGAAACAACTCATTTAACTTCGTACAATTCCTCTGTCTTTCTTACACTTTGCACAAAATGCACTTCTGGCGCAATGAGGACGAACTTAAGAATCTTTTCCTGAGTTTGTTCTCCAGACGAATGCCAGCGACAAATTTCGGTTCAAGTACAGTCAGAAGAAAATCATCACACTACCCAATAGAAAAGTATGTAAGTGATGACGACAGATGAACATTTGTCTATCTTGTTCTATGGATTCTAAAGTTTCAAATAATCTATAATCCTTGAGATTATTTGAAACTAATCACAAAGGCGAATGTTCCACGAAACATGATTTTGTATGAGGAAACAATCCTACAAATTTCAAAGATAGTTTCATCCAAAATCAAAAGAAACTGCATAAAATCTAGACGTTTGATTTGCAAACATTTTGCCCACAAGCTTTGCTCCTTTCATATTTACAATACTCTTGCTGCAAGACACGTAATTATGGCCTCAATTAGAGTGCCGAGCAAATAGCGTCCTACACTGTGACTGAGCCGACGCGCTATGTTTACCTGCTTTGGTCATACGGCTACCTATCGGAACAGGTGACTCACACAACGACAGCGTGAAAATCTAGCCGAACTAGGTACGGGGATGGTGGGGTTAGAAGAGAACCCCACCTTCCCCGTACCGTGTGACTATCGATTCGAATACGTCTGGCACCGACTGACTGACTCGAAAGGCTCTGTATTTCGTTTTCACTCTCGACGGTCCCCATAGGATATGCCTTCGGAATAACAAGAGGCTTGCCCTATTTCATCAATAATTCAAATTTAATTTAAATCATTGAGCTGTTGGACAAATGAGTAGCATTGTATTTTTTTTTTGAGCATAAAAAACAATTACGTGACGAATGAAACTAGTTACGTCTTTCGTGAAGACTAATGCCAATATGACCTTACCCACACTGTTAGTTAATACTAGAGATTGTTCGGACCGAAAATGAAAAAAAACTTCTTACACACATCTCTCATATACAAAAACTACTTAAGCGCACCTCCTCATACCAAATTAGTATTTTCATATAGGTCATCAGAGGAAAAAATGCACAACTTACATCTGAATCCCGAAGCAAAACTTTCGACAGCCCGGTGTCGATAATGTTAGGAGCCATGTTGGAGGTGTTTTACTTGGCAACTCTATTTCCGCACAGATTACCACTGAAGCACGGCACTGCAAAACTCAGCCACCGGAAAAAGTTGCACTGTTATAAAAATAAAGAGTATGAACTGTTGAAAACTGAGAACTGCTTTTCTTCGCAGCGATCGTTGGTACCTGTCAGCAGGTACTGTTAAATATTCACTAGATTTGCACTGTCATCGAAGGCAGCCAACTTGGATGCCAGTCGTATCACTTCCGGGGAAGAAAATAGCCACGTAATCAGGTGACGCGCCACGCGTTCTTCTCCTGTCCCAGTAGATTAGGGACACTTCACTACCGGCGGTTTTTCACTCAGACAGGAAAACTTTTTCACTTATTCTCTTATTTTCCTCTCTCTCTCACTTTCTCTAATGCTGTCAAACTTACGTCCGGATCGGACCACTTCGTGCTCAATACTGACGAACAGGCCACCACGGCGAGAGCGCTGAACCTGCCAAGCAACTATACCAGGCAGCATAGACGAAAAAAGGCGCGCAACTACACGGTACCACCAGAGGGCGGTGTGGCGCGCATCGGTAACGAACCCATCATATCACGCGGTTGGGAGGAAAATGGCTCTCTCTCCAATAAAACCGCTCTCGCGAGCTGAGTTGTTCCCTCTCACCTATACATAAAATACATTAACTGAAAAGGCTTCGATTTTATGGCCGACGCGAAGAATAAGTTAAGAAGCTCGCGACATAGTCAACGAGAGCATAAAAAGAATAAACAGAGAGCTTGGAATTCCGGAGGAAATACGAAGACGGAGAGCTTCTAATTCGGTGCCCAAGGCGATGATAAGCGCTTCTGTTTTGTTTGATAATATGGAGGCACACAGGCAGCGTTGCCAGGTCTTTTTTTTCAAAAATCTGGAAAAGGCAAAATAAAAATCTGGAAAAAGTCTGGCAGTCATTTCGTGGGGTGAAAGGTTAATTTTTCGAATAAAAGTTTTGGGGTACGCGAAATTTGAGGTGACAAAATTGCAAAATTTCGCGCCAAAATTGAAGTGATGACCTTTTTGCGGAACAGAGAAAATAAAATCTGGATAAAATCTGGATCATCCATGAAAAATCTGGATAATTGGATATCAAAGCTGTCTACCTGGATACATGTTCAAAAATCTTGATAATCCAGCTAAATCTGGATACCTGGCAACGCTGCACACAGGTTATCGATCACCGCAAACACATTTCAATGTCGGTGCGATGATCCTTCTCACATCCACGACTGATGACATGGACGGTGAGCTACGTAACGTATGTACTCCTTATGCTGATGCAGCTAATAAAATCGTTCAGTAACTAATATTTACTCCGGGGTAAACAACGTTTTTGCTCTATTCTAACAAAACTGGAAACCATCGTTCTTTTCATTTTGTAGATTTTCTGAGGCCAATGTTAGTGCTCTGGTGACTAAGAGTATTTTTGGTTCTAAACTTATCACTTGTTTATTTTCACTGATAACCGAATTGAAGCTAAACCTTGAAATCAATTTAACTATCTCTTCAACTTTATACGCCTTTGTAAAGATGAACACTTCTAAATACTGTTGTTCGACGAAGGACTATGTTTTTGTTTTCTTGCTGGGCTACATTCTACGAGAGCGACAATGGAACTGCCAAGGCTGATATACACAGGAGATTGTTTTTCTGACGATATTTGCCTAAAATGGACGTTTCCGACGTCAACAACAATTCAACTGGCCAGAAATTCCATGCAGCTTCTAGTAGACCGATTACTGATAAGAAAATGCATATGAAATACGAAATATACAAAATCCGGTTTTTGTTTGAATTTCGAGATTATGGTTTTACAAAACCAGTAGGTATATGGTGTGTTGGGCTTGCAGTTTTTTAGTTTAAACCGAATGCCCGATGACAAATTCTAAATATTTAAATTTTACAACTACACAATTTCGTGATAACTTACTAAAAACAAAAACTTGATTGAAAACAAAACCTACTTGCAAATCATTTTCATTTTTACTGCGAATATTTCGAGTAACCAAGTAACACAGTTTTGCACATTTGAAGGAACCGTTGACCAAAGCTCCTGCGCTGTTCAGAGATTGTTGAGTTGAATCAGAGCGACGAATTTTATTGGTTATACTAACCGGCGATGTGCTAAATTACCATTAGGCACGATAGTAGCCATACTTGCTGCCATAGAAACTTATGGGCTATAAAACATTGGTGTAAAATAGAACATAGATTGACCATGCGTAGTGCCCTAGGGTTCATTGCAATCAAAAGGTACACCTTCTCAGCTTCAAAACGCTGAGAGTAATAAATTTAATCCAAAGTTGACAAAATTATTAGGCTGTCATATGTTCGAAATTCAGTTTTGGAGACATTTTTCCCACTTGTACGAGACTGAACCTCTGAGTTCAGCTTTAAAAGCACTCGGTGAGACTCCACAAAAAGATTCTGGACCAACAAAGTTAGCGGATGACTCTTGTCTGGCTGGTGAATCAGTCTTCTCATTTCCTTCAACTCCATAGTGACCAGGAACCCAGTATAAATTAACTTGGTTTTCCTCAGTCAGCTGTCCGAGCGATAGAATGCATTCCCACACTAGTTTAGAGTGATAGCCTCCGATAAGATATCAAGGATCATACTTTATGTAAATTTTGCGTCATGAATCCTGCTTTGCAGTAAAATTTCAGTTCATGGCTGAAAAATTTATTTGTATGTGTTTGAGTTATTTATCTAAAAATTCTGGGAAAAATTTACTTTTTTGTGATGTTCAGTGGGCTTTGTAAGCCAAATAATTAAATGCGATGCTGAACTGAAGCATGCATCACCATGCAACAACCCCATTAAAATAAAAATATATATGAAAAAGGGGAAATCGAACAGAATTGCAAAAAGTCCAAAAGAGTTTTGTAACCTGAGAAAGTCATTTTTTCATAAATCACGTTTGGGCAACCAGAAACAATTTTTTAGAAAGTCGAAATATTTCACAAAAATGCTATAAATACCATCATCTTTCAATTTAGGGCTGAGCACCTTGACTTTTTCAACATCGATTTTTTAGGACAGCCTAATGCACAGGTTATTCTTTGGATTTCATCAAGCTTAATTCAAGTGAATGTTTCAGTCGTTAAGGGCCAACCAAACTAATGAAGCGTAGGTTATTCTTGGACTGATTATTGTTATATACATACACCCAATGTATAATGCTGGGTTTGAGACCCCAGCTTTTCCAATGGCTCTGCTGTATAGCCATAGAGTACTTAGTTTCTGGTCAAGTATGAGTATGAGTAAACTGTCGATGGTATACCACGCGCTACATCGCCTAAATCCGCGGAGGAATACGCGGAACAGCTCCAAGCGGTACTACCCAAGGCGGAGGGGCTTAGCAGTATTCGCACGCTACATAGAAGTGGAAGCACCGAGTGGCAGAAGGAAATGACCTAGCAGCATCAACAGTAGATGACCGAGCACCAGCCCCCGATGTTCTTGAAGTTCTTTGTGAGATCGGGAAGCTGAAGAACAACAAAGCCGCAGGCAAAGACAGACTGCCGAGCGAGCTCTTTAAACATGGGAGAAAGGCACTAGAGCGCTGCAATGGGTCATTTCCAGGATTTGGGAGGAGGAAAACTGCCAGACAAGTGGATGGAGGGAGTCGTCTGCCCAATCTACAATAAGGGCGACAAGCTGGAGTGCCGCAACTACCGCGGTCATGCCGCCTATAAAATACTCTCACAGATCCTGTTCCGTCGGCTATCACCTTTAACCAGGAGGTTCGCGGGCCAGAACCAAGCGGGCTTCATGAGAGTCCCTGCCATCACGGACCAGATCTTCTCAATCCGACAGATCTTACAGAAATGTCGCAAGTACAACGTGTCCACACACCACATCTTCATCAACTTCACGGCGGCCTATGATACAGTTGATCAAAAATAGCTATGGCAGGTCATACACGACAACGGATTTCCGGATAAACTAACTCGATTGATCAAGGCCACCATGGCGCAAATGATGTGCTACGTGCATGTTTCGGGGATACTCTCGAGCCCCTTTGAATCGCGCAGAGGATTGAGACAAGATGATGGACTTTCCTGTTTGCTGTTCCACATCGCCCTTGAGGGTGTTATCCGGAGGGCGGGCATCGACACGAGGGGCACGATTTTCACAAGATCTGCTCAGCTTCTGGGCTTCGCGGATGATTTTGACATCATAACACGAGAAAGCCGAAATGCGTCGAAAACGAAATACATGTTAGCGAGAGGCTCCAAGGATAACATCAGCCTCCCAACTCAAGTCTCTGTAGACGGCGATGAGCTTGAGGTCGTCGACGAGCTCGTGAATTTGGGGTCACTGGTGACCGCCGACAATGAGAGCCAGAGACGCGTCCAGGCTGGAAATCGTACCTACTTTTTACATCGGAAGACACTTCGATCGAGTCGAGTACGACGACGCACGAAGTTAGCGCTGTGCAAAACCCTGCTATGTAGTCCACTGCGGAATCAACAACGCTTCTCGCGGAGGACCCTAACGCTGTTGGAGTTTTCGAACGGAAGCTGCTGGGTACTATCTACGGTGGAGAACAGACGGACGACGGAGAATGGTGACGGCGCATGAACCCTGAGCTGCACGCGCTGCTTGGAGAGAAGAGGGATTGCACACCTGGCGAAAGAGAATAGGTTGCGGTGGGCCGATCACGTCATAAGGATAAAAATAATTCTAGTTTGTCTCCAAATATTTAGTAGTATGTAGGATATAGTATTAGGGTCACCTTACACATCTCCGTAATAATTGGAATAAAGAGTTGCTTGCTCTTCTGGAGCATACCTAGCCTATATTCCATCCATTCCAGGAGACCTTTATGGTTGGAAGAGTCTATTGCCCATTCAACCTTTGATTTACGGAATTTACGGATTACGGAATACGGAGGCAAGTTCTTGGGATTCAATCCAAGTCAGACTCTGTCGTACATAGTATCTTTTTGAAGAAGACTTAAACAGTCATCTTCGCATTCTAAAGGAGTTTTATATGAGTCCTCTAATACTAAAAACTAAGATCTGATGGAAAAAAGTATAATTTCCATTTATTTAATGTTGTAGAACCAAGTCGTAATAAGTGAGAATGTAGAGGGCCCAGTACCCGAGATGACTCAATAAATTTTACATTGACGGCTCGAAAAAGGGGAAATCGAGTAGGGGCTGGCATATCAGGCCCTGGAGTAAGTCTTTCAGTGGCGATGGGACGATTTTCCAAGTTGAAATCTATGGCATTTGGAATGTACTTCGATGCTTAAAAAGGATATATCGAAAACCTGATGCTGATGCTCAAGCTGCCTTAAATGCTTTGAAATCTGTCACTTGCTCTTCGAGTTCTGGAATGTGTTAAAACGCTTCAGCAACGCAACAAGCTAATCCTCTACTGGGTTCCTGGACATTGTAGCACTGAAACTTATCGGTCCTAAACCATTCTGTGCGGTTTCTTTTAGTGCATTGAAGATGCAGCCAACAGAATAAGAAAAAGATCAGGTACTTTAATGGTATGGAATAGTCATAGTTGAAAATTATATTTTTTGAGATTTTATCAAACTTTACTCACTTCTCCAAATTTAACGTAATTAACCCTCAATTAAGATTACTTACTGAGATAATTTTTTTTGTTTTTTTTTCCAAATTCTTGTTTGGTCAAATTTGATTGATTTTGACTGAGTTAGAATTTTTTGAAAATATGTAAAAATTATATCGGACATGCAAGGGTTAACTTTGACAGGTATGTTAATCTTGCAAAAGTTGCATTTTAGGACACGAAAACATTGCCTAGTGTTGTAAGATCAGTATCTTTTTATTAGTTTTTTTTGATCACGAATGGTGATCAACTTCACCCCACTGCACAATGGTCCAGAAACCGAATTTAGGGGGAAATTTGGGTCTCGAGCTCTATAGCAACATTTTAGAGAAAAACTTTCTTCTACAAAGTTGTTACATATGATAAAGCGCTCATTGAAAAATTATCAAAAATTAGGGTGACCAACATTTTCGATGCAATCAAGTATCTAACTTTTTTATCTTTGTAGATAGAAGAAAAATTTGTTCTATAATGTTATAGCTCCATTAATTTTAAGTGACTTTGTAAAAAAAAGTTTTTCTCTCTCTTTGAAAACAACCGATTTATATTGAAAAAACATATTTTACGCTCTAACTTTTTTATTTCAAGTTTCATCTCAAAACTGTCTTTGAACGACTTTTGGAGCTTTTTAAGAGAACAATTTGCAATGCTGCCATCGTAAATATCTCAATTTTACTCAAAGTTATTAATATTTTTCATCAAAAAATATGCGTTTTTCATTTGTATGTCATTTTTTTTTTGGGGGGGCAAACATAAAAAAAAATATCTTGGTCTCATTTTGAAGGGCATACTTGACTCTATAAATGGAGGAACTTTTAGAAATATGTTATTTTTTAAATTTGAGTAAATTCAATTTAAAAACAAGCCGAAAATTTCAATAATTTTATACATTATGCATATAAAAGCACCCAGATTTATTTTTTGTTTTTTTTTTCTTATAACTAGACGTGATTACCTTTAATTTGAAGATCGAAAATCGATCAACTGGTTCAAAAGTTATGAATTTTTTTAAATAAAATACATCGAATATAGCCGTTTTTTATGGTCACCCTATTTCGGAGCTGGTCCCCTTAACAACCCAACGAAATAATACGGGTTTGATTATTTTCAACATAGATGCATCCCTGCGATTTTGAGCACAATTGAAGCACTTTGCGTGACCAACTTCGAAATAGGGTGACCAGAAAAAACGACTGTGTTCGATGTGTTTAATTTTTAAAAAATTCATAACTTTTGAACCAGTTGATCGATTTTCGATCTTTTTGGGTCAAATTAAAGGTAATTACGTCTAGTTATAAGAAAAAAAAAACAAAAAATAAATCTGGGTGCTTTTATATGCATAATCTAGAAAATTATTGAAATTTTCGGCTTGTTTTTAAATTGAATTTACTCAAATTCAAAAAATAACATATTTCTAAAAGTTCCTCCATTTATAGAGTCAAGTATGCCCTTCAAAATGAAACCAAGAGATTTTTTTTATGTTTGCCCCCAAAAAAAATGACATACAAATGAAAAACGCATATTTTTTTATGAAAAATTTTAATAACTTTGAGCAAAATTGAGATGTTCACAATGACAGCATTGCAAAGTGTTTCTCTTAAAAAGCTCCAAAAGTCGTTCAAAGACAGTTTTGGAATGAAACTTGAAATAAAAAAGTTAGAGCGTAAAACATGTTTTTTCAATATAAATTGGTTGTTTTCAAAGATAGAGAAAAACTTTTTTTTACAAAGTAACTCAAACTAATGAAGCTATAACATTGTAGAACAAATTTTTCTTCTATCTACAAAGATAAAAAAGTTAGATACTTGATTGCATCGAAAATGTTAGTCACCCTAATTTTTGATAATTTTTCAATGAGCGCTTTATCATATGTAACAACTTTGTAGAAGAAAGTTTTTCTCTAAAATGTTGCTATAGAGCTCTAGACCCAAATTTCCCCCTAAATTTGGTTTCTGGACCATTGTGCACTGATCAATTTCACCCTATTCCATCCTATTTATTCTCAGGCTCTTCCACACAAAACTTTCCTCCAGACTTAATAATATAGACTATAGAACGTTATACGCTGTTAGAGTGATAGCTTGCAGGAGGATATGATAAAGTCGATAAGCAAGGTAGTAGGTTAATAAGGCTGTAGGAGAAGACGCGGAGCAGGTTGCTTCTCAATAAGTAGCACTGCAAAAGGATAAAAAATAAACAAAAATGTGCGAATAGCAAAAAAAAACGTCCGGACAATGCCTAAAATGATAAAAAAACTACTGATCGCAGTGGGCCCATAAAAAATGTCTCCAACAAGTAAATAAAAGCTTTTTGCAAACGGTAAAACTGCACGAGGAGATATTTATTCTTCTACGGAAACACTCGTAATCATTGGAATCCTTCTTTCATGATACTGCACTAACACTAATAATCGATTGCGGTGTCTGTTTTCAAGCTACACAACAATAATTTCGGCAGTTTCAGAGACAAATCCCCAGTTGATTAATTACAAGTCTTTCCAAATTCGATAGCTTGTATCTGCAAAAGTACTGCAAAACCAAATTCGGACAATGGCGGCACCACATAATATAGAATTGAATCACGCCACGTACAGGGTTGCCACCTAGAAATCCGTTTACTGTATTTGAATATAGATGATCCATACTGACAAAATATAATTCAATTGAAATTATAACTCGATCGACATCTTGTCGCTATTCACGTAATAAGATTCGTCCCAGTCTAATTCCATAGTACATATTTTATATTGAACTAAATTTTCCAAAATAATCCATATCAATCCGACAACGCTCATTCCGCGTCGAACACTCGACAGAAACGGACGTGCAGTGGTCGTTCTATTACAATCCGGTCCGTGTGTACGAATAGCCAAACAAAAGAGTGTATTATTCGCGCTAAAGGCCAACTAGATTGTGAGTTGTGTCGCTACGTTCTGTACCCGGCTCGCAACTTTGGCTGTATTGGTGCAAAATACCAGCTGCAGTTTTGATCTGTGCACAGTGAATAGATCTTTCTAATTCAAGGCCATCATTTGACAGTCGAGTCGTGTCGCTGTGCTGAGTGATCTCACACCCGGCTCACTGCTGGTGGCTGTATTGTTGCTGCTGTACTGGTGCTGCTGGCTGCTTTAGGTGCAGCTTCGAACGATCGGACAACCACTGCTGGAAGGAAGAAGTAAATAGGTACGTGTTCTTGTCGGCGCTAGTGCGCTAGTGCACTACATTTAGCGCGATGGATATAGATCCCTCGCCTCCCGTGCCACCATCCCCGAGCCCCCCTGACCCTGACCCTTCTGTTACCCCCTCCCCTGTTCATTCTCCAGTCCCCCCTCGCCCCAGGCTTTACCCGGACGGATCTCAACAGGGCAGCTATACTGTTTATTTTCGTCCAAAGGCAGGAGTGAATTCAAAGCGATTAAACAAACTGCAAATTTCTAAAGACCTGACGAAGGGGTACAAGGCCGTGACCGAAATTTCCAAGGTCCGACCTAACAAGCTCCGTGTCGTGGTCAGTGATCTGACACAGGCCAATGCTATCGCTTGCTCTGAGCTCTTCACACGCGAGTATCGCGTTTACATACCCGCACGAGACGTGGAGATCGACGGTGTCATAACCGATTCGAGTCTGTCTGTCGAGTGTATCCTAAAAAGCGCAACCGGTTGCTTCAAAAATACCGAAACACAGGCGAAGATTTTGGATTGTAAGCAATTGCGGTCCATGTCTCTCGTCGGCGGTAAAAAAGTTTACACTCCGTCAGACTCGTTTCGCGTTACGTTTGCCGGATCTGCACTCCCTAGCCACGTCTCGATCGACCGGGTTACCCCGTGTTATGAATTGCACCAATTGCAAGCAGTTAGGCCACACAGCCGCCTACTGCTGCAATAAGGCACGATGTCGCAAGTGTGCGGAGACTCATGCGGAAGATTCTTGCAGTGTTAATGCTGAAAAATGTATTCACTGTGGGGAAAACCAGCATGAGCTCTCCACATGCCCGGTGTACATGCAGCGCAGGGATAAAATCAAGCGGTCACCTAAGGAGCGTTCAAAGCGTTCTTATGCTGAGATGCTGAAGAAGACCGTGACCACTTCTACCATAACATCGAACCCCTTTGATCTGTTGTCCTCTGATGAAACCGATTCTGACGATTCATCAGCGGGAACATCTTATGCCAATCCTGGGGAGTCTAGGAAGAGGAAAAATGTTTCTTCTCCTAAACTTCCCCGTAAAGGTCCTAAGATTTCCCAAAGTGTAATGAAAAGTACGAACAAACCAAACAGTGCTGCGGAAAAACCGAAGCAAACTCCTCCTGGGCTTGCAAATTTAAAGTCCCAGAAGGAGTTCCCAGCACTGCCAGGAACATCTAAAACCCCAGCTGTTCCTTTTGCACATCCAGTTGATGAAACAAACTCTGGATTAGTGAAATTTTTTGACATTGTGGACTGGATTTTTGAAAATTTCAATGTACCCGATCCAATTAAAATTTTTCTACAGCATTCCTCCCAACAGTTAGATCATTTTTGAAGCAGTTGACTGCCCAATGGCCCCTCCTTGCAGCGATTGTATCCTTCGATGCCTAATTCATCTGCGTATATGAAGGATTCTATCTCTGTCTTACAGTGGAATTGTAGAAGTATTTTACCAAAAATTGATTCGTTTAAAGTTTTGATAAATAAAAACAAATGCGATGCATTTTCCCTTTGTGAAACTTGGCTTACTTCAAATATTGATCTCAACTTCCATGATTTTAATATTATTCGCCTTGATCGATGGAGGAGTACTTTCAGGGATTAAAAAGTGCTATTCTTTCTATCGTATTAACCTCCCCTCGATTCCAGGCATCGAAGTTGTCGCATGTCAAATGACAATACAAGGTAAAGAGCTTTGTATTGCCTCAATATATATTCCTCCCAGAGCACAGGTTGGGCAACGGCTGCTTTTTGATTTGATAGAACTTCTTCCCTCGCCACGTTTGATTTTGGGAGACTTCAACTCTCATGGTGTGGCTTGGGGTTCCCCTTACAATGATAACCGCTCCTCTTTAATCTATAACCTTTGCGATGACTTCGACATGACTATTTTAAACAACGGTGAAATGACACGTATCCCGAAACTTCCAGCGCGCCCAAGCGCTTTGGATCTATCCTTATGTTCGACGTCGCTACGGTTGGATTGCACATGGAAGGTAATCCTCGATCCTCACGGTAGCGACCATCTGCCTACTCTTAATTCAATTACAAACGGGTCAACTCGCATGCGACCAATTGACATTCCGTATGACCTCACACGGAATGTCGATTGGAAGTTATACGAGGAAATGATTTCAAAAGCGGTCGAGTCGATTCAACATCATCCATCACTTGAAGAATACAACCTCCTCGCGGGCTTGATTCTCGACGCCGCGTTGCAAGCCCAAACGAAGAAATATCCCGGCGTAACGATCAAAGAACGGCCTCCCACTCCGTGGTGGGACCAAGAGTGCTCCGATGTCTACACGCAAAGATCCGACGCGTTTTTGGCCTCCCAGAAGGGAGGTATACCCGACGACTATATACGGTATTCGGAGCTTGATACCAAGCTTAAAAGCCTGGCTAAAGCAAAGAAACGCGGATATTGTCGTCGGTTCGTGAACGAGACGTCGAGGGAGACATCGATGAGCACTCTTTGGAACACAGCCCGAAGAATGCGGAATCGCGTAACGGTCAACGAAAGCGAGGAGTCTTCAAGTCGGTGGATATTTGATTTTGCCAGGAAAGTATGTCCGGACTCTGTTCCTGCGCAAAACTTTGTTCGCGATACGTCTCCGGGTCACGACGCGATAGAATCACCTTTTACGATGGCAGAATTTTCAGTTGCCCTCCTGTCCTGTAACAATAACGCGCCTGGGTTAGATAGAATCAAATTCAACTTGTTGAAGAATCTACCCGGCAATGCCAAGAGGCGCTTGTTGAACTTGTTCAATAAGTTCCTGGAGCAAAACATTGTACCGCAGGATTGGAGGCAAGTGAAGGTGATCGCCATCCAAAAACCAGGGAAACCAGCTTCTGATCACAACTCTTATAGGCCGATTGCAATGCTATCCTGTATCCGGAAATTGATGGAAAAAATGATATTCCGTCGTTTAGACCATTGGGTCGAATCAAATGGTCTACTATCAGATACTCAATTTGGCTTCCGCCACGCCAAAGGGACGAATGATTGTCTTGCGTTGCTTTCAACAGATATTCAGCTGGCGTGTGCTCGCAAAGAACAAATGGCGTCTGCGTTCTTGGACATTAAGGGGGCTTTTGATTCCGTTTCTATTGACATTCTTTCGGGTAAACTTCACCGACAAGGATTTTCTCCAATTTTGAACAATTTTTTGCACAATTTGTTGTCCGAAAAGCACATGCATTTTACGCACGGCGATTTGGCAACTTTTCGCATTAGCTACATGGGTCTTCCCCAGGGCTCATGTTTAAGCCCCCTTCTTCACAACTTTTATGTAAATGACATCGACGAATGTCTGGCAAATTCATGCACGATTAGACAACTTGCAGACGACAGTGTAATCTCTGTTACAGGAGCCAAAGCTGCCGATTTGCAAGGACCATTGCAAGATACCTTGGACAATTTGTCTGCTTGGGCTTTACAGCTAGGTATCGAATTCTCTCCGGAGAAGACTGAGATAGTAGTTTTTTCTAGGAAGCATGAACCTGCTCAGCTTCAAACACAATTGATGGGTAAAACGATTTCTCAGGTTTTGGTACACAAATATCTTGGTGTCTGGTTCGACTCTAAAGGCACCTGGGGTTGTCACGTGAGGTATCTGATGAAAAAATGTCAACAAAGAGTGAATTTTCTTCGTACAATAACCGGACAATGGTGGGGAGCCCACCCAGGAGACCTTATAAGGCTTTACCAAACAACGATATTGTCGGTAATTGAGTACGGGTGTTTCTGCTTCCGCTCCGCAGCAAAAACACATTTGATCAAACTGGAGCGAATACAATATCGTTGTTTGCGTATCGCCTTGGGTTGCATGCAATCGACCCATACGATGAGTTTGGAGGTCTTAGCTGGAGTACTACCATTGAAAAACCGCTTCTGGAGCCTGTCTTCTCGTATTCCAATCAAATGTGAGGTCTTGAACCGTCCCGTGATTGAAAATTTTGAAAGGTTAATCGAACTTAATTCTCAAACCCGTTTTATGACATTGTATTTCAATCACATGTCCCAAAAGATTAACCCTTCTTCGAATATTCCAAATCGTGTCGACTTATCAAATACTTCTGATTCTACTGTGTTTTTCGATACATCCATGATAGAAGAAACTCGTGGAATCCCGGATCATTTACGCGTGCAGCAGATCCCTAAAATTTTTTCCAATAAATATCGAAACATCAACTGCGACAATATGTTCTACACTGACGGATCACTTCTTGATGGGTCCACTGGTTTCGGTATCTTCAATAACAATTTAACCGTCTCCCATAAGCTCGATAATCCTGCTTCTGTTTACGTCGCAGAATTAGCTGCAATTCTGTACCCTAGGGATTATCGAAAAAATGCCCACGGACCGTTATTTCATCTTTACGGACAGTCTCAGTTCCATTGAGGCTCTCCGATCGATGAAAGATGTTAAGCACTCTCCGTATTTCCTGGGGAAAATACGGGAACATCTGAGTGCTTTATCCGAAAAATCTACTCAGATTACCTTAGCGTGGGTCCCTTCTCACTGCTCGATACCGGGTAATGAGAAAGCGGACTCTTTGGCTAAGGTGGGCGCAACAAACGGTGATATTTATGAAAGACCAATTGCCTTTAATGAATTTTTCGCATTTGTACGTCAGAATACGATCATCAGTTGGCAAAATTCTTGGACCAAGGGGGAACTGGGAAGGTGGTTACATTCCATAATCCCCAAGGTGTCGACGAACCCGTGGTTCAAGGGGTTGGATGTAGGTCGGGATTTCATTTGCGTGATGTTCCGGCTTATGTCCAATCACTATAGATTTGACGCGCATCTCCGTCGTGTTGGGCTCGGGGAAAGTGGTATCTGTGCCTGTGGTGAAGGTTATCACGACATAGAGCACGTTGTTTGGTCATGCCCTGTACACCGTGACTAGATTAATAGCTTCCCTGCAGGCCGAAGGTAGGCAGCCGGCTGTTCCTGTTCGTGATGTCTTGGCGAGCCGTGACCTATCCTACATGTCCCTTATATACGTTTTCCTGAAATCCATCCACGCTCCAGTTTAGTCCTATCCCCTTCCGCCTACATCCAACCAAACGACAAGAACACGTTAAGACCCCGGATCCGGAAACAGCAATCAGACCCGCACGATACTCTCAAGGCCCGATGGAAACAACCCAATATGCCAGTCCGTAATATCTTGGCCCAGCAGCGGAACAAATTTAATATGCTGCTTACCTATGGCAATGAAAATCATCAAACAGCAAACCTGTGCTTTTAATGCAAAATATTCTAGCTTTAAGTTAGATTTAGTTTCAGCTCGTAGTCGGCAGCGAGAATAAAAAAATTTGCTTTTAGTTATTAAGATACTTTAGAAAGTAAGCTACCAGATATAATTGGCGCCGTTAAACATTGAATTGTATTTGTGCCGTGTCAAATAAACTATAGATGAAGAAAAAAAAAATCCGGCAACGCTGACTGGCCTTCTGCCGGCGCGTATACCGCACAAGCAGAAGAGGCAGAAATGGTAGCAACGAATCATGCTATAATTGCTTCTGCGAAAATGCTTTTCCAGAGCCCAAATTGGTGGTTCGCCGTACATACGCTGCATATTTGATACGGCTGCCCTCAGTTTATGTTCGACATCTTATGTACACCAACCTGATGATTACCCTTCATCCACTGGTTCTGTGCGCATCCGGCCCTTTCCTTCGTGTGAGCCGGCGTGGTTTGCTGCTTGAGGTGGTACGATGTTTTCATTTTTTCCTTTCGTTCTCAGGTTTATTCTTTTGTGAACTTGTTTTTAAATACTAAAAAGAACATTTTCGCATTCAACATGTCTTAGTGGCTCAAAACTTTTCGACAGCAAAACAACAAGTTTCGAACGCCACTCTCCAGTGAACGCTGCCAACCGGCAAATAAAAAAGAAACTAATAAGAGAGAGCCATATACATCCTGTCCCTTATTCTATTTGCGTCACGTCACGCTGGCCTATTCCGTGGTGGGCTGCTGTTTCTGCGAATTTGGCTTTGGCTGGGCGGTGAGGTCACCAAACTGGAATACCCATTTGTTTGTGTCCCGGCGGTTGTGCTATTAGCACTTGTGCGTCTAATGTGCCACATCACGGCGGTGTCGGTGCCGGCTTTGTGTCCTCGCTTCGGTCCAGCGAAATGAGGTCTACAAGCGTTTTGCATGCCGGAGGCGTAAATTGAAGCTACTATTTAGGAGTGACGACTACTGGACAGGTAGAAGTATTTTGAGAAATTTCGTCCGACCACGGTCGTTGTCGGTGGTTTTATTGAAGTCGACAATAGAAAATGAATACTCGTAATTTAAACGAATAGCTTCGAGCTTTTCTGTTTTCGGTTTCGTTACGATTTTGTGCCTTGAATGTTTGACTCTAGAATGAGAAACATGGAACTCATTCAGATTTATACTCCAAGGAAGAGCTTGAGTAATGCTTTGTAACCTTGCGGCTACGAAGCTCCTCTAAAAATAACTACCGTAAACTGGGGTGACTTTGATCACCGGGGAGACTTTGATCACCATACCTCTTTTCTGAAAATGTGATAAAAAAGCGCTCGTAGTGCTTGGGATTTGTCGTAATCTTCACTGATTGTGTGGATATATGTTCGCATTGCTACTATTCATGCATTTCCTGCTATTTAAAGAGTGATTTTCATGCTAAAATATTAATTGAAGTTAAAGTGTATTTTTGGCGATTTTTGTTGCATACAAACAATCGGTTCAGGCAGATTCAAAACAACAAGTTGCAATACGTAAAGTGTTTTTATTTTGTTCCCAAATTAGTTCTTAAGATGAACAAATATTATAACAATACATTTTATTGTTATTTTTGCAAGTTTTTCCTCGAAGGCAATATTGAGTCCCATTTTTCTCCACAGCGTATTACATATTTCTTCTTAACAAAAACCCAAGACGTGAAGTAACATGCAAATTTGGACAATTTCATAAGTCATATTTCTCGTGGACTAGTTTTTGACGATTTTAGACCACCTTCTCTCTCAGTGAATAATCATTCATATATATTCTAAAAATTTTGTATGAATCTTGGACATTCGCCATTATAAACTGTTCACGTAGAATGTGAATGGCCCCCAAATTGCTTTCCATATTTATAAACTCGTTTAAGTCGTTTAAGGCTGTTCAATTTAGTGAAAGTAGCAAAGTGTTACTCCAAATTCATCAAAACAATGAAGTGATCAAAGTCACCCCGGAATGATTATTGGTGTAAAATTTTTAGAGCATATTTAAAAACAAAATTGTTGCTAAACTTTTGAAGTAGTGACTGAATCTTTTTCAATGCATGCCAGTACTTATTTTAAAAATATCAAAGAAAATTGTTTTCAATATATTCTGAAAAAAATTGAGATACAATCAAAAAAGTGATCAAAGTCACCCCAGTTTACGGTACTTGTGCAATGTTGTATTATTTCATTTTTCTACTGGGTTTCAGGCTTGTATTTTATTATTTTGTACCTCACCAATGTGGAAATGACATAACAAATCATTTGAACAAAACGGTTCACGCACTAGAGAGTTAAAGGATAACTAGCAAAAACAAAAATGGGAAAAATCAACTTCTGATTATTTCAGATCGGGTTTTTCCTAGGGTTTACACTTACAAATAATCTACACAATGTAACGCGCGTATCAGCGAGATTGTTTGTTTCGTAGTTTACCAACCGGAAACAAACGTTGTTTACAATTCTTACACGTCCAAAACGGTGATCGAATTCAAGTATACCAAATTGCACTCAACGTTCTTTTATTACACATTTTTAATCTCAGCTGTAATATGACAGAACTTCCATTCTAATTTCAACCATCGATTTCATAGTAAACCGACATTAGCTTGCGGATGCCTCGAATAGAAATCTAGAACACGGGCAAGTGCCACTACCGATCCACGCCAAAAGTTCCACGTTGTTCATTGCACCAACACCGCGTGATTTATTTACCAGTTGCTTTGCTTTTAACGCACGTTCGTTCGTCCGTCCGCTAGATAAACATACTAGGTTGAAACAAATAAATGTACCGCTTTCTTTCCGACCGAGCATCGAGGAAAAGAGTGAGCAAATCCGAAATTACCTAACCACATGCAAGACAGCCGGCACTGGCCCCGCGATCACGGCGGTCAAACATCGTACGATGCCAGCCCCTTGAAGCACCGGTGGTGAGCAAGCGAAAGTGCATTTTATTTACCGCTGCAGCACGCCTAGTTGCATGTGCACCATTTCGAGCTCGTTAAGAAGCGCATGTTTTACAACAACAGCAGGATTGACCACCTGAAGCCTTATGACGTCACAGCTAGCCAACCAGTCGAGCCAATCGGTCGACCTTCAAGATCAACCGCTTCCTCCCACGCACTAAAACATCGGGTGCGGCTGATCAGCTGTTTCGCAGCACTAGTTCGTATGCGAAGGAAGGTAGCTGTATAGATGGATATGTGTTGTACCACATAATAACCGGTCTACGACTCGCACATTGGTGGTGACGTCAATGGGGTTTTCTTGGAATCCCGGCCTCACGCCGCGTACGCGTTGAATGCTCGGATAGGACCAATCGCTAATATCGATATGAGCACTGACGTGCTCAATGTAAAATTCATGAATCTATAGTTTCAAAATTTCAAATGTTTTAGTCCCGGTGCAAATTGATGTCATCTGATCAAATCTTGCTTTACAATGTGTTAAAAGCTATCCCTCCCCTAAAGTCGCCCCTTGTTACGTTCACGACTCTCTATTCAGTTTTGTATGAGTATCAGTAAATTTTATAGCCATCTAATATATAAAGCTGTTAAGTCGGATGATGACTTCGCACTATCGAAGTGAGCGTGCAGACGGATTCCATCGCTGGATGACTCGACTTGCGGTTACACGTCATTCGTTACGGACAACGAAAACAGCCGAGTTTGTCACCGTGACTAATGCAGCTGTGCAGTCGTGAACATCATCGTACGAATATAGTAAAGTCTGTTTACTCGAGTAACGTTAGCACCGTTGGCAACGATTAGCTGATCAGGTACAAAGTCTAAATCCCTCAGCTACGATAAGGAATGGAATACGAACTCGTTGTTTCAACTTTTAACTTCCGTCCAATGCGGAAATTCAACGCACTGTCCTATCTGTATCAAAATCACAGCAACAAACAGTCTCACTCTCACACCCGCAGGATTGCAACGTACATTTTTCACATTTTTTAGGCAATTCATCACGTGTTCCGCGCTCAACCGAGCAGCGATAGCAAATCGTGCTTGCGTAATCCATTTCTGGCTTTGCAAAGTTTGCGTGAGTTCGCACACAACGTAGAATAGAAAGAAAAATATGCTCACGTTTTTCTTGCCATGGTTGGCCGTTTGAATTTTTTTTTTTTTCGCGTAACCTTGAAAAATGTTTAACGCGCACCACCGCAACCGCGTGACGTTGACCGATGTGGCGCGATTTTGCCGTGATTGGCAGCTACAACACCTTACTTTATTGGAATACTTTATTGGAAGAGTCTGTGTGTGTGTTTTTTTTCTGTTTTTGATAACACAAATATGCAGTTAATGTCGGTTTCATGTTGTTTTCGAATCAACTTGCACACGGTGAAAGGTGGAATAAGGGGGTCTCCACATCAGTCGAAGGTGGTTTTACTTTTTTTTTTAGGTGAAACAGCGAGACTGGGAAATAATTTTTACATTCATTTTAAAGTAAGATTGAACCTGAGAATCTTTTTTTGCTAGAAAAAAAGTCAAGACTTGTTAACATTTTTTGTTATCACCTGTACCCGCACAACAATAAAAATAACCAGTAGTTCATTCACCGAATATATGAACAATACAAGGTCTAACTGTGTTCACTAACGGTGAATCTGTCCGACTAAATAGAGTTTCATAATGAAACAAAACATTCATGATTCAACATACATAATATTTAAAGTTCTTACTGTAGACTTTGGAGCTATTTGCATTCATGTTAAATAACATTCGACGCCGGCTAGACTCTGCTGTAAACAAAGTAGAACAGCAGAGAATATCTCTACACAAAGTGGCGGATTAAAAATAGTACACCATCTGTGCATCTACATAAGACGGGTTACTGAAATTAAACTACGTTTTGTTTAACTTAAAATAAACAACCTAACCCTGGTAATTTCTAACTAGCAATTGATTGGAGCTCGAGCCAAATCAATGAAATGTACAGCGTACAACTGGAATGAATCATTACTGGAAATACTATCGACATACAAAACCCCAATCTTATCGCTTCAATAATTCCGAAAAGCGTCTGCCACCGGACGACGTAATATCTGGTCACAGTGTGGTGTGATTTGATTTTCACCACCATAAAACAAAAAAAAACAGTACTACCCCTCCCCTTACGAATGTTTTTATTGGTCGCAATTTTTGCTGACAGCAAAAAACGGCGTTTGCAAGGTCACACAGAAGTTATCAACGGCTGCTTACCGGGTAGATAGATAGTACACGTACGGCCACTCGTTAGTTACCATTGACGATGGCGCTTACGTGCATGGTTATGTCAACCCAACTTTGATAGTACCGAAGAAGGATGTACTATTTAGATTTTTTTCTAAAATTGATAAACAGTGGCACCATGCAACGCATCGGTCACGTGACAATAACGTGACTCATTTTGTACCCATCACGAGCATAATTTGAGTCACTATGCCTGTCAACATTATAGAATAGTTAAAAGTAACTTGGATAGAACTACTTACAACTGGTGGACTGTGCTCGATTCCACTTCCCAACTGACTGGATATACTGGATAAAGATGCCGGTTTCGATGGAGTAGCTGCATGGGAATCTGGAACAAAGTAGGGATGATATTAATATTATTAAATTGAACTCAAATAGAATCGAAATCAAACAGAAAGCAGTCGAGTAGCTCGCAAAAGCTTCGATAAAAACTTCGCACATGTCTTTGCATCCCTTAGATTGTCTTTAGATTTGCTCTTGTGGTATTCATCTGTCAATTCTCCGAATCTTTTGTGTACAAATGTCAAGAGATGATGGGACGAACCAGCCGCAGTCAGAAAATATCAAAAATAGAAAAATAAAACCCTGAAGTATTAAAATAAATCCCATGGTAAAAACTTTCCAGTTGGTCTCGAGGCAAGATGCTGGTTTATTTTCAAGGTGGCGAAGAAATCACACACAGACACCGCAGAAGAGAGTCAGGGTGTGAGGATGAAACTAGGAGATTGTTGCTGGGGTAGCTACACTACCCTAGACACTTACTCGGCCTGTTCCGGACCCATTAAAACCCTTCCAGTCTGATCTTTGCGGGACGATGACTAAGTCAGGGCCGGCGTTTCATGTGGGTAGTTTGGGTATTAGTACCCACTCGGAAAATATCCATGTGGGTACTTATCCACACGGAACTATCGGACAAAACTTAAAAAAGTACTGTTGCGAGCGACCGATTTTTGATGGATATCGTTGAGCGAGAGGTTATGAATCTACAGACTTATGTACAGTTGTAACGTTACTCAGAGAAAAGAAATATTTTTTTTAATTGTTTCATTTACGATAGAATTCTGAATTTCAATTACGATAGAGTTCTAAAGTTTTGTTTTCGCATAAAAATTTCCCATGCCAAATTTGAGCTCAATCGGTCTTTGGGAAGTAGAGCCTCAAAGCGGCCAAAGTTACAGTTTTTTGATCAATGAAAGAAATGTTCAAGCTGGGAGTGTCTCTTGTGTGTTCTGGTGTAGCTCGAGTCTCCCAACGCAAAAGTTTTCATGTCCCTGAAATTTGATTTTTGTTTTTAAAACAAATTTTTATGAAACAACATCAGTTCTCGACATTGCATGCATTTCTAAAACATTTGCTATAAAAAAATCGATTTCTGAAACTTCAAGAACTACTCTTAGGGTGATTGATCGTGGTTCGCACCTGTCGCACTGTTTTCCATGGTACCCTAGGAATGAATGCAAGATTTTTCTAAAATTGCAAAACTTTTTAACGAAAATTTAGATTGAATAGAAAGAGCAACTGTACACGATCACATTTATTGACTTTAAAAACACCTGATGTCTAGTAAATATTAATTGTATGAGTTTCAATGCAAGCGCAATTTTGATCCTGGTTCGTGCCATGTTGATCGTGGTTCGCGCCATTTATGATCTTGGTTCGTTCTAATGAAAAATAGAATTGCAGCATTGCAAATTGAAGGAATACACGTAATATAAACGCAATATTGTGTCAAATACAGTTATATTCTTCAGATATCTACTTGGCAGTGTGAAAGAAACTTGTACATAATTGGTATTCACACTATTTCGAATAATATAAAATCAGACTTTTTTTTTTCAACAGAAATTTACTAAGAGGGTTTTACACTTTTTCTGTACGGACTTTATCACCGCGCTCAGAATTGTTGATCTATTGTGAGATATACCCGGGTGTCTGCTTTACCCGCACTTTTATTATTAACAATACCGCTATTAAAAAGTGGCATGCTTATTATTATTTTATTCATGCTGGTGTGTGATATGATTTTATTCTTCCTTTTTCACTTTTACTGCTCTACTTTACAGAGTTTTGTTCCTTCTGCCAAATATCGTCACTTATAATTTCCTGGAGAAGGGAAGTGGGGCGTCTTTCTGGCCAGTTTTATTATAAGAGGGACTTATATATTTTAATGGCCAGAAAATTTATTTAAGTTATTTTTTCTTCAATTCTTGATATCAATAATAGTAGAAGGCCCAATCGCAAAAAGCATAGCGGGGCCGAAAATTCTGTTGGAGTAGGGAAAAGCCTGTTTGAGTAGAATAAGTATAGTTATTCCTCCTCAAACAGGCATAAAAACCCTCTCATCTTTTCATACAAATAAATACAATTATAAAGATATTACAAATCAAAATGTTTTTATATCCAATTCCTGTGTTTTATAGAAAAGTTCGATTGTTTGTTTCGATTTCGCGACGTTTTTCCAGAGCGGTTGACTGAAGCTCTCAGGTTTAAAATAAATAATGCGCACTGCCTCTAGCGGTGAGTTGCGGAAGCTGTTAGGACGAACCACGAACATTAGCAGCACAACCCAAGATCAAAAAACTAATATTGTATTATTTAAAAAAAATCACAATCGGAGACTTTTTTTCATAATAAAAGTTTCAATTCTCGTAAAATATAGATGGATCGACGTTTTGAAATTAATTTGAAGTTTAACATCAGGAGCTAAAATACTGTAGAGAAGTTTAAACAGACTGCTTCGGTGAAGACATTGACAGCCGAATTAATATCTTTCACTAGCTTAGCTATCAGGGCTAGTTGAAGTAGTTTCCTTCAAAATAAATCAAAGTTATGTATTGTTAAAAAATGAAAGCATTTTTTAAAATTAATATGATTAAAAATCTTTGACTATTAAATGGTCTATCAATAATTTAGTTAGTAGCACGAACCAGGATCAGTTTTTGCATAGTGCGAAGCACGATCAATCACCCTATGCATTGTTGAGCCCTAACATTAGCATTGAAAAAAAAAATGCTCAAAAAACGGCCGATTTTTCATTAGTTTACCTTTATACGCACTGACGAAACTACCCATGCAGCATCAATTATAGTAACCCATGAGTCAGCAGAAAAAATTGACTCAAACTCTAACCATAATGGCGGAACAATGAAGCTACTCCGTTCAGAAGTGTGCGCAATCAAAGAACGTTACCCCGTCGCGTCGAAAACAGACATCGTACGGAAAAGGGACGTCGGTTACGCTTGTTTCTGTATCTACATCTTGGCATACGGCGGGGGCCTAGTGTGGTTGGTAACGTCTCCGCCAACCACGCTCGACGCCTGGGTTCGAATCCCACCGCCGACATAGGTGTCGATGGTTGTGAGGTGGCGTGATCCACTCACAACCAACCCAACTGGTCTATATTCAATCCTAGCCGACACCGGGAGATTTTCTGAGGCGAAAAAATCTCTGGGATCACGCCTTCCATCGCATGAGGAAGTAAAGCCGTTGGCGCCGGTCCGTTAATAAACGGGTCGTGAGTTAGGGTCCTGGGTGTGGAGTCGCCTCCCTGGGCGTCGGTGATTGGCCACAACAGTGGCGGAACTAGACCGACGGAAAATAAGCGAGAATAAAAAAAAACATCTTGGCACTGCTGGACTACAATCAGAGCATCGAAAGAGAGACCGGTTCCGGACGGCCGACGACCCTGAGCGACAAGAAGCTCTTAAGAATGCTGAAGAGGAAAATTGAGGGGGAAGTGGCTACATCGCTGCGTACGCTTGATCGGGAGGTCGGTTCAACCGGAAAAGTACTTGGCGAACATGGACATCAGAAAGCGGAAGTCCCCCGTCCATTGGTCACCATTGGTCGAGTTGCTCGATGGTCGAGTAGATTTTCCGGCGAATCGCGACGTGATGATGGTGGTCCACGCCGAGACCTATCTCACCCTGGATGACAACGACTGGCAGGGCACTCCATATTTTACTTTACCTACGAAGGAAGTGACCTCTGAGGTGAAATTCAGTTCACACACTAAGTTCCCAAAGAAGGTGCTGCTGTGGCTGACAATCAGCGAGAAGCTCCGTACTGGCCGTGAACGGGGAAATTTATAGTACGAAGTGCCTGCCGGAAGTTGCGTCGTTTATCAAGACATACCGTAGGGGCGAAGACGCGGTGCTCTGGCCGGATCTGGTGTCGGCCCACTACTCGAAGCAATCGTTGGAGAGATGGAGCGGCTGAAAATCGATGCGGTACCCAGGTCGGCCAACCCACCCAACGTTCCCCAGCTGCATCCCATCCAGAGTTTCTGGACAAACCAGAAGCGTAAGACCTACCTCAACAATCTTGACGCGAAAATTCGCCAATTAGCGACGCTAAAATTCAGTTAGCGATTTAGCGATTTCGCTAATTTTGAGCTGGTTAGCGAAACTGTTAGCGTCGCTAAAATTTTGGCCTTCGAAACGCTAATCGCAACTTCGCTAAATTTTGTAGAGAAGCGACAATAGAAATATTTAGAAAAACTGTGCATTGCTGATGGCGTACGTAAATTGCTTCGAAAGATGAACATACTTTACTGTGAAAGTTACTTTTGTCAGTTTTTTACCCTAGAATGGAGTTTCAGTTATCGTACAAGCCACAGGAGCATTTTGAAGAACAAGCACAAGGTCTAGATTTAGTTTTCTGCACACCAAGAACTTTGGTAAATTGCAATGCGCTTGAAATTATGACAACTTTGGTTCTACTTTTTCGATTCAGATAATAATTGAGTTTTTATGAAAACTTTTTTCAAGAGTATCTATTTTCAATGCAAGCTAAATAACTTTTGTTATTCTTGTTTATACAAAATCAAATAAGAATACCGTTTCGTAAACCTCTTACTGTAAATAGCTTTAAAAAGTAATTATTTTCGTTTGTTTAACCAAAACAGATCAAAGTGGTCCAAATCTTACACAACACGAGTAAAAAATATAGCGATATGAGTATTTACATATTGAAAAGTTAGCGATTAGCGATTAGCGAAAGTTCCGCTAATGTGGGTTTAGCGTTTAGCGTTTAGCGATTATCGAGCTAAATTTTCCGGTTAGCGACTTAGCGATTAGCGTCACTAAATTTTCGGTTAGCGGTGCCAATAGAACGACGGTGGTAAATAGAACGACGAAAGAACTCAAAAACATGTCTACACGCATGTCCGCTATGGGGAATGTTCCGGTAAACTCTCGGAAAGCCACTCGCAAGGGCGTGAAGTTACTTTTGCAAATGAGCCTATAAAACTGCCTTCCATGGGAAATTAATGGGAAACATGACTACTGAACGAAATTCGAAAATCTAATTTCTCTTAAACATTCCATTAGCACCCTATTGTTGATGCACTGTGTCGACTTTTCGTAAAATTTTGTTCAGGTATCAGAAGGTCACCGGGTCGTCACAGTTGTCTGGAATAGTGCTTGGTCCATTCACTGTCATCATGCCGCTCCTCGCACGTACATAACGAGAGCATACGAAGAAGACATGCTCAGCAGCCTCTTCTGTATCCATATACTTAGGACACATGGGGGACCCCGCATGCTCGAACCAGTGTAGATATTATTCAGCATCTGTAACAAGTGGAAGTTCACTCCGCCATGGTGCCTCCCGAACCCCCCTCTTCCGGAAGCCGAACTGGTTTTTTGCCAGACCGTTTACACCCTTCGTGTACTTTACCAGTCTGTTGAGTATAATCCGCTCAAACACCACCTCCATAACACCTCACCGGGAAGAGACAGTTATCCAGGCACCTCTGCATAACTGCATGACTAACCGAAACAACCAGGGGACCGCTTTTCTGGCCGTCTTGATGGCCAAATTCGGGATTCCATCCGGTTCAGGTGCCTTGTATACTTTTAAGAAGTTGGCGATCACGATGAGTTCCTCATTCGTAACCAATCGTCGCTCACGGATTGGATGTTAGGCAAATTGCGAGCCTTAGGCGTTGTGACGTCACACGCTCGCAATTGTGTGGCAGCTAATTGGTCAGTACTTGGATGGAGTAAACAGCCCCTCTCGCGCTCTCTTCTCGTTACCTCTCGTTACGTTATGATGGCGTCCGCCCTGCTTCACGTCTTTCTGTCGCATCAAGCTGTTCGAGCAATGCTGCCTATATTGGCCGCTTGTCCCTACACTTTTCACCAACTTGACTAGCAAGGGAAGGTCGACCGTTATTTCCGGTGTGGAGATAGGTGTGTACGGATATCCGCATCCGCATATCCGGAACATCCGCATGAAAATTGACATCCGCATCTACATCTGCATCCGAAATCACATATCCGCATCCGCATCTGCAGATGTCTGAAAAATCACATCCGTAACATCCCTGCCACTTACACTAACAGTCTCTCCCGAACTGGGACTCAAACATACGACAACTGGGTCGTTAGGCCAACATCGTACCTCGAGACCAGCTCAGGCTGTTTCCAAAGCTACAAAGACGTGATCGTAATTATTGAACCCAAAAAAAATGATTTTAGAGCCTCAGGGTGTTCAGTAGAGTTGTTTAATTATTGTTTAATTATTCTCCAGAAGTTGCAATTTTGTGATTAATCCACTTAACAGTCATTCGTTGTTTTGCTTTCGTCTCGATTAGACGCAAATTGTTTATCTCCGTTTGATTCGCAAAATAACAATACACGAGTTATCGTACGGGTTGTTTTTTTTTTGTCGATTAGTTCTTGTGTTGTGCGATAACAATAGCCTGCAGTTTATCGGCAGAAACATCTTCTGCACACTGGTAGGGGCAGGCTACCCTGCCAGTGATCTGATACGCAGCTGATATATCAGTAAGAATAATTCTCCCGCACCGCTGTTACCCCGCTAGCAGCACGGACCACCATACGATCGAGCGAGTGGAAGTCAACTACAAGTGGTATCTACAAGGTCGCGTGTAGGATACGGCCACTGTGTCACAACACGAAGCTGGATCGTCATTGTTTGTTCTGCGGAGACACTCGATTGATCCTACTATCAGCCGTGAGGTCATGACTTAGACGTTCGGTGAAGTATTCACTTAAGAATTTTTAACATTATTATTAATATTATTATTATCAATATTATTATTATTAATATTATTATTTTTATTGTTATTATTATAATTATTGTTATTATTATTACTATTATTACTATTGTTATTAGTATTAGTATTACTGTCTTTTTTTTATTTTGATCCATTGTAGTTTGAAAAATTGTTTTTAAAATTTAATATCAACTACTTTATCCCCCCCCCACACATTCGAATATTTATCGTTTGTGTGCGGTAGAGCGTAACGCTCCCGCAAAATGGACGACATGCAGGTGCAACTATTCCTGGATGTGGAAACCAGGGTGGCCACTCATTTTACATTTTCGAGTTCCCGCATTTTTCCCGACTTTTTCCCGCATGATTGCAAGAAATTCCCGGTTGGCAAAAACGGTAACTAGGTTATGTTCTATCGACGGCTGAACGTCAATTTTTGAACCCTAAATTGGAAGTAATAGCTCATATTACTTCTACCGAATTTGCTCGGGACATTTTACCAAACAGTTAATTAGTTACATAAAATACAACCCTTGCCTTCCCATGGTAGACAGGTTAAATACAATTTTTGCGATTTTCTCAAATTTGCAAATCTTCCATTAAGCACTCAGCAGTCGTGTTAGCTATTTCGTGCATTCATTATGTTTGTCTATCTGTCACCCTTTTTTTAACGCATAACAACCTATGAGGGGAACAACAACAAAAAACAGCACTTTTCGTTCAAAAGTTTTTTTTTCGTTGTTCAAATCATCGGAAAAAGTCATGGGAGTTAAGGGTGAACATAAAAATACTTAATCTGAGAGTAAAGAATATTTTGATTGAAATTAATTATTTAGGGAACCAACTTGTGACATGGATTTGCATTTTTTTTTCTCAAATTAAAGATAATGTTATTTCACGTTCAGGAAAAATACTGCGAATACTGTATTACATTTATCACACGTTACATACATTCTGAAAACTTTTCAGAAGTGAATTCACAACTTTTTCAGCATTTTGATTTGCTAGTCTATCGAAGTTGCATCTCTCTGGTCATCTGTCAACATTTTCAACGTGTTTGCATCCAGCGCTCAAAATGGTCAAGCTGATTTCGAAACTTAAAAAATAACCTGGAAATCAAAAAAATTATCTTAAATTTTAAGTCGTCAAATCAAAAGGTTTTTACTGCAAGAACATGTCTTGCAGAAACCGTTCAAAAGGAAACAAATTTATTTTTAGTCTCTTTTAAACTTTTCAAGAAAAAAAAGTTTTCTGAAATTTTCCCAAATCCTTTTTATTAGGATTTTTTCTAAAGAATTTTTAGTTTTTATTTCTCCATGATCATCAATGTTTAGTTTACACTATGCAGTTTTTAAAAAATATATTGGTATTTTTCAAAAATCAGCTCTTTGAAATGTTTGATTTAGAATATTTTCAATACTCAACTACTGCCAACAACTTTGCCGGAAACATCGCACCAATCAAACAAATCGTTCTGGTTCCGAAAAAAAACCTTCAGAAATTTTAATTTCTTTCGTGTTCATATAATAAACGTTGTAACATTTGGCAACTTAGAATTCAAAAAATAACCTTTTCAAGATATTCAATCAATTTTTCAACAGAATTACTATCCTCAGCTTTGCCGGAAACATCCCACCAATCAAGTTAATTATTTTGGCTTTGAAAATATTTCAAGTATTTTTGTTTATCTGTGGCCAGATTCAGCAGCCAACTGTTCAATGCAAAGGACGCTTTCAGGGCTAGCGCTACGATCCTGCAGTCTCTCTCGAGCCGAGACACGAACCTACGACGACTAACTAGTTAGGCCAGCATCGTATCCTAAGACCAGTTACAAAGCAAAAGCATGTAAAAAGTTGTATGCAGAAACATTTGTATTTACATCAAAAATAGTTTTTTTTACAGTCAAATTGTATAATTTACAGAAAAAATACGAATTTAAAATATGCACAAAAGTAAGTTTTTTGAAAAATTTCAAAATAATGTTTGCTCTATTTTGTGGCAAGTTTCAAATGTTTTTTCAATTAACTGCTCCGCATAGCAAGTTCGTCCCAAACCCAAATTTTCACCAGCATTGAGTTTCTAAGCGGAAATGGTAGCTAGTTTCGCTAGAGTTCGCCAAATATCTCTTCTAAAAGACTAACTGAAATAAAAATCTTTTCGGAAAACTGGAGAATCAGAACTGTGTACCACTTATTTTATCCTCAATTTGTTTATTCAAATAACTAGCAATGTTAGTAAGATTCTACAGTGTAACTTATAGCGAATTTCTTTATTCCATCAGCTCACCTCGTTTTGACCTGAAAATGCATTAACTGCTGTCAAAACCCTTCTTTATTCGCTCGATTTTGACCCAGTTTGGACCTGCCGTGCTGGCCGAAGCACACTGTAAAAATTGTCAGCTTCAACCCACCACCGCACGTGCTAAGTTCGTAAACAATTATCTGGCCTCTTTTTCTTACTTGCGTCTTAAATGCAGGCTTTGTTTTGCTCATCTTCATCTTAAAGAGAAAGAGTTTTCTTCCCTCTTAACAACTGCGAGCTTACATTCAATGTGCATCACACCATCTGCTGTAAAGAGAGCGCAGAGTAATAGTTTCTCTGACGAAAAACCGCTCCTAATTTGACAGAGCATCCGCGCACGCAAGAAAAATGAAATAAATTGAAAAATGAAATGGCGACCAACTGAGCATTGCGTTACCGTTCTCATCGCTCTGGGGTGCGGCAAAAACAGTATAAAATCGAACTTTCTGCAGAATATGCACCCATGGTGAGTTGTGAATCTTCCTATAATAATAAATTCGAAAACGGTTAGAATATGGCTTCAATATGAACCTAAATGTTTTGATATTTGACCAACTTCTCTTCTAGTAAAAGAGAAGCTAACGAAAACTACTCCCTCTTAAACTGAGAGAGCAAATAAAGGTTTATCCCTTACAAGTGATGATAAAGAGTGAAAAGGAACTCTGCGACTGAAATACTCTACGCCTAAATGTGGATAATTACTCACTCTGTGTGAGAGAAAGTCTAGTTCTCCAAGGGGTTTGGCAGGTAGAAAAGGAAATTTGAGCAAAAATCAAGAGAACGGAAGAAGCCTGCTTAAATGGCGATGACCTTTCATTATTCCTCGGCAGTTTTGCCCACACACAGTGGAATAAAGAAATTCGCTATTATTTTGCATTGCTCTTAGAAATTGAAACAGTTTCTATTGTACATATGAGAATTTAGAATTGATTCTGTCATTAAAGACGTTTTCTCGGCAAACTGGCAACTACCATTCCCAGACTCCGGACCGATTTTCGACCCCGGTTTCAATTCGCTTTACCATCTTGAGAAGTCCAACAGAGTCAATTCAATTTTCTTCAGATAACACAAGATTTTGACGTTTTATGCTATTCTAAGACATTTGATGTCAATATTTATTTCATTTGAAAATCAAAACTGATAAAAGTACTCAGCTGGTTAGCGGGTCAAAAAAAGTAAATTTAGTGACTTTTTGGTTGAAAAATTGACTGCTGAAGAAAAATGTGACTTTTGAGGAACCAGCTTGCATTCCTGTACTTCCAACTTCTCCAATATTTGTAATTTGATCATACACAATACTTTAAAAAAATCTTGGTAACAAAATCCCGATAACATAAAAAATTCCCGACTTTTTCCCGCATTTTTCCCGATGTAATTTGATTCCCGACTTTTTCCCGCATTTCCCGTTTTCCCGATTGAGTGGCCACCCTGGGACACAAATGGGGAAGAGATTGAGATCTCCCCCATCAATTCCCCTCTACCTTCCCCGCTACCTAGCCCTGTATCAAGGGTACCGGAAGTACGGGTAAAAGCTTACCCAGATGCCGCGAAAGGTCCGTTCGTAGTTTACTTCAGGCCCATAAAGAAGCCTCTAAATATTATTCAAATCGGCAAGGACCTGGCAAAACAGTTTTCGGCCGTAACCGAGATTACGAAGGTGAGGCCTAACAAACTGCGAGTTGTCGTGAGTAGCTTGAAGCAAGCAAACGAAATTGCTAGCTCTTTACAAGGGAGTACCGCGTGTACATCCCTGCCAAGGACGTGGAGATCGACGGTGTGGTTACCGAAGGAAGCCTCACGGTCGATGACATTTTGCGTCACGGGGTTGGCTGCTTCAAGAACCCCCTGATTCAAGATGTAAAGATACTGGATGTCAAGCAATTGCATTCAGTATCCATCGAAGAAGGGAAGAAGAAATTTCTCCCTTCGGACTCCTTCCGTGTAACATTCGCCGGATCCGCACTGCCGAACTACATTTCTTTGGACAGGGTTCGTCTGCCTGTACGCCTGTTCGTACCGCGGGTCATGCATTGCCAAAACTGCAAGCAGTTAGGTCATACAGCCACCTACTGCTGCAACAAGGCACGCTGCAGCAAGTGCGGAGGCAATCATGCTGAGACCGCTTGCAGTGAGGATACTGAAAAGTGTCTTTACTGTGAAGGATCTCGGCATGACCTTTCGGCGTGTCCCGCGTACAAACAGCGCGAGGAAAAAACTAAGCGTTCCCTCAAGGAACGATCAAAGCGCTCTTTCGCAGAAATGCTGAAAAGTGCTGAGCCACCCTCGACAGGAAACATCTTTTCCTTTTTGCCAAACGATGAGGGTACATCTGACGATCCCGTCGAAGGGTGTTCTTATGCCATGCCAGAAGGATCTAGGAAGAGGAGAATGATCAACTCTCCTAATCTTTCTCGCAAAGGTCGCAAGATAACCCCTAGCGGAATGACCAATAAGCCAACACAAAAAGGAAGCGGTGAAGAAAAACCGAAGCAAGTACCACCCGGTTTTAATTTTAAATCAAACCAGGAGTACCCACCGCTTCCTGGGGCACCAAAAACCCCTCGTGCACCCATTTCTCGATCAGAAGATAAAAAAGAAACAGGGTTCATAAAATTTCCTGATATTGTGGACTGGATATTTGAAACATTCAACATACCAGATCCCCTACAAAATATTCTTCTTGCCCTTCTTCCTACAGTGAAAACCTTTTTGAAGCAACTAGCAGCAACTTGGCCCCTCATTTCAGCTATCATATCTTTCGATGACTAATACGGCGAAAGAGGTTAGGAATTTTATCACTGTATTACAGTGGAATTGCAGAAGTATCATCCCCAAATTCGATCTATTTTCTCATTTAATAAATACATACAATTGTGACGCATTTGCGCTCTGTGAAACCTTTCTCAATTCAAACGATCAACTCAATTTCCACGATTTTAACATTATTCGTCGAGATCGAGACTCACACGGTGGAGGGGTGCTTTTAGGGATTAAAAAGTGTTATTCCTTCTTCCGAATCGACCTCCCCTCGATCTCGAATATTGAAGTCGTTGCCATTCAAACGAATATGAATGGAAAAGACCTATGCCTTGTTTCGTTATATATCCCTCCATCCGCGCGGATTGAACAGAGGCATCTCACTGATATAACAGAGTTGCTTCCCGCGCCTTTTTTGATATTGGGAGATTTTAATTCTCACTGTTCGCTATGGGGGTCGCTGTACGACGACAACCCATCTTCTTTAATCTGTAACTTAATCGACGACTTCAATATGACACTTTTGAATACTGGGGAAGCGACACGTGTACCTAATCCTCCAGCACGCGAAAGCATGCTTGACCTATCCCTGTGCTCGACATCACTAGCGTTAGATTGCCAGTGGAAAGTAATCAATGATCCCCACGGTAGTGATCACCTACCAATCGTTATCTCAATTGCTAATGGGTCAACTCCAACGGATCCAATCAATATTGCGTATGACCTCACACGTAACATTGATTGGAAGTCCTATGAGACCATAATATCGCAAAGAATCGAGTCCCACGTGGAACTTCCTCCGGAGGAAGAATACGCGTTCCTTTCTGGCTTGATCATCGACGCCGTGACTCAAGCTCAGACGAAACCGATACCCGGGGTAACGATTAGACGGCGCCATCCCTCCAAGTGGTGGGACAAAGAGTGCTCAGACCTGTACGCGCGGAGGTCCTCGGTGTATTTGGCCTTCCGAGAACAAGGCACTATCGATTTGCTCCGAAAGTACGATGTACTGGATAGACAAATGAAGAGCTTGATAAAAGCAAAAAAACGCGGATACTGGCGGCGGTTTGTGAACGCGTTGTCGAGGGAAACAGCGATGAGCACTCTTTGGGATACCGCCAGGCGCATGCGGAATCGTAACGTTTCGAATGAGTCCGAGGAGTATTCAGAGCGCTGGATACTCGATTTCGCCAAAAAGGTCTGTCCGGACTCTGTCCCCGAACAGAAGACCTTTCGCGACGCGTTTTTAGTAGCTACGGAAGAGCCTCCATTTTCGATGTTGGAATTTTCAATGGCTCTCCTCTCGTGCAACAATAAAGCTCCAGGGTTGGATAGAATTAAATTCAACTTGTTGAAGAATCTACCCGACTCTGCAAAAAGACGCTTTTTGGACTTGTTCAACAAGTTTCTTGAGCTAAACATTGTTCCGCACGACTGGAGGGAGGTAAAAGTCATTGCTATTCGAAAACCCGGAAAACCTGCCTCTGATCACAATTCTTATAGGCCGATTGCTATGCTCTCTTGCCTCCGGAAATTAATGGAGAAAATGATCCTCTTACGGTTAGACAAATGGGTCGAAACAAATGGTTTACTTTCAGATACTCAATTTGGCTTCCGCCGGGGCAAAGGAACGAACGATTGCCTAGCGTTGCTTTCTACTGAAATTCAACTCGCCTTTGCACGAAAAGAGCAAATGGCTTCTGCATTCTTGGACATTAAAGGGGCTTTTGACTGTGTCTCTGTAGAAGTTTTAACCGAGAAACTTCATTTGTAGGGACTTTCACCAAATTTAAATAATTTTTGCTCAATTTGTTGTCAGGAAAGCATATGTATTTCTCACATGGTAATTCGACAACTTCCCGAATTAGTTACATGGGTCTTCCCCAGGGCTCATGTTTAAGCCCTTTCTTATATAATTTTTACGTCAATGACATCGATGAATGTCTTGTAAATTCATGCACGCTACGGCAACTTGCAGACGATAGCGTTGTATCCATTACTGGAAGCGAAGCTAACGATCTGCAACGGCCATTGCAAGATACCTTAGACAATTTGTCTGAATGGGCTCTTAAGCTGGGTATCGAATTCTCTCCGGAGAAAACTGAGCTGGTCGTTTTTTCGAGGAAGCATAACCCAGCTCAGCTCCAGCTCCTACTAACGGGTAAAACGATCACTCAGGTTTTAGTCGCTAAATATCTCGGGGTCTGGTTCGACTCTAAATGCACCTGGGCTTGTCATATTAGGTATCTGACACAAAAATGCCAACAGAGGATTAATTTTCTTCGTACGATTACCGGAACCTGGTGGGGTGCCCACCCAGGAGACCTTCTAAGGTTATACCAAACAACGATATTGTCAGTTCTTGAGTACGGCTGTTTCTGCTTTCGCTCCGCTGCGAACACGCACATTATAAAATTAGAGAGAATACAATATCGTTGTTTGCGTATTGCCTTGGGTTGCATGCAGTCGACCCATACGATGAGTCTTGAAGTGTTAGCGGGTATTCCGTTGAAACATCGTTTTTGGAATCTCTCTTACCGGTTGCTTATTCGATGCACAGTTATGAACCCATTAGTAATTGAAAATTTCGAGAGGTTGGTCGACCTTCAATCTCAATCCAGATTCATGACTTTATATTTTGACTTTATGGCTCAAGATATCAATCCTTCTTCATACGATTCCTCCAATGTCGCACTTTTAGATACTTCTAATAACGCTATATTCTTCGACACCACCATGAAACAAGACATTTCTGGTATCTCGGATCAATTGCGACCCCAAGAGATCCCTAAGATTTTTTCCAATAAGTTTAAACATGTTAGTTATGATAAAAGGTTTTACACTGACGGATCTAATCTAGATGAGTCCACTGGCTTCGGTGTTTTCCACGAAAATTTTACCGCCTCCTACAAACTCGATGCTCCTGCTCCCGTGTACGTCGCAGAACTTGCTGCTATTCAGTACTCCCTTGGGATCATCGAAACCCTACCCATAGACCACTACTTCATCTTCACAGATAGTCTCAGTGCCATTGAGGCTCTGCGATCGATGAAGCCTGTGAAGCACACCCCGTATTTCCTGGGGAAAATACGGCGGTTTTTAAGTGCTTTAACAAATAAAAATTACCGGGTTACCTTAGCGTGGGTCCCTTCTCATTGCTCGATTCCGGGTAATGAAAAGGCTGACTCTTTAGCTAAGGTGGGTGCTATTGATGGCGATATTTATGAAAGACCAATTGCTCATGATGAATTTTATAGCATTTTGCGTCAGAGGACACTCAACAGTTGGCAATCATCATGGAATTCAGATGAACGGGGACGGTGGCTACATTCCATTTTTCCTAAGGTATCGACGAAAGCATGGTTCAAGGGGTTGGATGTAGGTCGGGACTTCATTCGCGTGATGTCCAGACTTATGTCCAATCACTACACGTTAAACACGCATCTCTTTCGTATAGGGCTTGTAGACAGTAATCACTGCGTTTGTGGCGATGGCTACCATGATTTCGAGCATGTTGTTTGGTCGTGTGCCGAATTCTGTGGTGTTAGGTCCGAGCTTATAGATTCCCTTCGGGCCCGAGGAAAACAACCAAACGTACCCGTTAGAGACATTCTGAGAAGCGGTGATCTCCAGTACATGACACAGCTATACCGGTTTATAAAAAACGCTGACATTAAAATTTGAATTTTTTATCTATTTGTTAGATTACAATTCCCGTCACAAACTGAAAGAAAATGACACACCATGCTGGAGACACTAAGACGAAGACTCGGCATCTCTATGTTTACGCAGACACCTCAGACCAAAACTGCTCAAATAGAACATCACTGGTTAGCCACGTACAAATGAGTACATTCTGTAATATAAAATAGTTAAAAACAAAATTGTAACTCCCCTCCTCTCACCTTAAATCCCCACTAGCTCGTAGTCGGCCGCGAGATATAAAAAATGTGCCTCCCTCTTTTCCCCGCTAATTTAGAATTAAACAAAATGTACTTGGCTCAGTTAAACTAAATTGTATCGTGCCGTGTCAAATAAACTATTTTAAAACTAAAAAAAGCACTTAACAGTGAAAAATGATTTTCTACAATTTTTCAACGTTCTACAATATTGTTTACTATAACGAAACAAACAAATTCTTTGAAGAAAGTTTATCTTATCTTACATATTTTGTTGGTTATTGACGATTTGTACTAAAACCATGCGTTGATCTTATATATATTTTGGAGTTTTGGAGTTGATCTTATATATAAAATAAAGTTACATATATGTGCGACCGCCCATAACTTTACAACGGAGCGTCTGATTTGAGCTGGCTTTGTTTTGTTGTGTTCGTCTTCATCCAAGGCAAATTGTTACGGCGAGAAAACTAGGAAAATTTAAAGGATAATGGTGGAATTCACGAAAATAGAATTTCCATACAACGAAGAAATGAGATCGCAGAAGGCGCAATGAGCAACAATAACGTAACAGCAATTTTAAACAGGTGACTCTCGACAGTTATTTTGAAATCATCCTTTAAGAGCTACCACCGAAAATTAAATACAAATAGAAGCACGCTCGACTGGTGGCTACCGTCACGGTGATCGGTTCAACTATCTAACCATATAAAAATACAGCTCTGTCAGTCTGTCTGATCCGTATAGGCTAAGAAACAACTGAACCGATCGACGTGAAATTTTGTATATAAGGCTTTTAGGGGCCGAGAAAGGTGACTAAGATAGTGCGAGACCCCTCCCTTTTCTGGAAGGGAGGGGTACCATACAAATGAAACACAGATTTCGCACAGCTCGAGAACCAATCAAGCAAATATAACCAAATTTGGTATGTGAATGTTTTTTTATGTAACAAATATGTCCATAATGGTTCGACACCCCTCCTTCTTTTGGAAGGAAGGGGTTCCATACAAATTAAACACAAATTTCTGCACATCTCGAGAACTAACCAACTAAATGGAACAAAATTTGACAGGTAAATATTTTTAGGGGTAACAAATATGTCAATAATAGATTGACACCCCTCCTTCTTCTGGAAGGGTAGGGTTTCCTACAAATGAAACTCAATTTTTTTCACAACTCCAGAACTTTTTAGTCGATTAGAATAAATGAAACCAAATTTAGCATGTGGAGGTTTCTGAGGGCAAAAAATATGTTAAAGGTGGTTCAACATCCCTTCCACTTCTGGATGGGAGGGCTTTCATACAAATCAAACATAAATTTCTATTGTGATTCGATACTCCTCCGTACTATGGAAGGGGAGGCAGGTCTCCCATACAAGCTAAACAGATATTTAAACCAGGTTTTCCTGAAAACAGCCTACAATGATCGGGTCGATGCACAGGAGACAAAACTCGACTCCATAGGCCATTTATAAATTTAAGATGGAAACTTCCGGTTTCTAATATGGGTATTTCCAGAATCGCAATGGTGCTCTGAAGCCACAAGTCGACCTCAGACAACATTTTGAATTGTAAGATGGCAACTTCCGGTTTTTGGAGAACTGCCGAAAATTGCCGATTTCCATCCAATATGAGTACCTCCGGAACCAGAATGATGCACAGAAACTAGAAATCGATCAAATACACCATTTTGAATTTAAAGATGGCGACTTCCGGTGTCTGAAAAACAGCCGAAAATGACCAAATACCACCCAATATGGGTGTTTCTTGAACCAGAATGACGCCCAGGGGCCAGAATTTGTCTCCAAATGCCATTTTGATATCCAATACAGCGACTTCCGGATTCGGAAACACTGCCGAAAAAGACCGAATATCGCTTAATATAATTATTTCCGTAATCGAGATGATACATAGAAGCCAAGCATTGACCCTTGACACTATTTAGAATTCAAAGATGACCACTTCTAGTTTCTGGAAAACAACAAAATTACTGCACACCACCCAATATGAGTATTTGCGGAATCAGATTGATGCCAGAAAAACAGCTGAAAATGATCGAATACCATTCACTATGAATATTTTCAGAATAGAGGTGATGTACAGAAGCCAAAAGTCGAGGATGTTCTCATTCCGATAAAACCAATCAATTTAAATGATTTGCCTTTTGACTTTGATAATATCCTATGGCCGATTCGTCGTGCATTTTTAGACTATAAACAAATCGCAAGGAATCAATGATTTTCGAATGTTTAAAATTATTAAATTAAACACAAAAATGGGCGAGACGAAGTTTGCCGGGTCAGCTAGTTTACACTAATTACTTTCTACTCCAAAAAAAATGATTTTGGAGTCGTAGTACCTTCAGCAAAGTTATTATATTGAATAATCTCTATTTTATAGTACAAAGTTGGAAAGTTGGAAAAGTGAGAAACGAATTTTATTTTTCTCATTTCTTCATATAAAAATCAAATTTGTTCGGTAACGTTGTGGTTTAATATATAAGAAACAACTTTTTCGAAAGAATACTTCATGCCTGCCTATTTAAATTAACTATTGTGGAGTTTTCTTTATAACGCCCCTAATTTTTTTTTTTAATAAAACTTTTTATGGTGATTCTCCCAAATTTTTTATTGTTCTACATTGTTGTTTACTATAAAAAAACACACAAGTTCACTGAAGAAAGTTTATTTTAATCTCTATTAGGGTGTCGGCTCTAGGTTTTACCTGTTATCGTCCGGGGGGCGAATGATGTCTTAGAGCGTTAATTTCTTGCATGATGGTTCTTCATAATGCAGAGCATCTTTCTGCAAAAAAATTAGTTCTCTATGACTTCATTAACCCCCCGGAGGATGATAGGTAAGACCTGACGATAATAGAGCCGATACCCTATTTATTTAGTTGTTGAAGATTTTTATTAAAATAATGCACTAGTTTACTTACAGATATCTACACAGAGAGACCGCGAGAGATATATGCCTATATCTGGGTTGAATGATGTTTTACTTATACTTTAAAATAGAAATGTTTTTGTCTGCAGATATTTGCAGATTTTGTAGATATCTGTAAATTAGTGAATCGTTTTAATAAAAATCGCCAAAAACCTAAGATAAGAGATAAAAATAAACTTTCTTTGACGATTTTTTTTGTTTTGCTATAGCAAACAACATTGTTGAACATTGAAAAACTCAAGAAAATCACTTTTGAATGCTATATAGGAAAAAAAGATTTTTAGTGGCAATCTACAAAACAAAATCTACAAAAGTCCCTTTGAATAGGCAAATAGAAGTATGATGTCTTTGACAAAGATATTTCTAATAGAATGTGCTACAACTTTGCCGTACAAAATAAATTTTTATATGCAAAAATGATGGAATTTTGGTTTCTCAATTTTAGGAGGATTGATCACAACATTGCAACTTCTACAAAATGAAGAATAATTACTGGACCAACTTTGCTGATGGCACTACGCCTCTATATAAAAATTTGCTAGGTCAAAATAATAAATTTTGATCACTTTTTATCGCAGCTTTGGAAACAGTGTGCAGCTAGGAGATGCTATTTATCAAACACATTTTACGCCTAGAAGGATAGCCTTATTTTGGCGTTAAATTGATGCATGAATTTTGAATCATTTAAAATGCAAGTTTTTGTATAAAATTTAATAATGAGTGATCATAACCAGTAGGTATATAAGAAAAAGTAAACAACATCACTAAAAGCGAGGAGTCAAATTGACGCAGACTATCTTTCTAGGGTTAAGCAATATGTGTATTGCGAAATGAAACATTGTTATTCCTATTTTAAATGATCACTTCGCATGTTTCTTCTTCTGAAATTTGTAGGTTTTCGCATCGCAAATCTATTATCTTTATTTAAAAATTTCTGCATAAAAAGTCATTCAAATTTTTATTTTTACAGATAAATCTGATTGTGGCATCTCTGCCAGGTTGTTTACGTCTACTGAATGATTTATCTCGCTTATTATGACATTTTAGTTGCAAGCGAAGTAAAATATATGACAACTGGTGGTTCATTTTTTTATATATCGCGGGACATTACGTAGGCGCGTAGGACATTTTAGGTCAACGCAGGACATTTCGCGGGACGTATTCCTACGCGAGATAATTTGTTGAAACACTGTACTGTCCCACGAAATGCAGGTCGTCTGGTCACTTTGATCGGGGCTCTACCAGCCCCTGAAAATAATTGTCTCCTGTGTACTAACTTCAACAGTTGGCTGCGAAGCTAGCACAGAAGTTCAAATAACGATAGCGGATTGTATAGCAACCAAGGCTTTTGCTTTGTGTTGATTGTTGCTTTGAGGAAAAATTTTCAAAGATTCTATCTATGTGATCTATCTGATAGCGGTGGAATCTGAGATATAATGGCAGTTTGTTTGTTTTTTTTTTTGTGAAGATTAGCACGTATCATCTAGATATGAATCGTCTAACGTCGTATTGCTACTTGTCTTTATCTATACTGATCAGGTGCTCGTGATAGTCGATTGAGCATTCAGTTGCTCAAGATGTATAAATTATAGCAACACTTAACAAAGCTAAATCTTATCGCCAAAGCGTATCGTACTCACCAAAATTCATTCGTCCATTGCGCACGCTGTCTTGATTGGGTGGCCAAAACTTGTCGCCGCTATCGACCTCCAAACCATCATCGGCGATGCTAATGCTACTGAAGCGTTTGTCTGCCACTGTGCTACCGCCACCACCATTCGCTGTATCCGATCCATTTGCTTGAGAAGTTTGCTGCAGTCGCTGCACGTTAATCGAAAACTCTGCCCCAGCCGGAGCAAAATCGACTGCAACAGAAACCTCACCGGTATCACTGCGTTCGGAAAGCGTCGTATCACGGGGCCGTTTACGGGAGGACATTTTTAGATCGGTACCTTAGTCTTCTTTTCTTTTTGCTAGGTGTAACCCGAATTACGTCACCTTTGCCGCTCTGGACGTCACTTTCACTGTGTACTATCTTAATGAAGCCGGGCAAAACGGTTGAACCTGTTGATAAGAAACGGAAATAATCTTACTTTCTGTATGGTGATACAGTGCATTCAAGTGACGATAAGCTTCTTAGAAAGGATTTTGAATGAAATTTTTCTGGATTCAAAAATCAACTTATACTGTTGTTTATCCTAAATTGTTATATTACAGGAAACTGATGATGATGTAAAAAGCAACGCCCGAGAACAAATATCAAGTTGAAAAATAACTATACATATAGTTACAATCGCTTTTTGGTAAATACAGATTAACGCGAGAAAACTCAGGGGCGCTGAATGCAGTAATAGCAATGTTTGTAAAACATTTTAAATCATCGCTCCAAAGAACATATTTACTCAGCCGATAACCGCTGAACTTTATCAGTAGCAACCGAAACCCCCCGGTCGAAGTGGCCAGCTTTTTTTTCGTTAGTCAAAACGAATTGCTCACGAAAGCTAGCACCTTGGAACTCGATGGCGTGATGCATTTTTTACGCTCTCTTTCTCCTGCGATTACAAAAGTCATACACAACAAGGGTGCTGCCACATGCCATTGAGATCGAGGCGATAGAAGTGAATCGTGCACGTTGCATTCATCACCACTACCCGTTCGTCGTTAGATTGTCAATTGATGCGAGTAAATGCGCAGAATTAAACTCGAGCGTATTTGATTGAGTAATTGGAACGTCGTTAAGCGATGTTCCAATTCGTCGTCACATGGTTTTAGCGACTGGACCAGAATTGGCCAGTTCCACGTGTTTGCTCCGTAGTAACAGGTTTTCAATTGAAGACACGAGTGTGGACCTTGACGGTCACTGAATCCAACTACGATGGACAGATAGAAGTCAAACGCTAATCAGTGTGAATTATAGAGCCATTCTCTCTTATTGTTCTACGACAGAAGAATCGCATGATCGTATGTTACGTAGAACGCTGTCGAAAGACGGCACTAGTCCACTTACACGGTGTCACACAACAGTTCTGTCACTAACGATGCATTGCTTTCTATCGCGCAAAAAAAATCACCGGAGAAATCGGCCACGTATGAAATCGGTTACAACCAAACAACACTGCAACTCAAGCTGACCGGCAGCAACGGATGATCACAATACACTGCCACGGACCCGCTGATTGCCGCAGGGTATCGCTCGGAGGCAGTGCGGTATGTGTAGGTTATGTACAGATGGCGTTTAGCGTGGTCGTCGTCATCGTTATCGGCATCGACGTCGCGTCGTCGTAGCGATTGCTTCCAAAGCAATACGTAGCAGTGTACCTACAATAATCAGAACTTGAAGAATGTGCTAATCAGCCGGCATCCACACAAATGTGTCCGCTTTGGCGTAGGTTCGTTCTTGCTGCCTCTGTTGCTATTTAGAATTCATAAATTTTCGAATGGGTGATAATTGCCAGCGTCTCGGTGCTGACTAACACTCACACTCACAGAGTTTATAGTGTAACCTCCGAAGGTTTTGCCTTCAAATCGCTTTACGTCCGGATATAAATAATCAGTGATATATAGTATTATTGCTGGAAAAGCTCTGTAGAAATTCAACCTGTTTCCCGTGTCGGTAGTAAATTTATTAAAAAATAACTCCGATTGATTTATTCCAATGCAATGCCGTCTGTGTAGCTTTAGCTGCAGAAGAGTGACATGTGCGAGAATAATTATCACTTATAATTTGTCGTTCTTAAAAAATTGAATGGATTGGCTTTTTTTTAAACTCTAATATTCATTTAGGCCCAACCACTAAGCATAACGGGGCCGAATGTCTTTTGGAGTAGGGAAAAGCCAGCTTGAGTACGTACGTATTTCTGTTAGCTCCATGTTTGGATTAGCATTAATTCGAAAAAAAAGTACAGTAAGAAAACCAGCTTCAAACTACGTGAAAAGGTCGTCCCGAGTCACTGGACTAGGTCAGATACGTTTATTTTGTACGCATTGCTGTAGATTTATTACGAAATTGAACCTGATAAGAAAACCATTGGAGCAGTGAGTGAATGATTTCATTAATAGTACAGCGATGATTCACTTTCTAGTGAAGTCATACGGTACAGATAGTAAGTCACAAAATAAGTTTTTAAAAACATAGTTGGTACTGAACCAAATTAAAGATATACTCCATAGCATGTCCGTAATAAGTTCCTATTTAAGTCGCTTACCACCAGTTTTTATTCAAATTGTTACCACCGTAACGTAAATTAAACTTTTTTTAACTGCAACAATCGATTGATTTTAAAATTGATCAATTATTTAAAAATTTCGCATCAACTCGACTGAGGGGCAAACATTTAAATAGGATTGAAGTTTTCTCTAGAATTCAATATACCTATCTGATAATAGACAGGAGATAGAGAAAATTTATCAAGGGATGACTGCCGCTCCAAGCATAACTGTCCCATATTCTATGCAAACCGGACGCTGGGAAAGTTATGCTTGGAGCGGCAGATGAGCTCAAGAAAAGTATCTGTACTTTCATTAAAAAATATTGACAGAGTTGAATTTGAGATCCCCGAGATTGCCGTATTTTATAACGTAATCATCCACAACTTAAAAGACGCAGCCAACTAATTAGCGTTAGCTTAATCTAAAAAGGAGTGATGTAAGCTCTAATTGCCTGGTCAGCTTTTGAATGACTGAATCATTCATTGCGACATCATCGTGTCTGAGATGAGTGATTGGATCATTGTAGCCAGCTCTTGGCAATAAGCAGATGCTACAAACAATTAACATAACAAAACGCAATACACATTTTCGTAAATATTTGTGCAACTCGCAAGGATAACAAAGCAAAGAAACGTTGTTACTACACCTAAGACTATGTAAGAAGTGCATACTGGGAACATTCAATGTTTATTGTATTGTTATTTTGTTGTTTTAAATATTTATATATATATAGTGACCGTATGCACTAGTCATGAAAAAAAAAAAAAAAAAAAATATATATATATATATATATATATATATATATATATATATATATATATATATATATATATATATATATACATATATATATATATATATATATATATATATATATATATATATATATATATTTTTTTATATATATATATATATATATATATATATATATATATATATATATATATATATATATATATATATATATATATATATATATATTTTTTTTTTTTTTTCATGACTAGTGCATACGGTCACTATCGATTTTACGCCCACTAAGTGTACGCAGAGAGAATGTGAATATCGGTCAAACTGTAACAGTACAGACTGTGTACCTTCTCCTGCGGTCAAACTGCAATCAAAATACATGCAATATAAAATTCGGCAATTTATTTTTAACCAAGCTAAAAACGAACCATTTGAGAGCAAGAACTTTTTCCTAGCTTGGTTTAATTAGTTCAAATTAATTTTAGCAGGTCAACTTTGCAGCAATACTTGAAAAATGTATAATTTGCCTTTAAAAACGACGTCGCCAAAACCCTGCACTGTTCTCTTGCCTTTGCACGACCCAAATTGCATTGCTTTCTCAAAGCACATTCCAAAGATTCCAAAAGAAACCACACTGCAATATTGAAATTACGTCATAGTTTCCCAGTCTTGAACTGTGACAATATTGTTCCAACTCAGCGATTTCTAGCATTGCTCTCATTGGGTTCTCGTTCAATCAACCGTACGTTTTTTTTTTTGCTAATGAAATATCGCATCGATCACACACTTTTTTGGAACAATTTTTTTGTTCAATCTCCTGCTCGAAAGCTTTCCCTCCCATTTTCTACGCACTGGAAAACACACCTACCTGGAACTTTGTACAGTTAGATCCTCAGGGTCAGCCGATTTTGCTTCCGTGCACTCCAAACGGTACTGCTGCCACAAGGAAAACACTACACTGCCTTTTGTGGCAAGATTAACTAAACAATAATTGGCGAACAATCGTATATTATTCACAAAACCACATCGATCACCAACAACAAAATCTCACTTCGATCTCGGTAGACAGACGCGACAAATCGATTTTGACAGCTGAATGTTGTTTCTTTGCTGGTGATCAATATGAGTTACAAAAGGTGAAGGGCAACGCTCCACTCGATTGAGCCGAACAGCCTGGCATGCGGATATTTTTCATTACGTTAGGAAGGAAATGTAATGGGACGGAAAATTTTTCACAACTGCAATTTTTGCAACTTCTCATAAAGCAAGAAAAATAATAAGTGAATTTGGGAAAAGGTACAAATTTCTCTGAAGTAGATTTGTCTGTTTGCACGTTTTGTTGTACATTATCTTTATTTATTTATTAGCTTGTGTATTATAGGGAAATCGACAAAATCCTTTGCCCGAGCTGTAGTGGAACAACGGGCAACACGGACAAGGCGGGCAAGATGGACCGTTGCTCATTTCTATATAAACGATTGAAATTAACACAACTCATTTATACCAGTTACATACCAACAGGATTCTGGAAGTTTCGAGATATTATGCAGATTGAGACAATAGTTATAACTATAGTTATTTGAGAAATAATCAAAATAATAATTATTTGAGAAATAATCAAAATAAGCTCACTCTCAACAGCAAAGCTGCGCGATGTAGTTTTCGCCGTGCCGAATTTAAGCTTATGCTGCGGAAAAGCTTCAGAAAAATATAGTTTTCAATGACATTGGAATAATTAAGCAAATGTTTACATGTACGTTTCATATGCAAGAGAGAAAAAGAGGTTTTCGAGACTGTTTTTATTTTAGTGAAAACTAATATAAAATCACTCTAAAAAGGAAAGGTTTGCATTATTTTATGAAAAGCATTAGTCAACGTCGAATATTATGAATATCGTTGTGTTTTGAGCAGAATAATGAGTGATTTCCTTAGGGTGACTGTTTTGCCCGTTATTCCCCTACCAATGATTCTTAAATTTCCAATTTTTTCATCGAAACCTGTTGAAACCTATTCATTTCTACGAGTAGAAAAGAAAAAAATACAAAGCATGTAGAATAACAATTGATGTCGGTAATAAAAATTTTCTAGTTGATTGGCGATTTTTGTAATTTTTGAAATTTGACTGAAATTAAAAATTATCATCTCTATTTTGAATTCTGCTCAGAAGTTTGCTATACCACACAGTTTAAATTTGATCAAACGCTCAATTCTAATAAGATCGCTTATAATCTAAACATAGAATTCATGCTTCATGCACAAACAAACAGACGTGCCACTCGATGACGATTTCATCGACCAAAAAGATAACGATAATTTTGAAATTTTGCTTAGTGGGCAATAATGCCGCTAGTGTTGCTTACAGACGGTGTTATGAACAGATACGCAAAGAGTGAGGTCGAAAACTCCAAGTGAACCGTCAAATCGAGGCTCCAAGTGTGCAAAGTAAACAAACTCATGCGTGTTACTTTTCGTACAGAATGTGTGTTGCAATCAGTTTGAAATCTGTGAATCACGTGCAATTATGGTTTCAACGAAAAATGTGTTCGTCATGCTCATGTTATGAGTGATGCATTGGAAATTATTATAATTGTATGAACAAGCACTGAAACAGCGTTTTTGGCCTTCCAGAAGGGAGGTATACCCGATGACTATATACGGTATTCGGAGCTTGATACCAAGCTTAAAAGCCTGGCTAAAGCAAAGAAACGCGGATATTGGCGTCGGTTCGTGAACGAGACGTCGAGGGAGACATCGATGAGCACTCTTTGGAACACAGCCCGAAGAATGCGGAATCGCGTAACGGTCAACGAAAGCGAGGAGTCTTCAAGTCGGTGGATATTTGATTTTGCCAGGAAAGTATGTCCGGACTCTGTTCCTGCGCAAAACTTTGTTCGCGATACGTCTCCGGGTCACGACGCGATAGAATCACCTTTTACGATGGCAGAATTTTAACAATAACGCACCTGGGTTAGATAGAATCAAATTCAACTTGTTGAAGAATCTACCCGGCAATGCCAAGAGGCGCTTGTTGAACTTGTTCAATAAGTTCCTGGAGCAAAACATTGTACCGCAGGATTGGAGGCAAGTGAAGGTGATCGCCATCCAAAAACCAGGGAAACCAGCTTCTGATCACAACTCTTATAGGCCGATTGCAATGCTATCCTGTATCCGGAAATTGATGAAAAAAATGATACTTAGTAGTAGTTTAGACCACTGGGTCGAATCAAATGGTCTACTATCAGATACTCAATTTGGCTTCCGCCGTGCCAAAGGGACGAATGATTGTCTTGCGTTGCTTTCAACAGATATTCAGCTGGCGTATGCTCGCAAAGAACAAATGGCGTCTGCGTTCTTGGACATTAAGGGGGCTTTTGATTCCGTTTCTATTGACATTCTTTCGGGTAAACTTCACCGACAAGGATTTTCTCCAATTTTAAACAATTTTTTGCTCAATTTGTTGTCCGAAAAGCACATGCTTTTTACGCACGGCGATTTGGCAACTTTTCGCATTAGCTACATAGGTCTTCCCCAGGGCTCATGTTTAAGCCCCCTTCTTTACAACTTTTATGTAAATGACATCGACGAATGTGTGGCAAATTCATGCACGATAAGACAACTTGCAGACGACAGTGTAATCTCTGTTACAGGAGCCAAAGCTGCCGATTTGCAAGAACCATTGCAAGATACCTTGGACAATTTGTCTGCTTGGGCTTTACAGCTAGGTATCGAATTCTCTCCGGAGAAGACTGAGATAGTAGTTTTTTCTAGGAAGCATGAACCTGCTCAGCTTCAAACACAATTAATGGGTAAAACGATTTCTCAGGTTTTGGTACACAAATATCTTGGTGTCTGGTTCGACTCTGAAGGCACCTGGGGTTGTCACGTTAGGTATCTGATGAAAAAATGTCAACAAAGAGTGAATTTTCTTCGTACAATAACCGGACAATGGTGGGGAGCCCACCCAGGAGACCTTATAAGGCTTTACCAAACAACGATATTGTCTGTCATTGAGTACGGGTGTTTCTGCTTCCGCTCCGCAGCAAACACACATTTGATCAAACTGGAGCGAAAACAATATCGTTGTTTGCGTATCGCCTTGGGTTGCATGCAATCGACCCATACGATGAGTTTGGAGGTCTTAGCTGGAGTACTACCATTGAAAAACCGCTTCTGGAGCCTGTCTTCTCGCATTCTTATCAAATGTGAGGTCTTGAACCATCCTATGATTGAAAATTTTGAAAGGTTAATCGAACTTAATTCTCAAACCCGTTTTATGACATTGTATTTCAATCGCATGTCCCATAATATTAACCCTTCTTCGAATATTCCAAATCGTGTCGACTTATCAAATACTTCTGATTCTACTGTGTTTTCCGATACATCCATGATAGAAGAAACTCGTGGAATCCCGGATCATTTACGCGTGCAGCAGATCCCCAAATTTTTTTCCAATAAATATCGAAACATCAACTGCGACAATATGTTCTACACTGACGGATCACTTCTTGATGGGTCCACTGGCTTCGGTATTTTCAATAACAATTTAACCGTCTCCCATAAGCTTGATAATCCTGCTTCTGTTTACGTCGCAGAATTGGCTGCAATTCAGTACACCCTAGGAATTATCGAAAAAATGCCCACGGACCATCATTTCATCTTTACGGACAGTCTCAGTTCCATTGAGGCTCTCCGATCGATGAAAGATTCAAAGCACTCTCCGTATTTCCTGGGGAAAATACGGGAACATCTGAGTGCTTTATCCGAAAAATCTACTCAGATTACCTTAGCGTAGGTCCCTTCTCACTGCTCGAAACCGGGCAATGAGAAAGCGGACTCTTTGGCTAAGGTGGGCGCAACAAACGGTGATATTTATGAAAGACCAATTGCCTTTAATGAATTTTTCTCATTTGTACGTCAGAATACGATCATCAGTTGGCAAAATGCTTGGACCAGAGGGGAACTGGGAAGGTGGTTATATTCCATAATCCCCAAGGTGTCGACGAACCCGTGGTTCAAGGGGTTGGATGTAGGTCGGGATTTCATTTGCGTGATGTCCCGGCTTATGTCCAATCACTATAGATTTGACGCGCATCTCCGTCGTGTTGGGCTCGGGGAAAGTGGTATCTGTGCCTGTGGTGAAGGTTATCACGACATAGAGCACGTTGTTTGGTCATGCCCTGTACACCGTGACGCCAGGTCTAAATTAATAGCTTCCCTGCAGGCCGAAGGTAGGCAGTCGGCTGTTCCTGTTCGTGATGTCTTGGCGAGCCGTGACCTATCCTATATGTCCCTTATATACGATTTCCTGAAATCCATCCGCGCCCCAGTTTAGTCCTACCCCCTTCCGCCTGCATCCAGCCTAACGACAAGAACACGTTAAGACCCCGGATGCGGAAACAGCAATCAGACACGCACGATACTCTCAAGGCCCGAGGGAGACAACCCAATATGCCAGTCCGTAATATCTTGGCCCAGCAGCGGAACTTGTGCTTACCTATGGCAATGAAAACCATCATACAGTAAACCAGTGCTTTTAATGCAAAATATTATAGCTTTAAGTTACATTTAGTTTCAGCTCGTAGTCGGCAGCGAGGATAAAAAATTTGCTTTTAGTTATTAAGATACTTTAGAAAGTAAGCTACCAGATATAATTAACGCCGTTAAACATTAAATTGTATTTGTGCCGTGTCAAATAAATTATAGATGAACAAAAAAAAAGCACTGAAACTCAGTAATATATCCTTACAAAGTTTCGAAATTTCATTACACTTTCTAGTGCGTATGAAAAGTCATGCGAAAATAAATGTGGTTGCCAGAATTGTTTAAAATAAAATATTAGCAAAGGGTTGCCATATTTACTGCTTTTCTCTTTGCGTATCTCTTTATAACACAGTCTCTAGTGTTGCTATTAGCAAGCCTGCCTTTTCATTATCAAAGACAAAAACCATCCGCTTGTGTTGATTCAAGCATGCGTGCACACCCAGACAAAAACCGTTTTACGAAAATAGGTTAGTAGGCAATAAGCTCACATGGCGGCGCATGAGTGTAACGTTTCGAATAAGGACGAAGATTTTTCAGGATTTTTGTTCGAAGAGGCACGTCTTTTTGTCCGTGCTTCATGCTCAATTCAAAATATGTAATGATCAAATGGGTTATAGTTTGCAAGCTTTCACGTATTGTCTGCCGGGGTGAGATTGTGCCAAAAAAGGATATGTTCTCGTTCCTTAACTTGTAATGCATTCTTTATTCCACTGTGTGCGGGCAAAACTGTCGAGGAATAATGAAACGTCATCGCCATTAAGGACGCAAGTGAGGAAGAGATCAGGCCCGGATTTGAGGGGGGGCAAAAGGGGCAAATGCCCCGGGCCTCCCGATTGAAGGCCCCCCCCCCCTTGTCCTAGGGCGACCTTTTTTTTTCTTTTTTTGCTCGTCACCTTCCAGAACGTTACCTCTAAATGTTTTAAGAAAACAGGGCCTCACAAACAAATTTGCACCGGCCCCCCCACTGCCCATTATTCAAAAATTGGCTAATATGCCATTTTTACCAAAATCGAGAAAACAGTTTCTCGGGATGGTACACACCCTAAACAAGGTCCCTACGGAAGCCGATTGTCAAAAAATGCATTTGGGAAGGCAGCAAACGTGAAACAATTTTGGCTAGTATCCAAAATAATTGAAAATTTGGCTAATATCCAATATGAACCTGTGGTATGTTCACGAACCAGTGTATTATTACTGAACTGTGTTTCTTCTAACTTTCGAAAGTGTGTTGTAACTTGGTGGGGACTGGCGACAGATGAGCGATCGTAAGGCCCTTGCATCAAATTTGACTTTTTCACGAAGAATATTTTATGCTACAAGAATTTATTTTACGTGTGACTGTATCCTTCTGTCATAAATCTTTACATTTAAAAAAATGATATTTAGCTCTTTGATTAAGAGTAATATTGATAAAGAGAAGATTCAGATTTCATTTTGGATTTGATGAGAAAAAAAAGGAAAGTGGATTGTGAGATTACCATGAATAATAATATTTTCGTTATATTATTATAATGCTGCACGTAACAATTGTCTCGTCGTCCTTTTCATCCTCACTTGTGCTTCCGTGTTGTTTTATTAAATTCAAAACCATTTCCATCACCAACGAGTACGATATAATTCACATCGTATGGATATTAGCCGAATTGCACACCGTTTTGTCAACTGACCTTTCGTTTATAATTGAAAAAACGGCTACTGTGTTAAAAATACAAGGCGGATGGAATTTTTCTACAGGTTTCTCTGTTTCAACTCAACGGCAAGGTTCCAGCATATATGAAGGGTGATATACTCAATTAAAAAGTTGTCATGAACAGTCAAAATATGTTGTACCGACAAAAAACTTTTAAATGCGTTTTTCTCGATTTGATGCCTATGGCATATTAGCCAATTTTTGAATTATGGGCAGCCCAGCTTCTAAATCCGGCCCTGAAAGAGATGCCAGATAATTGTTTACGAACTTAGCACGTGCGGTGGTGGGTTGAAGCTGACAAATTTTACAGTGCGCTTCGGGCAGCACGGCAGGTCAAAACTGGGTCAAAATCGAGCGAATAAAGAAGGGTTTTGACAGCAGTTAGTGCGCTTCCAGGTCAAAACGAGGTGCGCTGGTAGAATAAAGAAATTCGCTATAAGTATAGGGCCGGTCACAAACAATGTGAACTATTAAGGGGCTGGAGGGGATTGACCAGAAACTACGTTTCACACAAATTATAAAAAAATGTATGACTAAATCATTTTGATATCTGGAATAACCAGTTATTAGAATGTGGTTTATAGGCAGCCTCTATATACATAGTGGCATCTCCAGGTTTCTAGGAAAGGGGCCATTCACATACCACGTGGACAAATTTGAACGATTTTACAGATACATAACGCAGTGTTTTTCCTCTTTTAACTAGATACGTTTCGGAGTAAACAACAGCGGAGAAAACAGAGCAATGGAGAAAACAGCAATGAAAAATGACAAGATTTAAATTAAAAAAAAATCTTGATTTTTACAATTTTTTTTACAGAATAATTCTTTTTTTTATAGTTTGAAGTTTCCAGGCTTTTCCAAGCAATAGACGCCCATAGAATAGAAAGACCTTTCGAATATGTTTACGGCAGAAAATATAGAACTTCGAATAAGAATATTTTTATTATGGGATTAAAACAAAACATTTGATTGTAAATAAAATAGGTAAAAGTGAAAAACATCTTATAGACGACATATTCCTATCAGCTATATAATATGGGCCATATAAATATAATATTTATCCTTACATTATATTGAAAAAAATATTTATTCAAACCACTAAGCTCTTCTAAATTAGATCAAAGCTTGACGATAGACGTGTTAATTGAAACGATTGAAAAGAATCGAACTTATGTCTATGCTATCACCTAACAGCTAGTATGAAAAAATTGAAATAAATTGCAAAATTTTCCCTCTTCTGTGCATTGTAGTTATGCTTATGCATGGAGAGTATATGGTGGTAGGATGAAAAAGTGATTTTCTTACATGCTGCAGCTGTGAGAAGATCTTACAACTAAGTTAAATATATATCTATATATATTCTTTGATTTTTATCAAACCTCTTTTTTTTGCTTATTTAATTTCATTAAATCTAGAAAAAAATGGTTCCCTTCTAATAACACCATCTATGCTTCTTCATTGTTCGAACGCGACGAAGACACCCGCGTCACCGCGAGTTTTCTCCGCGTTGATCGTATCACAAAATCTGATTAGCAAACTTATCGGTACGGAAACGTTATGGACAAATACAGAGTCGTTATAGTGGGCAGAATCTCCTCCACATGGTATATTTTGTTAAATTAAACAATTAACGGTCATTCGATATCGGACAGGTCACCCCGTTCGTATATGGCTACCGATTTCCTACAGTAAACTAGTGTATTGATTTGTACAGAATGGCATTCAGATAAAAATATATGTATTATTATTTAAAAATTGTTCAGTAACGTAACGAACGCAGGACCGGTCAAGCCACTTGGTTCAACAATGTATTATTTAACTATTGTACTGAAACAATAGTTAAGTAATAAATTACCAGAACAAATGGTTTACGGAGAAAGGTATGGTTTGGTGGAACATTCAGGTTACATTTGTGTCGGGGTTGTTCTGTGGCGAAAAACAATATTCAACTAAACTAATGAATCCACGCCTGTTATCTAATTATTCGTTTTGAGTGAGTAATATACAATAGATGCACTGTTTCTGATAACTACAAAAGATTTAATTTATTAATTCACTTTTACCTGTTATCCATTGCAGATAGAACAAATTAATGAAGTAGTTTTGATATCCTTCTACATATGTTTCAAAACATAAGAGATGCTTTTTTGACTGCTTGGGAATCGTTTGTGCGATTAGTTTTTCTAGATTATTAAAACCAATTCGAGAAGAATAAAATACGTTGGATATCTATCACTGTATTTAATTGAAGTAGTGCAACTCATGTGCACAAATTTAATACAAATCTATCCAACGAAAAAAAAAATAATTTGGCTTTTAAGAGAATACCCAAATCAATCATGGTAATCAATACAAGCTCGAGTAAAAAGAGTAAAAACAAACATTTTTTTATCATTCGAAGCTAAGAAATCAAGCTAAAATAAAATGTTGATGCAACATGTTACCAATTACGAATCTGTTCCTTGTGCCGGAAATTTACTTCGATGCCAAAAACATGATTAGCCTGCAAAAAATAAGAAAAAAAACTGTTATATAATAGTACTTTCTTTTATTTGCAATGATTCTGAGGCTATATCATGTGTTAGATTTATTGTTGATACCACCAAAAACTATATTAATAGAGCGTTCTCATGCCAAATGACCTATGGTCGAATAAAGACCATTTTTGTTCATGCAAATTTGCGTACGTATAACTTTAGGTTTCATTATAAAAAATTAAGAGACAATTCCACTCGTTCATTTTATAAATCGAAATTTAGTGTTCGTTCAGAAATTTTCGCACTGAAAACAATTTTTTTTTTCAGCGTGTATATTTTTTCATAAGGTTACATTTGTTCTCTACAATTCACTCTCAGGTTGTTTGTGTGTAAAATCTAAGGTTTCTGAGCTACAATGCTTTAAAAGTTTTGGAGTGATAAGTTTCATTCAAATAAAAAATTGCCGATTGAATTTTTGCGAATTTCCAGATCATTTGACATGTGTACTAACTAAATAGGCCACCAGAGCAAAACCACACCAAATGACCTATCGTCGAATATCGAACCATTTTTCATTTGAATAAAACTTTGCACACGTATCGGACTCGGTAAACTGAGTATTCTACGCGGGTATAAAATGTTTCGAGATTCAAGAGTAACTTTCTAAAAGGTCGTATATATTTTGACATTGGTTTACTCAACGCTCTAAGTGTACAAAGTTAAAATCTCATACGTGGACCCGGGATGCCAGGACAGTTTTGAAGATGTGTTCATGCTCCGCGTCTTCACATGTCTTTCCGAGATGTGAGTTGTAAACCCAACGAAGGCAAGAATAAATACTGGCAAATCGAAAGACGTCAAGCAAAAATAAAGATGCTCTGTAAACCTCTGTAACTTGCGGATGTTTTCACAAATTTTCCAATTTTTTCACTTTGTGTTCGCTAACCAAGATGTCTGGTTTAATGGCTTTAAATTTACTTAAATCAACTTTTCGTACACTTAGATTTTGTTGCCAAGAACTCAACAGCTGATAAATTCAGCAAAATGTTTTACAAGTTCTCGGCAGAATTTCCAAGAACTTCGGCAAACGAGTTGTCAATGCTTGCTGGCTCACGGTAGATCGATATATTTGCTGAATGTTCGTCGAAATATATTGCTGACATTTGTTAAAAACTTCGCCGAGCTCGCTCAGCTGTTAGGAAGTTTGCCGAGATAAACTAAGTGTGTAATAAGTGATGCAATCAGCATATTTTTTTGAAACACGTAAATTGTGATTTTCACGCAAAATGTTAGCGAACACATTGATATTACGAGTAATGCAGAGTCACGAGTAATGAAAATCTAAAATATTGTAAGTACAGTGATGTGTCGATTTTAACACGGTTTGTTTTTTTACGCGTTGTTTTTGTCATTCTCGAATTAATCATGAAAAGCATCTCGGTTTAATAGCATTTCTGAAAAAACTGAGAAAAAATATTTAAAAATAAACGAATTAATTCACCTAATGGTGTCGTACAGCAGCGAAAAATTGTCAGCAAGTTTTCAGGCAATCGCTACTTTTAACCCTGTAAAGATAATCTTATTTTGAGAATTAACTGATGCATGAACTTTGAGTCACGTTTTTGTTTAAAATTTTGTAATAAAGGATTATTACTTTCTAGAAAGCTGCGGTCTTCAGGTTGAAGGTTTAATACGGAACTATGTGGTGCTTGTGAGCTCCTGGAAAACTGTGGTCTTCAGCAAAGTTTTTTACATAACCTTCTGAAAGACCGCAGCAGATAAGTAATGCTCGTAATTTTCAAAGTTATGCATGTACATAAGTGCCTCGTTGCGGTCGAATTTACAAACAAAGTGTATTAAAAAAATCTCTTGACCCTTTGAACAACTTTACTGAGGATGATAACTTTCTAAATGGTCGGATTCGCGAGGTGAATAAGGTTCATAATACTCAAAACTACATGCACACTAGCGCCACGTTGCGGTCAAATTTCGAACAAACTATGTACCAAATAAAAGCCTTCACAAGTTCTTGAACAACTTTTCTGAGGACCACAACTCTCTAATTTGTCGGTTTCCGATATATTTATATGAATAGTTATATAAATTTACCCATATTGGATGATGATAAACTTTTCGGGATGCTGACTGGGTGTCATAACATTCAGTGAAGTGATTCCAAACTTATGGCAGGTAGTGTATATATTAGGGTGGGAAATCGATATATGGAAAAAACGAAACTTGATAGCAAAAGCCAGAACCAAGTTTTTTTTGTTCTATTTGAAGCCCCAAACAATCCTAAACTTATCGGAGGCCGATTGGTTTAGTATCCGCTTGGCGCATTGCATTTCAAATTTATATGGAGATTTGTATGGAAAAACCAACGTTTTTGCGTTTTCCATTCTGAAGAGCTCAAAGTGGCTCAAACCATAGGTTTCATGACATGGTAGGTTTTTTGATGCCTAACAACTTGGCCGAATACACTAAAGAGCTAGGATGTCCCAAAAAATACTGGAGCTGTTCAAAGTTGAGTACGTCGAAATTTATGTTGCAAATCATTTTTTCTGCCAACACTGCCAGTGTACCGGCGTTAGTCAGATTTCCATCAGAAGTAACCCCTGACACACGTTGTAGATTCTATCTACGCCCAGAACATTGACCTGAATTTGTTTGTTTGATCCAGCTGAGTGTATAAACTCGTTACGACAGATTATTTCTGATGGGAATCTTACTGGCGCCAGTACATTGGTAATGTTGGCAGAAAACAAGATTTTCTGCATTTAAATCGACATACTCAACTTTGAACAGTTATAGCTCTTCTTAGGGACATTCTAGCTTTTCAGTGCCTTCTGCAAAGTTGTTAGGCATCTAAAATACTATACTTTAACATAATGTAGTGCATTATTAGAGCATTATTGAGCTCTCTAAAAAGGTAAATGCAAAAAAATAGGTTTTCCCATATAAATTTTCATACTAATTTGAAATGCAATGCGCCAAGCGGAGACAAAACCAATCGACTTCCGGTAAGTTCAGGGTTGTTTGGGGCCCCAAAAGAAACCACAAAAACTTGATTCTCGAAAATCGATCACTTGTCCCCACCCTAGTATATTTTATTTTCAAACGCCATGGAAAAGTCACTAAATCAATAGTTCTTTAAATATATTGTTGAGTTGTTATAACGTTTGCAGTAAAAATGGACAAAAATTGCCGACGCACTGACGAAACTACATCATCAATCATAGTAACCTATGAGTCAGAGGGAAAAATTTGACAGCTCTATCAGTCGAACTCCAACGGTGATGGTGGAAACAGTGAAGCTACTCCGTTTAGAAGTGTGCGCGTCGAAAACGGACATCGTGCGGCACTTTGTGGAAATCTTGGCCTTATTGGACAACAATTAAAGCATGGTTCCGGACGTTCGACGACCCTGACGGACAAGATGTTCCAAAGGATGCTGGAGAGGAAAACCAAGTGAAAAGTGGCTATATCACTACGTGCACTTGGCCGGGAGGTTGGTGCAACCGGCCAAACAGTTAAAAAGTACCTGACGAATATGAACATGCATGTCAGGAAGCGGCTCTCCCGTCCACTGGTCTCGGAGTTGCAGACAATGACTTTGCAGCAGCGGCTGAATAAGATGGTCAAGGTAATTTTCCCACCGAATCGCGACGGGACGGTGGTGATGAACGACAAGACCTGTCTTACCCTGGATGGCAACGACTGGCAGGGCGCTCCATATTTTACTTCCTCCACGAAGGAAGGGAGCTCCCAAGTAAAGTTCATTTCACAAACCAGCTGTGGCTGACAATCAACGAAAAGGGATGTCAAAGCCGCTCTTCTTTCGCTTCCGACTAGCCGTGAACGGTGAAATTTATAGTGCGTCGTTCATCAAGAAATACCATAAGGGCAAGGACGCGGTGGCTTTGAAATCGACCTGTTCAATAACAAATTCAGAAAATCATTGTTCGAGGAAGTAATGGCAATAATGTCCGCGAACGCAACGCAGTTTATTCTGTTTGTTGCTATTGTAAATAAAAGTTGAAATATCCAGCTTCCAGTTAGTCTTTACAATACTTTATACAATTTTTGCCTGAGGCCCTCATGTGCAATGCACAGGTTGCACCTACGGACGAGTCGCCCCTCTTCAGAATATATTGGTTTACGTAAAAGGAGTCGCTATTTGGTAAAGTAAAACGACTCAATTAAAAGTTGAAGAAGTTATATCACAAATTGACATACAATGACATGTTTTTATCAATGCGATGACAGAAGATTAGACAAATCACCTTTTTTCATGAAAGAATTAAGAAATTCGAACATAGTGTTGATACACCCTGACATATATTGCCACCCAGTACGCATAATATAATTCCGCTGAAAAAAGTTGTTCAGATATGAAACCAAACAGTAGAGGCCGGGCCTTTTATACTGGGAAAAAATCCTTATTAGCGCTAACGAGTTGTTTAAAGAAATCGCCCTTGCTTCGTTTGCTTTAGTGTATCAATCTTCAAAAGAATGTTTAAAAGAAGTGCTATTTTCGGTTTTATGTATTCTGTTCCAATTTTTCATTTTCTGTTCATTTTCTTGCTTTTCTTAGTTCTGTTATCCAATTTCTGGTCTCTAGGTTTTATTACTAATTCCCTTTAAACTAGCAAATTTGAATAGGTTCTTTGAAACTTTCTGGTTCAAAATTAACTTTTCCAGGTGTCATCTGATATTGGAAACATTAATGAACCTTTCGTTTTTTTGTGGTTATGGTTTCGGCTTTTGATTCGATTTTGTTTGTCTTAATTCGAATGAACGTTATTAGGAATTCCCAGCTAACAAAAACAAGTGGAGAACAAGTGGCAGCATTCATTAAAAACTGATAGCTGAACACATGTGGCAATTTTGCGTCTATCAACAGCACAGGTGTTCTAATGAACATATCGTAAATTTGTCAAGTCATGAATTGTACTCTTTTTGAAAATTTTCCTTTTCCACATTTAAGGTTAATGTTAACAATATCTATAGACTGTAACTATTAGACCCCTTCGTTGTTTCATTGGCCCTGCAAAGCTTACCTGAAATTAATCGCCTTTGCTGCCAGCAGCCGATTACACTCTGCCGTATCCGGTAACGGCATGAGATTGAACGGACTCTCCGTTTCCGTTTCGGTGAAGTCGTGCTTATAGATTTGGGTATCGACCTTGATGTCCGAGAATGGGCCCCTCAACACGAAAAAGTGCATCGGTAGCGGGCTGGTGGTTTTCGACTTAAGTATCAACTAAAAAATCGGTATTTTTAAAACTGCTGGAACGATCTGAATCCCTGAACATGTAGTTGAACTTACCTGATAGGTGATATCCCGATCACACGACTGATGTGGGTCCCGTTGACTCTTATTGATGATAGCCTTCACAACCCATTGATGGTTAAAAGCGGAAAAACGCGAAGTTTCGTAATACAAGCGGTGTACGTACTCATCCGTACGATATGGCTTCATTTGGAGATCTGCAACAAGTCGAGAAAAGAAGCAAACGGCGAAAACAGCGCCCAAAGTTAGACCGATAGAAGTATGCAGTTGCAAACTGACAAGAAATGCTACCATTGAAGATTATCTTCTCGTAACTCAACAGATCGATCAACGTAAGGAAAAGCTTCTTCTCTTCGGCGGCACGGGCATCATGGGCCTGCAAAGCTACCATAACCTCGGCGCCGGATTTTTTCGGATGCACACAATTGGCCTCGTGGGACGGAACCTCATGGATTGGTCCACGCCACTGGCATCCGATGCGTGAGTAAGAGCAATCGGTCGGACGTTCCTCGCACTCGTTGTTCTCGTGATATTCGACCGATTTGTTCGGAAACTCGTTACCACAGTACTGACACTCGCTAGGTAACTCGGAAACAGCCTTTTCGACGGCCAAGTTCCGGGATGAGTTATTCTTACTGATCTCGGTACGACAGTTTGGACAGGTCGCATTTTGATCACGGAGTCTGCGCCAAAAAAAAAAAAGAAAACTCAGAATGAACAGCACAATAGAGTGAAGGAAAATAATACTTACCGACCGTCCGCCAGCAAATGGGTGAAGCATCCGGCGCACATCAAATGACCCATTGTGCACTGCATGAACGTTTTGGGAAAAAGCAAGCGAGAAGTAGAAAAAGAAATTAAATGGTTAATATGGAATAAGAATAGTAACTCCACGTATCATTGATATCCTGGCCGGTTTTCATTATTTGCGAAAAGAGAGAAATTTTGAAAAATCGTTTCTTTTAGGAAAGGTTACCCTTAATATACGTAAGGATAGGTTTCGATATTATTTTGCTTATGTCGCAGATACAAAACTGGAGGAAAACTTACTAAATTAACCCTACCTGTAGGGAAAAGAAAAAAGAAAGAAAAAGGAAAAATAGTAGTCATTAAAACACAATAGTTTCAACGCTCGTGAGTGACAAGACTTCTTTTTCTTTTCTTCACGTACATATGCCACCGTGTGTGATATATCCGGAATTTCTGTAGCGATTGCGAACCCCGACGTGTGGCAACAAAAAATCGAGCGGACTACCGAAACGCAGTGGAACCTACTTAGCCACTAACAATTGAATGAAAACATTACAGATTTCGATTTTCCTCGAACATGTTTATTTCGCCTTTCTTTGATTGGTTTCGTACAGAACATCTTGATTTCTTCACTTTTTTTTTTAGAATCTTCTGTATTTTTGCATCGTTTTCTTAGTAATTCACGATGATTCGAACATTGTGGAATGCGTAATGGTACAGAGTGCTTAAGGATGATGAAGTAGTAGTTTGTTCACTGTTAAACTAACAAATCTTGACATTATTTTGAGTAAGTTTATGAAAGATCGTAATGCTACCTATATGCTATGCGTTAGGTTATGATCTTACAAAATTATTTTGTAACATTTTCAAATGATTTTCTGAATGTTGATCGTGTATTGTATACATTTACCAGCTATTACAACCATTTCTTATGTTCGCTAATCAAATGAAAACATTTTACACTAAGCTTTTTCGGCTTTGACAATTATGATGATCATTCCTAACATCTGCTGGTGTGATCTGGTCTGGTCTCTACCATGGAAACCGGCTTTCCATTCGCTAAATTTGCAGTCTTGCTAACCTTAAGCTAAACTACGTGTGCACGTTAAGAATGCAAACCTAGTGAATGTGTTCGAGAAAAGCCGGCCTCCAATGCGTGGTTGCACATGCATACCGTTCACCGTTGGCACAAAGTTACTCTCACAAACACTCACTCACTTAATTTTAATGTAACTTTTTTAATTAAAGTATATCCCCGGTCGCACTCAGCAGAAAAAAAACTCAACAAAACACTCAGCAACTATCATTCGAAAAAAAAAAAACCCAAAATCCAACCGCTCTCCGCAAACATGAGAAATCTTTCACATTTTCTATGGGGTGTATTTTGACAGAACTCTGTACTCGGCGTAATTCCATTATTCGTTTTGACTGTTCCATAAAAATGTAATCAGATTATCGAAGGATTTTTCGTTTTATTTTTTCACCGCAAAGCTAAATCCGTAATCTTGAATACCGGCAACAATGACTGTAAGGTGCCAAACCAACCGACAAAAATAGATTGTACTTCGTGGAGGAAGTAAAATACGAAGTGCCCTGCCAGTCGTTGTCATCCAGGGTGAGACAGGCAGTACATTTTCAATGACAACTGATAACAGTCGCCAAAATAGAACGCACTAGTGCAAACAATATTGCAAAAAAACTGTATTCAATTTATGATTTTTCCCTGCTTTGAATAAGCTCGACAACATGAACTAAACTTATAATAGGCTTGTTTTGTTATGTAAACCGAGAGCTTATCACGAATTCTCTTCGGTTTACAGGGTGATTTCACATTCCCTTTCCATTGCATAACCTGATTTAACTCTAGTAGTGTTCCGCACAGAGTAACTGGTCTTCAGTACATGAGCTAATTATTCGAACTTACATGTCACACCTCGCGCCCGGAAGCGTGTGACTCGACACTTATGGCATGTAAAACTCACGTGCCCGTTATGTACACCAATCCGATAGCGAAGGTTCGTGATTCAAACGTGACATGGGACGTTTATGTTTCCAAAACAATTTTTTTAGTAAATTTAAACTGTCCACCCTCTAAAGAACAGACTGTGTGTGATTATGCAAGCAGTATCAAAAACGTCACATTTTCATAACAAAATTCCTACACATCAGGCGGTGCCATTGTAAACCCATTCGCTCGACTGGTTCGCCTTGGGTTCTACTTTTGGATTGAGCAACTTTCCTAAACTATATGCGAAGCAAAAGGATGGCGTCATACTCTTGTGGAACTGTCAAGAAAACTCGACTTTATTTGCTTCTCAAGTGTTTAGATCATTTCCTTTCCCCTTCGTTTGTTGATATACTCGACCGTTGCGCTGTCGGAATCAGCACTAGACCGAGTGGCGATCGCATGATGGACCTTATTGCTGACAAATTATCGTCACTTCTCAAGTGGCAGTAACATTTTGTAGAAGCACAGAATATAACTGACAAAATTGTTATACATTTGAATTTGTTACTAAATTAGGTATGGCCCGTTTTCGGGTGATCAATTCTTAGTTGTCTAGACTCTAGACGGGAAACCGCCACCGACTGTTTGCCTGACATTCCTTCACCCACATTAAATTGGCTGTTTTTGTTTCGTTTTACATCATCCAGAACGGGCCCATCCCAGTAGGTTTCAGTGGAAGGCCGTTCAACTTTAGGAACCGTGCTGGCCTGAAGCACAAATTATGCGGCGAAAATCCAAAAATATCTTCCACCCTGGCAGACTCTAGACTCTTACGTTGTTTTTGTCTTTTTTGTGTGTGTAATCATTCCGTGTTATAATTTTAGAAACATCTGCAGAGACAAGCACTCCGCACGGTTAGGTTCAACATAATCACACCGAACTGGGCGAGTGAGATTTTACGCGTAGTCAACCGAGATATCGAGGCACCATTTGCGTATATTACTCTGCACCCATAGAGCCAAGGTCTTCTGGTCTTTGGGGGCCCACTGTAGCGGAACGCGACGCGTACGAATGAACTGTACATACAACCACGGCCTCGACGGTCGACAATTATTTCCCCTTAATGAGTACCAGCGGCCGCGGAATCGGTTAGAGATCTCGCTACGATCTAAATAGGATGTTAATTACAGAGTATCGCTTGCACAAACTAGATTTCATCTGCTCACTGTTAACACGTTTTTTTGAAAGCAAGGCAATCGAAACATTTGCCGAAGTTTTACTTCAAATATCGCGCGATGATGCGTTGTTTACTTTCAGGGGGACCTTTTTGAACAAGCCTTAACCGGTCTTAATTAGCATCAAAAAGTTTAAAGAACGAGTTCCGAACTTCCGTTACCAATCGATCTATAGCTTTCAGTTACTTGAATATTCGTTGTATTGTAATCAAATCAACTCGCAGTTATAATAATTTCTATTACTGATTACTTCCGTTTGAAATCTTATGTAAAATTCGTGGCGGCCCCTTTTCGTTTTCATAAACTGTAACCCAGCATAGATAAAAACACGTTGTCCTACATAAAAAAATGGAATTTCAGCAATGAACTTATAATTATATGTATAACAATCTACTCAAATGAATTTATGTTAAATTTATATTTAAATTAATATTTCATTCTGTTATTATTGTCAATGAAGAAAGTCATAAATCATTGCAAAAATAGCGTGAAAAATTCGTTATTCTATGGTTCTAAAACGCATTATCCGGAAATGCGTAAAGTATCGTTTTTTGGGTACGTATTTTATAACACAAAATTTGGAACAAAAAGGTGGAAAATTATTACATAATTTCAAGATTCAGTCATTTTGCTTTCATTACAAACTGCTGTTGAAGAAATGCTCTATCTCATGTCCTGATCGATGGCTTTGAACAAAAAACCTTCCCCCTAGAAATCCTACAACGAATGTGCTTATCTAATCGATACGGGTCATTCGGTTCGGTGATTGCCTTCTGGCGTGAAAAGTTTGAATTCCGCAGCCATATTTGTTTTCCCATATTCCAGCAGCAGGCTGTTTTTATTACGTCGCATTTTTTTCGCTTTTCTGCACTCGCTCGCGTACAAAATCCGCACACTCTCTTTCTCTCTCAGCAGTAGCAACAACGAAAACAACAACAACAAGCTAAAACAGCAGGTTTAGAACTTCTCGCTCTTCTTTTCCCGGATTTGTTTTCTTCCCCGTCGCACAGTCAGCCAGCCATTCATATGCACACTCATACCAAGCCCAATCAGCTGTTTTATTGCAGCGCATACTTCTTGATTCACTCGTGTTTTGTACTACCATCTGAACTGTGACTGAGTTTGCTCTTGCTCACTCGCTCGCTCGCTCTCTTTGGACCTTACATTTCATGGCATCACGGTCTCAGTAATAAGTCGATAAAGTTTTCCCCTTCATGGGAAGGCTAGAGGGCTTGAGGGAAGGGAAGGAGGGAGTCAAATGAGGAAGCGACCCTACCTGATAAGTACAAAGGGGTATAGCGGAAAATGACCCTCATCACCATCGTCGCTTGTGAGGCAATCGATTTTCTTTCACACTAGCCACCGTCTTCATGTACTGCGGGTGCGGTGGACAAGTTTCGATCAGCTGTCGGGCGGTTTCTCAACGATAGCGATGGAGGTCTCTAAATCGTGACTTTTGCTGAATGTTTGCTAATAGGACGCTGACGTCGACTGGTAAAAGCAATGCATTTTTGATGACGTGGCTTGGCTGGGTAAGGCTTGGCAGGGTAAGGATCAGGTTGTGGGACACAGCAGAGGTAACCCACAAGAGAGACATTTCAATCAAAATGGAGTTCTTCGGCCGCCTGTTCAGTGTAGTTCCGCTGCCCGTTTTTCTGAGCCTGTGTAGGTTTGTTTTTGTTTTGCTCGTGACGTTTTTCATTCTCTCAAACGCTGTCGTCGTTAGACACATTGCACTCCGCATTTTAGTGTACGAAACACTCAGTTGGAAGGTATCTGCGCAGTGTATTTTGATTTTTTTTCCTGTCAGGGATTTCTCTTTTTTCTACACCACTTGCATGAGACGACACAAAACCACGGCACAAGCATGTATGGCACTTTTGTTGCTATTGTATGCATATCGAAGGTAGGCTGACTGCGGGGACACCGTACGATACATTTAAATTGAACCAATTTGAATTCCTAAGCAAGAGAGCGTGGCAAATAGAATACGCTTATCTACACGGGTAAATTCCAAGGCCAGTTAAGCTAGCTTGCTATGTAAAATTATGGAGGACACGTGTCACATTCCCTGGGTTAGTTAGTAGGAGACTTAATCACCACACGGAACAGGTGGACGTAAGCCATCGATTGAAATTTAGACTTTACCTTAGAATAATGCACGACTTTAGGATCTATCTTAAGAGTAACTTTAATAGCACGAGAGCAAATTATGTGTGCAAAAAGTATAGAAACCGCTTGCGTCAGCACGGCCGAAACAACCAAAGTCAAAAAGCAAGTGAATTAAACAACCACCAATACAAACTAGCTGCACTCTCTGCGCTGATTGGCACACAGCGACCGGGACCCATTAGGAGCCCATCACGCGAATGTGCAAACAAGCGAATAAAGCAGAAAATGTGTTACGACGACCCACATTCGAGTGGGAAATTTTCCTTTCGGATCTGGGAGGGGTCGGAGAATAAATTTTGCGATTTTGTATACATACATCAAAATCGAAGAAATGAGGGTGAGGGGAGAATTGCGGACGAACTGGTTAGAAACGGATCGATAAATTTACCTGATACATCGCAGTCCTTGGCAAATCCAAGCAGACGGCACAGCACAGAATGCCACCGAGACGGGCCTCCAGCTTTTCGATCATCTTGGTTGCAGGTCTATCGATTTTCTTTCGTTTGGCTTCAGGTTCATCCTCGTCGGGATCTTCGGACGGGCGACCCGATTTCTGGATGTCTTTAAACTCTAACTGACTGCCATTATTCCCCGAATTAGACAAACTGAGATTTAGCTCCTGGCCCGTGGTCATGATTTGCTCACTCAAATTCAGACCGTGGCTCGGTGGTTGAGTGGCCACAGAAATCAATAATGCCGAGGCATTAGATGAGGATGAGGATGAAGAGGACGAGGAAGCAACAACGGACGAAGTCGAGGAAGAGGCAATCGATGAGTTTCCAGACGACGAGCCTGGTTGCAAATCAGCAGGAAGTTGATTCATTCCTCCAATATTGATCAAATGGCTGGAGCTGGAGGCAGGCGTTTCCACCAAACTGTCTGCCATCTTGGTACGATTAGTCAACAAGCGTTTTTCTTTTCGGAGATTTCTAGCTCATACACCAAACACGAGGTGCAAACAGTATTCAAGAGTTTATAAAAATAAACGGTTCACTTGTTCAATACCAGCAAAAAATCAAAATGTCACCCGTTTCCCTACTTTAAAGGGTTCGCCCAAAAAAAATTCTCACAGCCAACCTTGCAACAACAAAGGAAAGCTCGGTCTATCGTCATACATCAAGATTTTCAGCAGGAAAAACGCCCCAAAAATAAACACTCTTCTCGCCTACTGCTGATAAACTAGCACGCACAAAATCTCTTCACTCGCGTTTTCCGAAATTCCACGGGACGAGTCAATTATAGGTCCCTCGGACGGTCGGATGATGGCCGCCGTGGTGGAACAGGAAGAACACACAACCAGTAATAAAAAGAACTTCAATTATTCTTTTTCTGACTGCTCTGCTATGGAAAACTCGCGGAGCTACCCACAAACACGTCTTGATCTTCAAAGTGACAATTTGTAACTACGCAATGCGCTAGCTCCTATATGTTTTTCTGTGTTATATAACGCTCGAATTTCAATATTATTTCTTTGTTCTCCTGCCTGCCATTGCAATCTATGCGACTGGCAACGAATACTCCTGAAATCAAGCGAGAGAGAGACCCTGATGGCCAGTCCGGAGAGAGCTAGATATTCACATCGAATCTTGTGTTCTACGCAAGCCTGTGTTTGTACCAGCGAGAGCACTTCCCTCTGGCTCCGCTGTGTAGGTGCATCTGACTATACTTAATTTGCTGTGTTTGTACCTAAGTAGTGTACCTAGCACTCATCATAGCTTTCCAAAACTAATTCTGGCAAAACCTTTATTTTGATTCGAATGCACCCAAACGGGCGCCCCAAAACCCCACGACCCACAATCCACCGTCAAAAAAACCAAAACAAATCCCTTTCTGCTTCCTTCGCTTCGTTACATTACTCATCGTCATCGAAGAGAGCGCACAAGAACCGTTCATCGTCCATCGCAGCACAACTCAATTCGTGTCTGCACTTACGGGTGCTTCCCCTTTTCCACCCAAAACCCCGTCAATAGGACACCCGTGCACTGTCTCCGCGGGTCCATTTACACATTTTTGTTTTCTTTCCATCTCACTCCAACGTACGAAACAGCTGGTGCAGCCACAGCAGTGTACTGTACGGCAAAACGAGAAGCAACGAAAACAAATTCTTGTATTAATCGAATCTGAGTGTGTGTTGACGAATAGGTATTAGTAGGGGTAGTGACTCTAGCGTACAACGACGTCCGTTCATACGACGACGATGGGGATGATGATGTTGATGATGCCACGATAGCGAGGAGATTCCTCTCTCGCGTATTTTATGTGTGTTTACGTTTTATTTACCAGCTGAGCAGCTATCATCGCCATGACCAGTTTTGCGCAGAGCCGTTCTCCTGCTTGCACTATTGCCGGGTAAGTATTGTGATAGTGAAGTCAAAAGGAGTCTCGTGATGTTCAAATTTAAGAATGGGACAAAACTCTCACGCAATACCGGAATAACTTGATGCTGGAAAAATTATGGAGGCAGGTGGCCAAGGCGAACTAACAAGTAAGTTGAAAAACAAAGTTAACAAAGTATTCGATTTAACAATTTATTCTCTGGTTTAAGCGAAAACGGTTAAAGCAAATGGAAATCTCTTCGAGCCACGTTTGTGAAGGAGCTCGAAAAGATTCCGCAGGGAATATCGGGCGATACGGGACCATCGAGTTTTGAGGTTTTGAGGTATATGCTTGGCCTTATCTCGAGTTAATGCTTTTCATTAAAGATTAGGTCAAGCCTCGAGAATCTGGTGGAAATCGTCAATGGTACCGGAGTGATGGATTTTGTAGAAGATTTCCACTCAAACGATGAGTCCAATGAGGAGGTTTTGGCCCTTTAAGTGCCAGTAATTCGAAGATATTCGATATACCGCTAAAACAAAGAAGCCATAAAAGAAACCGGAAGAAAAATTGGACTTTTGCGTTGACTTACAAAAACTGGTCCAAGCCCATATGTATTATGGAAACAGATTCCGAAATAATTCGAATAGAACTGATCTGAACCAATATTCTACACCCATACGAAATCATGCAGATGCTTCTTTTATTGAGGTACCAAAAACATTTCTATCATCCAACATTAGCTATTAACATACACCGAATATTTCCAACTAAGCAAATATTTGGACTGTACAATACTACGACGATCAGGAAAGCAACAGTTCTAAGCTTCCACCAAGGCAATATTATTCCATAGTAACATTTCTCATCTTCAACGTTGTATCACAATAATTAACAGACATAGCATTAAATTCAACCAATACTTTCCCAAAACAATCACCAATCCAAAGCTAAATGAATTCAATCACTGTGAATTCGGGAGTACCTCAAGGAAGCCACTTAGGACCACCGTTATTCGTACTCGTGATGAACAAGCTTCCAGACAATTTGACTAATGCTGATGTGAGAATTTTCTTGCCCGTCAAAACAAATGACGTTTGTTCTAAATTACAACTGGACATGCAAAGTTTTGGACAATTCTGCTCGGATAGTGGTCTCCCGCTCCCGCTCACAAGGTTTATCATTAAAATTTATAACTTCACGAGAAAATTCGAGCTGAACACTTTGTAGAGTATCTAAAATTACTGTCAACTGTAGTATTTTGAAGAAAATACCCAGTGATGCTCTGAGGCAGCATATAAAAGTTTATGGAACAATCGTAAGCACAACAAACTATTTTATGTCAAGATATGATAATATAATTCTTGGTGCTATAGAGTCACCATGAGCGGGAAAGGGTTAACGTTAACGCTGAAAAATGTTCATTTATGACATTTTCTCGTAAAATATCTCCTATCGAGTTTAAATATCATTTCAAAAGAACTGAGTTACCACGTAAAAAAATAGTTCGCGACCTAGGCGTTACACTTGACCGACAACTTTCGTTTACAAACCAGATTGACAATGTAGTAATAGACAACCTAAAAATGTTTTCTCTTGTGAGACAGTACGGACGGGATCTCAAAGACCCTTATTCTATATTAGCCGTTTACAAAGCGCCAGTGCGGAGCAAGCTAGACTTTGCGAGTGTTGTTTGGCGCCCCCAGTATGTAACACATATTCAAAGAATTGAAGGAATTCAAAAAAGATACAATGGTGATTAACTACCTGCCTATCAAGAATTGTGTGCATTAGTTAACATTGACACAGTACATTGCCGACATAGGATTGCTGACATAGTGTTTTTCACCAATGTATTAGCAGGACGGACTGATAGTCAAAGTCTCTCAGCTAGAATACATCGTAATAGCAATACGGTTACGCAAAAAAATCCAGTGTTCAACCCTCCGCAACGAGCTCGGAATTATTCACGACATGAACCTACATGTCGCCTGCAATCTTAAAAAACAGACTTTATTTAAGAGAACAACTTCATGATTGCTGATTTATTGTATTTTTGTTTTAAATTTATTGTATTTTAATATTAAGTGTGGATTACGGGCCCAAAGCCTATATTTTCCAGAAATAAATAAATAAATCTGTTTTTTTTTCAAATAAATTAAGTTTATTTTTTTCACAAAATTATTGAAGTAATTGCGCACAAAACATCCTGTTTTGTGCAAATCTTATTAAATCCGCAACTTTGGGTTATTTTATCGTGAACTTGATTTATGTCAACATTTTCTTCCAAAAATGATTCGAGTTCTTCGTGATCCATGATGACGTTATGAAGTATACATATTGCTTTAGCGATTTCATCTGCAAATTCTATTCCAGTCTTAATTAGTTTCCATTAAAGCATTCTCTAAGCGCTAAACACTGAACTCACTAACCCCTCACAAGCTGAAAGAAGTTGAAACACCATGCTGGATACACTAAAACGAAGACTCGGCATCTTCATGTTTACGCAAACACCTCAGACCAAAACTGCTCAAATAAAACATCACTGCTTAGCCACGTACAAATGTTTAAAAAACAATTCAATTCGTTACTCAATTAAAGTTAAAATTAAAATTGGAACTTCCCTTTCCTCACCACAAATCCCCACTAGCTCGTCGTCAGCCGCGAGAAATAAAAAATGTGCTTCTCTCTATTCCCTGCTAATCTAGAATTAATAGAAAATGTTCTTGGCTCAGCTAAACATAAATTGCATCGCGCCGTGTCAAATAAACTATTTAGAACAACCCGCTAACCCATTATTATTTAGATTCTCATACAGTTAAATTTATTGCTCATACAAATTAATAAGTTATTAAAATAGTTGCTTTTGAGTGCAATTTACAGCGAGTTATTATAAAATTCACATAACGATTTTTATTCTTGAGAGTTTTGTGATAATAAGGCAGAACAAAAGCAATATTGTTTTTTTTTTTTAAATAAAGTAAAGTTGAATGAAATAACCAGCTGATCACTTTTCATTCGTCTTTAAGCGTCTTCTTTCACTTGAATTTCAGCGTTTGCGATTTGTTCAAGTTTAAGTGAAATGTCCAAATTGAAAGTCCCGAATATTCACATTTTGCACATAAGAAATAAAAAATGTGCCTCTCTCTATTCCCTGCTAATCTAGAATTAATAGAAAATGTTCTTGGCTCAGTTAAACATAAATTGTATCGCGCCGTGTCAAATAAACTATTTAGAACAACCCGCTAACCCATTATTATTTAGATTCTCATACAGTTAAATTTATTGCTCATACAAATTAATAAGTTATTAAAATAGTTGTTTTGAGTGCAATTTACAGCGAGTTATTATAAAATTCACATTACGATTTTTATTCTTGAGAGTTTTGTGATAATAAGGCAAAACAAAAGCAATATTGTTTTTTTTTTAAATAAAGTAAAGTTTAATGAAATAACCAGCTGATCACTTTTTATTCGTCTTCAAGCGTCTTTTTCCACTTGAATTTCAGAGTTTGCGATTTGTTATAGTTAGAGTGAAATTTCCAAATTGAAAGTCCCGGAAATTCACATTTTGCTCTCCTGATTTTCATTGTGATTCGCAGGTGGAAATAACCCTATTCTTTTTTCCGAAATTGTTCAACAGACATCATTCAAAACGTTTTACACGTTGAGTTTTTTGGTGATTTTCAGGGGTTTTTTGTACAATGGTACGCCGGAACATACGTAAGCACACCTGGATGCACCCGAATGGAGAGCTTTGCTCTCAAATTGACCACGTTCTGATTGATGGACGGCACTTTTCAGACGTTACAGACGTGAGGTCGTTCAGAGGACCGAACGTTGACTCGGATCACTATCTCGTAGTAGCCAAAATCCGCGCCCGGCTGTCCAACGTGCTGAAATCCAAGGCAACGAGGAGGATGCAGTTGAACATCCAGCGGCTATCAACTTAAGGAGTGGCTGCAGAGTACTCGCAGAAAGTTGATGAACGGATTGAGGAATGAGTTGAAGGGAACCTGAATGAACAGTAGAGGCACATCCACAGTTCGATCAGCACTACAGCGCGAGAAGTGTTGGGTACAACTGCGGCAGCTGCGCCCAATGAGTGGTTTGACGCTGAGTGCCAGCGAGTGACGGAAGAGAAGAACCGCGCCAGGGGTAACATGTTGGCCACGGCTGTGGCTCGTCAGAGCATGGGGAGATATCGAGATGCAAGAGCCGCTGAAAAGAGACTCCATCGCCGGAAGAAACTACTGCATTGGGAGCGTATTCTTGCGGAGGCGGAAGGTTGCTTCTCCAGGCACGATGCGAGGAGCTTCTATAAGAAGGTCAACGGAATCAGGAATCGAAACGTGTCAGCCCCTGTCATGTGCAACGATAGGGAGGGGAACCTGATAACCGATAAAACAGAGGTGGCCAGGCGTTGGAAGGAACATTTCAGTGTGCTGTTGAACGGTGAGGGAAACAGTGGAGTCGAAAGGAGCAGGATGACTATTGAGAATGATGGTCAAGCTGTGGATCCACCATCCATGGACGAGGTGAAGAAAGCAGTGAAGGAGCTGAGAAACTGCAAGGCAGCCAGGAAGGACGGCATTCCCGCCGAACTCTTCAAAGTCGGGAGCGAACAGCTGTATCGTGCCATCCATCGGATCATGCTGAGAGTGTGGTCTGATGAAGAATTGCCCTTGGACTGGTTGGAGGGTCTCATATGCCCGATCTACAAAAAAGGCCATCGCCTGGACTGTATCAATTATCGGGGCATAACTCTTCTCAATACCGTGTACAAAATTCTCTCCCGCATCCTGTTCCACAGACTGAGGCCATTGCAGGAGACCTTTGTTGGCGAGTACCAATGCGGTTTTCGAAGGGGACGCTCCACGACGGACCAAATGTTTACCTTGCGACAAATCCTCGATAAATTTCGAGAATACAACTTGCAGACGCACCATCTGTTCATAGACTTCAGGCCAGCGTACGATTCAGTCAAGAGAAATGAGTTATGGCAGATTATGATTGAACATGGCTTCCCAACAAAGCTGATTAGGCTGATACGTGCCACCCTTGAAGGTTCTACATCAAGCGTCAGGATAGCCGGTGAGATATCGGACTCGTTCGTGACGATAGATGGTTTGAAGCAGGGTGACGGGCTGTCGAACTTATTGTTCAACATCGCACTGGAAGGTGCAATACGGAGGGCTGGTGTGCAGAGAAGCGGCACCATCATTACGAAGTCGCACATGCTTCTCGGTTTTGCGGACGATATCGACATCATTGGTATCAACCGTAGAGCTGTGGAAGAGGCCTTCGGACCTCTCAATAGGGAAGCTGCGAGATTAGGGCTTGTCATAAACTCTGCCAAAACGAAATACATGGTGGCTGGCAGAGTGCGTGGTGGTCCGTCGGAGGTTGGTGCTGCGATGGTACTAGATGGGGAAACATTTGAAGTAGTCGACGAATTTATTTACCTGGGAACATTAGTGACATGTGACAACGAGGTTAGCGGTGAGATAAAGAGGCGGATAGCAGCCGTAAACAGGGCCTTTTACGGACTACGTAACCAGCTATGGTCCCGCAGTCTGCAAATCCGTACTAAACTTGCACTCTATAAAACACTGATTCTTCCGGTGGCTCTCTACGGCCATGAATCATGGACGCTGAAAGAGGCTGATCGGCGAGGTCTTGGTGTTTTTGAGCGTAGGATTCAAAATCGTTTAAAATCTGTCCACGTCAGGGGCGACTCGTCCATAGGGCAAACCTGTGCATTGCACACGGGGACGCCAGGCAAAAGATATATTTCAAAAGCAAATTTATGTTTATGGGGTAACCGCTCCTATATTCATCTTATCACGCCTTTTTGATCAATTTATCGTCAAATTTTACCATATTTTCAACGTAAAATTTTCAGCCACTTGAGAGAATCGAGAGGCAAATAGATTTACTTTCAAAAATTTGTAGAAATTTGACGGTAAATTGGACAAATGAGAGAAAAAAGATGATAATAGGTGCACCAACCTGTTGAGATGAACAATGGAGCGATTACCCGATTTGGTTGGTTTTTAGTTTTACTTTTAAATAGTAATATAGAGAATGACTTGCGTGATTACGCGAACATGATTGTAACTACTTCCCCAAAATTTGATTTTCAGAACTTGTAGTTGAACAGGCAGGTTCAAAAGCCACGGGTCGCCCCTGGTCCACGTGGTATGTGGATGGCCCATTACTGTAAAAGTACGTTCTTTCGTGACTAAGGTTTTACGCGATTGCATATTATACGATTGTGAAAATAATGGTAATAAAATATCATGCTCAATTTTCTTAAACATTACTAAAAACAAAATAAAAGCCTTCCCAAAAGTTCAGTCAATGAAAGATTGAAAGATTTTCTCAAATTTTTTAGTAATATTGAAAAAATTCACCGCGACTCAAACACTTAAATTTACTCCTTTACCGTGTGTTTTAATATAGACTTGATCTCATCGCCCTTAAGGCACACCGAGAAAGTCACGCACAGCCTACGATTATGTTCCCTAGTTTTCAGGTTAAATTTTTCTATTCGTACGCGGTTGCCGATGTGGCATACCCATCTGCCTGCCAGTCAAAAGAAGAAAATAAAAACAAACAACAAGTTCACAGTATGTGCGATACATATAGGTATGTATACATAAATAAACACAATTAAGTAGCCTTGGCAGCATATGATACAGAGGCTCATGATGATCATCGCTGGCTATGCATTAGGGGTTGTGAATGTTTCGTTTTCTGGAGAGAAAAAAAAAACAACGCAAAACAAGCTGTAAACCTGATTTCTAGTTTGTAAATATTGTATTAGGTATTCAAACTGTTGGTTGTTGTTTTCAAATATTTTCTGCATAATAGAGCAAATGTTCTAGTGAGCAACAATTCCAGTCTTCTTTCCAGTAAATTTAGCTCGCATTATCTCTGTTTTATGTTAGAGGTCAACCGAAAACCAAAACAAAGAAATATCATTAGACTACCGTGAGTCACGGCTAGTAAAAATCCCGAATTCAAAAATATTTATAAGCTGCCAGGTCATCATGACGTCGTTAAGAATAAATAAATAACATTGCCCATTATTATAAATATAATAGTCTAGCCAGCTTCAAATACATGCCCAGGCAGACCAGCGGTTATAGGTATAGGAATCATCATTTGCAATAGTGTGATAGCGAATACCCCTCAGCTGTGGAACGGGAAACCAAAACAAAACCATGATTTCTCATTCATCAGTTAATTGGTTCATTCGAATCATGTATACTCTCTACAGGAAAGGCGATTGAACTGATCGATGGTGGTTTTATTCCCTATTTCATATCTTCGATTAAGATTAGTGCCCTCATGAAATATTACATGTTGAATTCGATATTTTGTACAGTAAATAAAATGATAATGACTAAAATAAGGACTATTTGAAATTCAAAGAGTCTTATGTTATAGAATTATTTTAATTTTTTTAAGTAAAATAGGAACTCTAATTTTGACAGAAATGTTATTTGTATATTCTTTTCTCACTTCAATAGTCGGAACATTTGAATTTTGCAGTTCTATGAACTGCTGCTATTATAAATAAAAAATACATTAATGTTACAAGCTCCGATGTTATTTTTATTATTATGTGGCATTTCAGACCTATTAGAAGCGACGAATAAAAACAAAACAAAAACAAACGCCATCTAATCAATCTCCAATTCTCAAGTTCACACCGTTATTGCTCTATGGTGAGTTACTGACCATCGACCCAAAATTGTTATTTAATTATATTTTTCTTATTGTTATGTTCTAACGACGTGTTTATATGATCTCTGAATTGTACTGAGTCAGTGTTTGTGGTTTTTTCTTCAAACGAAAGTATGCATATTATTAAATCCGCTGGCTAGCTTGTATCTCGATGATGACTAAGAAAAAGTCGCCTGCAAAATGATGGTGAACGATGTTTAGTCCGTGTATAATCTAATCTCTTATTGGTCAAAATTTTTGCGTTTTTTTCACATGGAATAGGCTCAAAGTATGGCAATATTGGTACTACCTGTGTACCGATCATGCTATCGACTGCGGTGGCATGGAAAGTATTTTTACCTCGGCAGTGTGCTATAAATGAGACTGTTAGATAAGATAATGTTAGATTAACGTTACTGACATAAAGATGTTGGAGTTGAAGCGAAGATTGAAAGCGAATTATTACTGAAATTTAACACTTCCCGCCATTAAATTGATTATTTCCAGTCCAGCGTATTCCTTAACCTGTTAAAAAACATTAACATGAGAAAGACTCGTAATTCTATGTTAACTTGTGGTCGTGTCTCATACACAACTCTTCAACTTTTTCAACATTATCGTGGTGTCAGCGATTGAAGAATATTAAAAAAAAAATATAAGCATGTCGAGAAAATACAAAAAATATTGAATCTAAAGATCTAATGATTGGACAGTTTTCTTTTCTTGATACCATTCTTTATGCTAACCAATTTTCCAACTTGGTAAATCTTTTTTTTTTTTTTTTGTAAAGATTATACATATTTAGTCACAGTTGCTAAAAATATTCCACAGCAAACAATATATATATATAACATTAGGTAATCTTCATCCTGGCTGTATATTTTTTATTTTTTCCCGTAATTTGCCTTCACCGTGAAAGTGTTCTTAAAAATCTGTTCCAGGCAATTCACAAATTCCGAACGAAATAAAAGAGAAAAGCTGAATGTAGAAAATTCGTAACAAATCCCTCCAAATACCGGATTTTTGATGACTTTGTTATCAATAATAGGAAAAGATTGTTTATCGCGCCATTGTAACAAACACTATCATGGATATTCATAGTCATCTAACCGCCATTTAGTCAACTCTTCTGTTCCAAACCTTAATGTGTAGTAGGAGTTAAATCTGAAAGCGTTAATTTTGACAAATCATCGAAGTTAAAAAATTTACGTCCAGTGATCACCATCATTCATATCTACTCAAACAGAGTCTACTCAAACAGAGTTTTCTTCCTTTAGTTAAGTCCGAACGAGCGGTGGCTAGTAAGGACAGCATTCGCTCGAACAGCGAGTCGGCCGAAGGCCGCGAGTGTATTACTTTCCAAATGACACCTTGAAGCGAAATATATGTTATTGAAAGAGGGCTGTGATGATGACGACGATAGTAACATATTCCGCATCACTTCCCCTTGGCCTTGTGTCCTTTCGGCCTTGTATCCATTCGGCCTTGTATCTATTCGGCCTCGCGTCCATATGCCTCGTGACCGTATGCCTACCGTACATTATGCCTAGCGTACTATGCCTCGCGTCTGTATGCTTAACGGGGTGTCATCGGCGCGTTCGTAACGTTGGATGGACTGAAGCAGGGGGATGCGCTCTCCAACTTACTGTTTAACTTCGCCCTTGAAAGTGCCTTTTAGCCATCTAAGAGGAAAGTGGCGAAGGTGGGACTCAGCATTAACTCTGAGATTGATGAGACACGATTTGAAGTGGCTTTTTCAATCAGTGTTCTGTTGAAAAATAGCCGTCTGATGATCTTCGAATGGCCATGAATATGTAGTATGTTTGGTATGTTCTGCTGAGCCACGATGTCATGAGTTGAGACAGGGGCTGGTAATCCTCGGGTCCTGGAGGTTCAACGTTGGGAGTAGGTGAAGGTGAAGGGGAAGGGGACTAGACATGGGCATGGATGGATTTTAGGAAAACGTATATAAGGGACATGTAGAGTAGTTCAAGGCTCGCCAAGACTTCACGAACAGGAACAGCTGGTTGTCTACCCTGGGCCTGAAGGGAAGCTATTAATTTAGACCTGGCGTCACGGTGTACAGGGCATGACCAAACAACATGCTCTATGACGTGATAACCTTCACCACAACAACAGATATCACTTTCCCCGAGCCCAACTAGACGGAGATGCGCGTCAAATCTGTAGTGATTGAACATAAGCCGAGACATCACGCAAATGAAATCTCGGCCTACATCCAACCCCTTGAACCACGGGTTCGTCGATACATTGGGTGTAATGGAATGTAACCTTCCCAGTTCCCCTCTGGTCCAAGAATTTTGCCAACTGATGATCGTATTCTGACGTACAAGTGCAAAAAATCCATCAAAGGCAATTGGTCTTTCATAAATGTCACCGTTTGTTGCGCCCACCTTAGCCGAAGAGTCCGCTTTCTCATTGCCCGGTATCAAGCAGTGAGAAGGGACCCACGCTAAGGTAATCTGAGTAGATTTTTCGGATAAAGCACTCAAGTGTTCCCGTATTTTTCCCAGGAAATACGGAGAGTGCTTTGAATCTTCCATCGATCGGAGAGCCTCAATGGAACTGAGACTGTCCGTAAAAATGAAATAATGGTGCGTGGGCATTTTGTCGATAATCCCTAGGGTGTACTGAATTGCAGCTAATTCTGCGACGTAAACAGAAGCAGGATTATCGAGCTTATGGGAGACGGTTGACTTGTTATTGAAGATACCGAAGCCAGTGGACCCATCAAAAAAAGATCCGTCAGTGTAGAACATATTGTCGCAGTTGATGTTACGATATTTATTGGGAAAAATTTTGGCTGCGTAAATGATCCGGGATTCCAAACACAGTAGAATCGGAAGTATTTGAGGGGAGGTTATTACGATAAAAAGAATAACACCTCTTAATCTCTAGAAGTACTCCTCCATATGGGGTGTCTCGATCAAGGCGGATAATGTTAAAATCATGGAAGTTGAGATCAATATTCGAAGTAAGTCAAGTTTCACAAAGGAAAAATGCATCGCATTTGTTTTTAGTTATCAAAACTTCAAACGAATCAATTTTTGGTAAAATACTTCTACAATTCCATCGTAAGACAGAGATAGAATCCTTCATATAAGCAGAAGAATTAGGCATCGAAGCATACAATCGCTGCGAGGAGGGGTCATTGGGCAGTCAACTGCTTCAAAAATGATCTAACTGTTGGGAGGAAAGAAAAATCGGGTACAAAGAAGATTCAAAAATCCAGTCCACAATGCCAGAAAATTTTACAAATCCAGAGTTTGTTTCATCAACTGGATGTGCAAATGGAACAACTGGGGTTTTAGATGTTCCTGGCAGTGCAGAGAACTCCTTCTGGGACTTCAAATTTGCAAGCCCAAGAGGAGTTTACTTCTGTTTTTCCGCAGCACTGTTTGGTTTATTTGAACCTTTCATTCCACTTTGGGAAATCTTAGGACCTTTGCGGGGAAGTTTAGGAAAGGAAATATTTTTCCTCTTTCTAGACTCCCCAGGATAGGCATAAGATGTTCCCGTTGGTGAATCAGCAGAATCGGTTTCATCAGAGGACAACAGATCGAACGGGGTTGATGTTGTGGGAGAAGTGGTAGTGGTCTTTTTCAGCATATCAGGGTTGGAATGCTTTGAACACTTGCCACAGCGTGCCTTATTGCAGCAATAGGCGGCGGGCGGTGTTACTTAACTGCTTACAATTCAGGCAGTTCATGACGCGGGGCACATATACAGTCAAACCTGTTTTTGTGCGTTTCTTTTTCGTGCGAAATTTATTTTGTGAGACTTTTTTTATGCGATTATTTTTTTTTTGTGCGGCATATGAAAAAGGACCACTTCCGACAACATTTTCAGCCATTTAGTTTTTTCCGATTCTTGGAATGAATTCCAACGCATTACAGAAGTGTTGCTTTCGAAAATTACTATTTGAGCCAGTTTTAAGTAGGAAAAGTCAACAATTGCTTGCCTACGAAGGAAAGCGGTTGAAAGGATTAGCATGTTTAAAAAAGTTTCGTTTATCAATCCGATGTGACCATTTGTGAAAAAAAAAATCAATCCGATGTTTTAAAATTGTTCTCATAGGTATTCTAAATCAGAATCAACAACTTTCGAGTTATTTTTACCTGAAAATTTTTTTTATGCTGTCCCTATTCACCGCATAAATTTTTTTTTCCAATAATGCTGTGGAAATACTGTTTTGTAGCTGCACGTGAAGTTTCAAATGATTTTTTTATGCGATTTTTTTTGTGCGGTCCCTATCCCTCGCACAAAAACAGGTTTGACTGTAATCGCACAGGGAGACGAACCCGGTGGATCGAGACGTGGCTAGGCAATGCAGTCGAACGTAACTCGAAACGAGTCTGACGGAGTGTACACCTTTGTGCCGCCGACTACAGACACAGAGCGGAATCGCTTGCAATCGATAATCTTTACCTTTACATCGTGGCACAAAGAATTTTTGAAGCAGCCAAAGCCGCTTTTCAAAATACACTCGACCGACAGACTCGAATCGGTTATGACACTGTCGATCTCCACGTCTCGTGCGGGTATATAAACACGATACTCGCGTGTGAAGAGCTCAGAGCAAGCTATTGCATTGGCCTGTTCCAGGTCACTGACCACGACACGGAACTTGTTAGGTCTGACCTTGGAAATTTCGGTCACGACCTTGTACCCTTTCGAAGACGGAAGATTGGGGAGTGAGGAATCTACCTCCTTTGCGTTAGAGCTAGCGCACTAGCGCCGACAAGAACACGTACCTTTTTTCTTCCTTGCAGCAGGTTTGGTTGTCCAATCGTTCGAAGCTGCAGCCGTTACAGCCACAGAGCAGCGCAAAAACAGCCACACAACAGCGAGCCGAGCACGGAATCACTTCGCGTAGCGACACAACACACTATAGCCGGTTGGTCTTGAACGCAGAATGTCTTCTCTTTTGTTTTGTACACACAGACCGAACTATAATGGAACGACCATTTTGCACGTCCGTTTCTGTCGAGTCTTCGACGCGAAATGGATTTGAAGTGGTTGATGAATTCGTTTATCTTGGTACGCGTATGAGCCGCGAAGTGAAACGATGAGTTGTAGCTGCGAACAGGGCGTTCTACGGAATTTGTTGCCAGTTAAGGTCCCGTAGTTTGCAAACTGACACAAAACTAGCACCGTATAGGACGCTGATCCTCCCGGTTGCCCTTTACGGACATAAAGCATGCACGCTGAAGGAAGTTCGACAAGTGCTTGGAGTATTTAAGCGTAAGGTTCTGCAATCGATTTTTGGCGGTAAATTGGATAGAGTAATTAAGATGGAGTGTGGCGCATACGCATGAATCACGAGTTGCTCACATGCTGATATAGTGAAGGTATAGGGGGCAGGCTTTTGTGGACTGGGCAATGCCCGATGAGAAAGCCGCCGAACCATATTCAGCAGAGAACTTGGAAGAGGCCCGTGGCGTAAACCTTGAAACTTTTTTTTCAATTTTTACCGCTGATCAATGCATTAATAGTAAAAATTAGCGTATTACAAAATTATGGGTTATTGTTATCCATCACGCCCAACGAGTGGTTTGACGCTGAGTGCCAGCGAGCAATGGATGAGAAGAACCGCGCCGGAGGTCACATGTTGGCTACGGCTGTGACAGGTCAGAGCCAAGGCAGATATCGAGCAGCTAGAGCCAAGGATGGAATAACTCGTATCGCATAACAATCATTCGGGTATCATTTCTGAACGTGCTATTTATAAGCTTTCAATCCTAGCAAACCATCGCTATTAAAAGTTACACATTCTCACGCATGCAAGAGACAACTGAAGGCAAAGAAATATATGGTAGCCTTCTTTGATGATTTTGTTTCAGTATTGCCTGCTTTAGGCGGAGCGAGCAACATATAGCGAGTGTTTCACGAAAGAATCGTAAACGATTGCACTCAAGCGATCGCAATGATTTTTTCAAATGTTGGTTGCTTGTAGGCGGAATTCTGCTACTCCACGTCGTGCTTTCACCGTGATATACCACGATGATCCATGGTGATTTCAAGTATCACATGCTATGCACCATGCTACAATTTCCGTTAGCATTGATGATACCTGCTTGCTCCGGTAAGCAAACAATTGAACGCAATCTAACGTTCATTTGGATTCATAATTTTGTATCACTGGCGATAATGGTGCTTATTACGGGAGTCACTTCACGGTGAAATCAGAGTGAAGTGCACAAAATCCTATTACGGGACTCACGTAAGTGAGAAAAACGTCGCGAAGTGACAGCTGCCGTGGAATCTGGGTTATTATGAGTGTCATATAAGTGAAGTGAGAACGGAAAAAGCGACGTTTCGCGTGGAATTATTTCACGACCATTTTGAACGGTGAAATGATTCCACGAAGATGCCATAAGTCTTAAAGTTGATTGATTTGTGATCTAATGGTAAATATTGGATTTATTCTTCAGTAACGAAGCGGATCAAAGTTTGATCCGTGCCTTAAAGCGGTAAATTTTTCATTTTTTTGTCCGATAAAAAAAATGCAAACTAGTTCAGGAAATTTTCGATACCAAAAAAACATTATTTTTTTATGTCGAATGTCTTAGAAATGCAGAACACGTCGAGATCTGGTGTTATCTAGAAAAACGGGAACGACTGTCTGGGACTTAGACATTTTTGAGCTGGGAAACAATCTTATTTCACTTGTCCTATTCTCAATTTCACTTCACTGTCAATCTCACTCCACGGAGGTGATTTTTGTCACTTCACTTGAGGTGGAATCGGGAATAGGTCTAAAAAAGTGAAGAGGGCGTGAGAGTGAAACATATTTCACCGTGAAGTGACTCCCGTAATAAGCACCAATATCTCAAAGATTCTCGCAATAATGTTGAATGCAAGTGAACTTGGATACAAAAAATACTATCGTGTTTGAATCATTCAGTCTCCTTCTATGGTATTCGGAACTTTCAGAAGCGAAAAACAATCAGCAGCGTTTCTATGGAAAACTTGTACGCGAGTGGAAATAGTTGAACGATAACTGATGAATCAAAGAACACATTTGCATGAAATATTGCTAGTGAGTGAACTTTTCCATGCTTGGCTAGAGCGGTTAAAAAAAGACTCCATCGCCGAAAAAAAAAAACACTGGGCATTGGGAACGTGTTCTTTCGGAGGCGGAGGGCTGCTCCAGGTATGATTCGAGAAGCTTCTACAAAATGATTAACGGAATCAGGAACAGAAAGGTGTCTGTCCCTGTCATGTGCAATGAAAGAGAAGAGAAACCTGATTACCGATAAATCAGAAGTGGTCAGGCGTTGGAAACAACATCTTAGCGTGCTGTTGAACGGTGAGGTAGATAGAGGCATCCAAAGGAGCAGGATTGACATTAAGAATTCTTTGAAGCCGACCATTTTATTTACATAGGTATATTGGGGACGTGCGGCAATGAGGTTAGCCGTGAGATAAAAAAGGCGGATAGCGGCCGCAAACAGGGCATTCTATGGATTGCGTACCCAGCTGAGGCCCCGCAGCCTGCAAATCCGTACAAAACTAGCCTTCTATAAAACACTGATTTTCTCGTTGGCGCCATCCAAAATTTACAGATAGTACCCCAGTCTAGAAAAACAAAGATGTAGCCCCACGTCAGAATTGTGATTATTCCAAGCATCTTATAAAAAAATATATATTTAATATTTTTCCTTTTTTTTTTCTATACGTAGATTTGTCGTTTAATAATAAATTTACACATTTTGAGCAACTTAGTAAACATTTCAAAAGGTTGTTCGGTCATCAAAACTCCTGGTGCCCTAGAGCAACCATGAAAAAGATATGGGTTTGGGATTTTTTAAATTTCATAATTTTTTATACAGAAACGTACACGGATTATGAATTACGATTTTAGTATTCGTGTCGGATCGCAAAACCTGGATTATCAACTTTTTAAAAAAATGTCTTGAAATATTTCAAATTTAAATTTAAAAAAAATGTAATATTTGCGAAAATTAGCCTTTTAGATGTTTCGTAACTCGCTAGCAATATTACCAATATTACACAATTCACTCTCTGACAGTAGGAGTATTGGCCAATACTGGAAATCTACTTATTCTAATCGTTTCTCCCAAATGTTAAAACGAGTCTCTAAACAAAAAGTTCAAACAAAAAGGCGTAAACAGAAATCAGATTTTCTCGATCTCTTTTACTCTTGTTCGTCATTGAAAACATTTTGCGTTTACAGAACAAGAACACACAATCAATAGTCAGCATTGAACAAAGTAAAAATTGTTCATGTACAACCTGTGAGATAACGTTTTTCCGATATCTACAAATCGAAAATAATCAATGCTTTATATCACAGAGCTTACAATCTTATAGTTTTAAAGGATTTCATTTTGTCGTTCCGGTACTGAGAGAACACCTGTGCGAGCATAGCAAGTGTCCGACTTTTATTCTCACATCTGATTTCATTTCAAGCAGTTACAATCAATCGACTTTATACGTACTGTAAACCGGTAGAAGAATACAGTTTGCCTCCGTCAAGAGCATATAGTAATAATTAATCATGATCTAATTTTCAGAAACACTTCTGGCGCTTACCGACATATTCTACGGCGAATTGGAAATGTCCATGTTGTCCGTTTCCGCCGTCGGGCTGGTCGCTTTCTCGCGTGGCGGAGGGGGGGAACCTTTTGATGCAGTTACCATTACGGAACTACTCTCGCTCCCGCCGCCATTCCCGTTACCACTAGCACCAGCATCATCGTCGCCCCCACCAATGCGTTCTTCGGCGTCATAATCACGACTTACGCTTTCCTCCAAAATTTTCTTCAAACGTTTATCCGGCGATCGACTACGTTTCTTTGACGAACGCGTTGAATCCTTCGTTCGGCTAGATCGGCTACGAGACGACGACCGTTTGCGGCTTCGAGAACGAGATCGCGAGCGACGTCGACGTTCCTCTTTGTTGCGATGGGTCTTCTTGCGATCGCGGCTGCGATCACGTCGCTCGCGTGAACGAGAACGCTTGCGGTTGGAACGAGAACGTGAACGACGACGATCGCGGGATCGGGAGCGGCTGCGATTTCTAGAACGAGAGCGCTTGCGACGGTCACGGGATCGCGAACGTTTGGATCGGGAGCGGGAACGCTTGCTACGCGAAGTAGAGCGCTTTGTATGAGAGTGCTTGGAACGACTACGGGAACGCTTCGAACGACTATGCGATCGTTTCCGTGAACGAGATCGCTTTGAGCGTGACTTGGAACGCTTTCGGGACCGGGAACGAGACCGACGATCCTTAGAGCGTGAATGGGAACGCGATCGGCGTCGACTTGAGCTTTTGTCCTTTGCAAGCATTCCTATGACCGGATCGATAGCAGCAGAAATCATGCTGTGCGCTTCTTTGACAATCGACATTGCCTCCTCAATTTCTTTCTGGGCAGCTTCATTGCTTTTTGCTTCCGGTTTTACGATCGGCTGCGTCGAGTGGTGTACATTGAGGCGGTACCCACGAAAATCAGATCCCTGCAGCTTCAGAGCGGAAATGATACTACGCTGCTCGCAAAATTCCATCAAAGCATAACGGGAGCGGTCGTTCTCTGCAAATCGGGCGTACTTAATTTCGCCGGCAGACTTGAAATGATCCATTAGATCTTCTAACCGCCAGTCGGACTTAATGTCCAACACCAGAATGGTGCGTCTGGTTTCTTCAATTTTTTTCGCATCAAAGTTGACCGGCAGCGGAGGATACTCCGGTAGATTATTCTCGTCCAGTTTCGGATCGATGGTTTTGACTACCTGTAAAATGAAGAAAAATATTAGTGGTTTCTACTGATCAACTCTATAAACGTATATTTAAAGTTCAACTAATCTGTCGATGAATGGCTAATATAAGCATGTTACAATATCATGCATTTTTGAAATTATGAATTGTTTCGATTAAAATACCTCTTTTGTATTAATTTCGTATGCAACTTTTTCAATTCATTAGATTTTTTCTTCTGTCATATTATGAAATTCGAGCATTACATTTCATGCAAAATATTATATAATAGCAATATTTGGAAACAAGGTATAAATTTGAAGTAAGCGTTGACTTCTACTCACCTGATTAGGTACCATTCCGTCGATCCGGTTGACTACCTCCGGTGGTAGTTTACTCGGCGCGTCTATATTATGCAATCCCGGAACCAGCGTTCCATTAGCGGCCATCTCCAATGCCTTGTACTCATCGGGAATCATTCCACTTTGCACGGGAATGACTATCAGGGCACGATCGATAAAGACCGTGTTGGTTAAATGCTGTGCCACTGCAACGCAGCTGCTTTCGAAATACTTGACATAACAGATACGTGACACTACCGGGCAGGACACATCCCGAATTGTCGGATAGAGGCGAATTTCGTCGATCTTTCCGATGTGCCCAAACAGACTTTGCATCTGGTCCTTGGTAGCTTGCGGAGCAATGTTGGTGATTTGCACCACCTTCGTGCCGGTACCGCCAGCCATTGCGTTTGCGACAAGCGGTGGAGAAAATTTCCTGCGAAATTGCTCCTATTGCGGGTGAAATCCGTCGCAATTCAACTGAAAATCATTACACAATGTTAAATTCTGAATGTTGCGAGTTATTGTCGCTGTTTTCACAAGGTTTTAAGCTTACTCCGCTGGTTTCTAACACTTTGCACGCAAAAACGTTGGAGGCTGCAGAAAAATGAAGCTTCTTCAAAGAATAATGTCAGGTCTTCAAATTTGTGCCGTTCACTCACACAAGCTAACAAGCACGGGTGGGCATAACATTGCACCGTTAAATGCGGCATGCAGATGCATGCACGCTAAAAAAATTGCCTTGAAAAGTTAGTAAAATTTACCAAAATAAAACGGTTAAGAAAACGGACTTCAGAAAAACAAACGCCGTTCGATCGTTTTTGCCATTTTTACCATGAAAAAGGGGGGTCGTTATGTATCTTAGCAGCATTTTTTCAGGCATTTTTCTCATACATTTAGAAGTCACTGGCAATGTTTTTCATAGAGTTCTCCAGGCGCGTTTGTATTAGTGCGATATATTCGATTTTTCTTTGTTAGCTGTAAGAATTTTTTGTCACCTGTGAGAACATCATCTAGAATAGAGAAGAAAAAAACTACCGAGTTTGATTCACATTCTCGCAAATTTCAATATGCAGTGTAAAACGGGCCGTGTTGCAATGTTCGTGTGTTTCCGCTTGGAGAACTCTATGGTAAAATTATTGTCGATGGTAGATTCAACAACAAAAAACGTTGTTAAAACATGGTAATGACAACAATCGTTGGCAAGTTTACAATTAAAATACCGTGTCTTTTATGGTTATAGTAAAAAAAACACTGTCAGTTTATTGTTCTCACCGCAAAATACATCGTGAATTTTGTTTCGGGAAACTCAACGAAACCATCTGAAATTGGAGACCAGAACGATTCAAGCGAAAATTTAAAATTTAAAAATTGTTTGACATTAAATCGATAAAACTCATGCTAGGTTAGCTCCAGCCCAGCATATAGACCATCGCACGGTGATGTCACGCATCTGAGTTTGACAGCTACTAGTAACTTTGTTAACCTTCGGACGATGCAGTTTTTGTTTCAATTATAGCAGATCATTTCAATTCTAACCAAAATGCCCTATGAATGTTGTGCGTGAGGTGCCAGCACATTAGGAGCTATAAATCGAGCAGCATTTCCACTGCGCACACGATTGCTCCATCATAAAAAAACACAAAGTCCAAAATGTAAACAAAGTTACCACTAATTGTCAGAAAAGTGAGGTTATAGAGATTCGGTGAGATGGTCTATAACTTCATGTATTTAAAAAAAGTGGAAGAGGTTGTTTATAAGATACGACCGCAAGGTTAACGTAGAATTACGACAGCCTGTCTTATGTCAATAATTTTTTTGCAATCCAGTTTTCCACGAGCGGTAATGGTGGACAGTGCACGCAGCTATTTTTGGCGTTTTCTGTAGGTCAAAGAATTTTCAATCGCAGTAACGGAGTAGAAAGTATAACAACATCGTAACGTAGCGTAGCAACTTCAACAATCAACGGGCGTTTTGTTATTTATATTTCGTCGTGCGCATGCGCGAATCATAATAAACAAAACTGTCTATTAAAGTTGCTATGCTACGTTGCAAAAATGTTATGTTTTCCACTCCGTTACTGCGATTGATAACTACCCGACCTACAGGAAACGTCAAAACGAGCTACGTGCACTGTCCGCCATTACCGCTCGTGGAAAGCTGGATAGCTTTGGAAATACACTCGATTAGGGTTAATCAATTTAATGGTGTGAAGCGGTATATTTTTCCGTATATTTGAAATAAAATCCTTTGCACGGTAACACGTAACACCGTGATGTTATACAGTTGCTTGAATATTAGGAACAGAAAGCGACCTCGAGTAAAAACAACAACAACAAATCGTTTACAAAGTCAGACCGGTTGTATCCGTTAGTGTCGTTAGTGCTTGTGAAGAGAGGTGGTGATTGGTTGCTCGGTATGATTTAGACAATCGATGTTATTCATCACTTTTTAATAGTGTATCTCAAACAATCCAGCTTTTTACGCACCATAAGGCGGTCGCTTAATTGCGTGTTCGTAATATGCGAACCTTTCTGCTCTCGTCAGATTTGGGATTTCTGAAAAATTGGCAACACAAATGTTGCCAGATATATTTTTCTTCTGATAAAATATATGAAGACTTCAAACTGATGTAATATTCACATCAAGAGCATTTTGTTGTCACTTTCGGTATACGATATCTTGCTAGCTGCGTACCGTTGATGAGAAATAATCATTACCATGAATCTGTATCTGAATTTTATATAGAACTGAGATACAGTCAAAATATTTTTTACGTTATTGTTACGTGAAATTTCCTGTACTACGTGAAAAATATTTTGAGTGTAGGTAAAATTTATTCATTTTATTCATAAGCCTCTATTCACCGATTCCGCAAGGGGTGCGTAACTTGTGGTGCAATGTTGGTAGACATAATTTGCCGAATCCACTAATATGTCATAAACTACTGTCAAAAACTGGAAAACGTAAAAAAACCATCGTCAAACGCTATTTCGACGTCCGCGCATTACATTCGTATCGTATGGTTTCTGTCGTATTTGCTGGCTGATAAGCTAATCTTTTAATTTTCTTGGCCTTTTTTGGTTTCATGTTTCATTTGCAGGTAAGTTAATGTAACTGTTGGTAGAAAAAACGTCTGCTGTGTTGCCGTTTGATTGCTACTGGAAATTCTTATAGTGTTCTAATTGTGACGGGAGCTTTGTTTTATTTTTCTTTATTTCAATTTGCCTGCCACCCACCATCGCCGTCTTTGTTGCGGATAATTCACCGACGACGTATTTCCCCGCGTCTCACGATTGGCTGCAAATTACTTATTATCGCGGCTGACTGACATTTATTTGCCTGCGTGTTATCAGTAGGGGGGCAAGTAAAGCGCACCCAGAAGCAGGATCGCAAGAAGACGGAGCAGTGGAGATAAAAACAATCAGTCTTGAATCTTGGTTTGGGCTTGGAAAGATTGTGCAACGAGTTTAGATTTTGCAGAGGGCGCTTGCCATAGCAGGGCTATTATCATCATTCCGGTGCAATGTTTGGTTGAGACCGTGGTGAAAAATAGAATCAGAGAAAATTACACGAGCCCCGAGTCGATCCTGCAGGCGCACCCGAAGAGCTGTGGCGGCTAATTGATCAGCAGAATATAATCAATTAGGGAGCGTCCCCAACTGGGTGAGTGTCTTTTTTGACCCAGTGTTTTCTTTCCAGCAACGCGACACTGGCATTGGTTCGCCACCGCCAAACGAGTGCTTATTCTCTCATTTAGTGGCTGCAGACTAAACAGTAAATAATTGATCACGTCCTGTTTGTTTTTGCGCTTTGTCGTTCGTGTACATGTGATCGGGTTTAGGAAGTTTCCCGTTTGCAGCAAGGCAAACGATGTTGTGATGCAATTGAGGGGTGCATTTTTTATTGTTCGATGTTACGAAACAGTGGATGTGTGGTGAATTAGCTTCACATCAATTGCAGCAGCGGTTGAACTGTGATAGAGAAAGATCAAAGTTTTTCTTTTTTTTTTGTGTGTGCATAAACAATGCCCTAGGTTCATTGCCAATGTTGTAATAGTTTAACCGGGTACGCATGGAAACAAAGCGGTTAGAACCGAGGTTTGCAAAGGAATGCTTTTAATTGCGTGTGTAAGTTGTGACTTATCGGTTTCTCCGACAATTTGTGTTAATTTACATGACTCGTTGATATAATTTTTAAAGCAATCCTTTTCTCCTTGTTATGCTTACTTGAATATGAGATAATAGCCATTTATGATATTAGTTTTACTTGCTTGATTCTTTTACAATGACAGTGCCTAATATTCAAAATTGAATGCCTGATTTTCTGATTGTGAATTCCTGATAAAAGTGTAGAATAGAAAGTTTCCGCTGCATAGAAACTAGCAATAATTATTCAAATTTTTATGCATCGTCGAAATTATTCACAATTACAATTTCATACATTATTTTAAAATGTTTCTTATGTTTCTCGTTTCCGGCCAGTTGAGGCACCACAAACAACATCGGTAAACAATGGGCCAGACACTGTCCGAGCCGGAAACGTCAAAAGAATCGGCCTTCTGTCAAAATGACTACTACAAGGTGGGATCCAGCTGTATGCAGGGCTGGCGCATCCACATGGAGGACTCGCATACCCACATCCTGTCGCTGCCGGATGATCCGGGCACGGCATTTTTTGCAGTCTACGATGGCCACGGTGGGGCAAACATTGCCCAGTATGCCGGGAAGCATTTGCACAAGTTTGTCACGCGAAGGCCCGAGTACGGGGACGACGTGAAGCGGGCCCTCCAGCGTGGTTTTTTGGACGTTGACGATGCGATGCTGAATGACGAGTCACTGAAGGAGCAGATGGCCGGATCGACGGCAGTAGCTGTGGTAATAAAAAATGAACGACTTTACTGTGCCAATGCGGGCGATTCGAGAGCGATCGCTTGTGTCGGTGGAAAATTGGATGTACTTTCCTTGGATCACAAGCCAAACAATGCAAGCGAACTTGAAAGGATAAAACGGGCTGGTGGTTATGTTGAGTACAATAGGGTCAACGGCTACTTGGCTCTTTCGAGGGCGTTGGGAGATTTTAGTTTGAAGAAGAACAGTGATAAACTGCCAGAGGAGCAAGTAGTGACAGCATATCCGGATGTCGAGGAACGTGAGATAAGTGATGATTGGGATTTTCTGGTGATTGCCTGCGATGGAATATGGGATGTTTTACCGAGTCAATCAGTGCTGGAATTTGTGCAGGCCGAGATAGCCCAAGGGATCTATCCACAGAATATTTGTGAAAATTTGATGACACGCTGTCTTGCTCCGGATTGTCAGATGGGAGGCATTGGAGGGGACAACATGACAGTAATCATTGTGTGCTTTCTCCATGGAAGGCCTTACGAAGATTTGGTAACGCGCTGCAAAGAACGCGTCAACGAGATGAACATTAAGATGGCGCAAATGTTCATAGATCATGAGTCGCAGTCCGCCAGTGAACCTGAGAACGACACATCACCAGAACAGTCTCCCAAAGCAACGACGATGACTGCGTCAGAGAAGAAAGAACAACCCTTGGATGAGTGGTCTGACGAAGATACCAGCGAGGAAGTCGATCTAAAATAAGATCGAGGCCATCGTTATTGTCTGCTTTCTAGTGATTTTGTTTTATTTTCACACGGACACGTTCACATCATTTACTCTGTGGTTCCTTCCAGTAGTGAAACTCGATTCAGATTGTTGATGTAAATTATCTTCCCTTGTTTTAAAACATTGAAGCAGCTCTGGATAAATTTTAACTGTCGACCGAGCCCTTATTAGGTTACGAGCATTGTAGATATACGGTTCTGTAGCAGAGATAGCAGATCAAAGAGTTATCAAGTTCGGTTTTCAGTAACACTCATGGACAAGAACGGGACATAAATCAAGTAGAAATTAATTGATTCACAACCAAGGTTGTAATAAATTGTGAGGAGCTTCATATTCACGACGAAAAACTATATTATCACCGTGTATAAGATCGATGAACATTTTATTGCCTTTTTTATTTTTGAGTCAGTGGAATTGGTTATGTTCGACCAATTAAACCAAAATAAAGTATACATTGGTTAAACAAATACCGAGAGGTGAATTACACTTTTGATGGTATTTCTGGTAGTGCAACATTTATTTGTCACATTCCAAACTCCGGAATAGTCCAATACTCAGTGTCACGCGTACCAATGAGATAAGAATAAACGGAAAATAATCGTCTTCTTTTCTAGTTAGTATTTTTTTCTTTTCGGTTCGTTTTGCTTAAATTTATTAACAATCGTTTAAAATGCAGATGTTTGTAACACTGTTTAAACTGAAATACCAAAATGTGGACTGCAACTGAGCGAGAGTTCATCTTTTTCTGTATCAAATCGAGTGAATATATAGCACGAACTTTCGATTGTGCTATCAATGGGCGCAATTTTTGAGCCAAAACGAAAAAACAAACTAAGGACAAGATGCAATTTAAAACAAAAATAAAGAATACGCTTCTCTATAAAGTAAACCTGACTATGGTAGGAAAACTTTTTATCGTTCTCCGTAACTATAATATATTCAATCGTCGCCACAGGATGGCTACCAAAGGCATTGTAAACGATAACGAGACAAAAATACAAAACTATTTAGTGATAGGAACGTTTTAGGAAGTTCATTCCTCATACCTGGTTATTTTCACCACCCTTCTTCTTTTATCTAGCAGTAAGCTTTACCATGATGACAAAAAAAAAGAAATTGTCTGAATGGATTGGTGTGAATGGACGGGAATTTTCGGTATACATATTCAGCAAATAAATAAGGCCCTTAATTGGCTGCGAACTTATCCTTAGATTGTGACTAACCTTGCTCGTGATCGAAGCTCATATGAAATATACAATAACATACATGTGAGGAAATAAGATAATAATGTAGACGTTAGGCAACCAACCCCCATCTGTTTAGTTGAGGTAACCCGTAGCTGTTATTATAGTGACAGGAAGTGAAGTCTTCTGTTTGAGAAATCTGTTTTTTTTGCCTAGTGAGCTTGAAACAGAGCCAGTGCATATGATAGAGTTTGCAAGCAGCTATAGTTCACTGTAGAAGAATGTCTACCCTTTTCCTGCACGCACTGTCAAAAAAGAGACGTTTTGAAATAAACTTTTTGAACAAACCCAGTAGTATTTTTTTTACATTCGTGTGTAACTGTGAGTTGGATAACTATCTTTCAGTGAAACCTTTCAGTATTTTGATCTATCCTTATTATCAATCATTTGATTTATTGTCATGAAAGCACCATGTGCCTTTTTCCTCGTAAATAAAGTAAAACTTTTTACCCTTATTCCAACATATCGGATAACGTATGCGTTAAAAACAGGGACTTTTTTCGGATGGTTATAAAAAAATAACTAAGACAGATATTTGAGTTTGGTAAATTTCCCATGGAAGGTAATCGTGTTAGCTTCCTCGCAAAAAAAGTATGTCCTTGCGTCGGCCTTCCAGCAGTTAACCGGAACATTCGCTATGGCGGACAAAAACATGCGTGTAGGCATGTTTTCTATCTCTTTCGTCGTTTAATTTAAGGGCCATCCACATATCACGTGGACAAATTTTAAACGTTTTTGACCCTCCCCCCCACGTGGACAACTGCTCATATAAATTCTGAAAATTTACTTACTTCGTGGGAAAAGTAAAATACGAAGTGCTCTGCTAGTAGTTGCCATCCAGGGTGAGACAGGTCTCGTCGTCCATCTCCACCGCCTCGTCGGGTTTTGCCGGGAAAACGACTTGACCATTTTATTCAGCCGCTGCCACTGTGTCACTGCCTGCAGCGCCGAGACTAGTGGACGGGACTGCTGTTTGCTGGCATGTATGTCCATGTTCACCAGGTACTTTTTCAGTGTTTGGCCGGTTGCACCGACGTCCCGGCCAGGCGCACGCAGCGGTTTAGTTACTTTTCCCTCGGTCTTGGTTGGTAACGTTTCCGCCAACCACGCTCGACGCCTGGGTTCGAATCCCAACGCCGACATAGGTGTCGATGGTTGTGGGGTGGCGTGATCCACTCACAACCAACCCAACAGGTCTAGATTCAATTCTAGCCGACACCGGGAAATTTTCTGAGGCGAAAAATCTCTGAGATCACGCCTTCCATCGCATAAGGAAGTAAAGCCGTTGGCGCCGGTCCGTTAATCAACGGGTCGTAAGTTAGGATCCTGGGTGGAGTCGCCTCCCTTGCGTCGGTAATTGGCACAACAACAGTGGCGGAAATAGACCGACGGAAAATGAGCAAGAATAAAAAAAGATGTAGTTGCCGGAATGTGCGTATCCGGTGTCCACGTACTGCCACACGATGTCCTTTTTCGACGCGACGGGATACCGTTCTTTGAACGCGCACACTACTGAACGGAGTAGCTTCACTGTGTGCGTGTAAAAGTACACCCATGAAAAATTGTAAAATTTTGTCAATTTTTCTAACGCAAACGGTAATGCATCCTCCATTAGTTTTGTTTGTTTCTCTCTCTTATAGGTGTGCATAATTCATTTCCATCGATGATCCAGAGTTTTGGTATTTATGATGAAGCCACCACCAGGCAAGGCGATGTATAGCAGGGTAACATTGAAACTATTTCTTCTGCTCACTCTGTATCGCGCTACTGTTAGGTTGAAGAGATTGCCAGTGTTCAGTATTTAGTCTTAGTCTTGGGAGCTTGTGAGCTCTCGGAAAGGTCATCTAGCGTCGACGTTGAGCGAGCAAGGCAATGTCGTTAGCCATTGTTAGAGGACTCCAAGGCAATCCTCGGGATGAAGCTATTGTCAAAAGCTTCAACCAGTATCTTATCCATAACAACAAGAAACAGTCTAGTCTCACTCATGTCGGATTGGACAAGACGTCGTTAGCGAAAACCTTGAACGAGAATGCCTCGTACTGAGTATTGTACTCGTACTCATACCTCCATGAGTCATACGATCACAACGGACTGTCAGGTCAGCTAAAACATGAACACAACTTGGTGTATCCTGAGTTAAGTAAGAGAGTGCGACGCGACCATTGGCGGGTTAACCATATTTCGGCGGTAGAGAAAATGCTTCGCCAACCCGAGCGTCTGTGCACCAAGACAGTGCGGATCTCCATGTTAGGGGCGGCTGACTAACATTCGGTATCAGCGTGGGACTCTAAACAGTGCTGTCACGACGGTCCTCCGGCGAGACTGGGGGTTGATGCAGGACTTACGACCCACCGGAAAAACGGACCGAAACAATCGGCGTAGACCTAGGTAACGAAAACGGACTAACGATTGGGAACTCGGACATTGCAAGCCTCTTAATTTTTTGGTCCTCGGTATTAAGTACTCACATTTTTTTCGAGTTATTGAGGGTACGCAAGTTCGACATTGTAGCGCTGCAGGAGGTATACTGGAAGGGAGTATCACGCACGAGCTAGGCACAGCTTTCGTTTTGATGGGCAAAAGGCAGAAGGGCGTGACATCAAAATCGTAATCGGAGATTTCGACGCTCAGGTTGATCTGGAGGAATTCAGATCGGTTATAGAAAAGTTCAGCACACACCGGCTCACGAACGAAAACGGCCTACGACTCTTTAACTTCCAAAAACATGGCCATAGTACTTACTTTCAGCATTGTCTCCCATATCGGTGCACCTGAAGATCACCACAACAGACTGATACAACATCCGCTACCGTCGCCCATCCACGGTATGATCTGAAGCGTCTAAAACTCCTTGAGTAAGCGCAAAGTCTTGGAGCAGCGTTGTCGGATGAGACAGAGCTTACCGAATCCCCTCTGGAGTACTACTGGAAGACTGTAAAAACAGCCATTAAAAACACTGCGTAAGATGCTGTTGGTTTCGTCGAGAGGAATCGACGTAACGGCTGGTTTGACGAGAAGTGTTGAATGATTCTAGCCGAGAGGAATGCAGCAAAGGACCCATCATAACGTCAGTCGATACAAACAGAAACGAAAACAGCAGACTCATCTTTTCCGGGACAAAAAGCGCCGCCTGGAAGTACTGGAGTGTGAGGAAATGGAGCAGTAGTACCATTCTTAAGAAACACGTACATTCTACAAGAAACTAAACTAAAGATGTAGGAATCTTGACGGATGAACGTGAGGTGAGGTGACAGAGGACCAAGATGGTGGGAGGAACGATTTCATCGGTACAGCGGATGACGGCCAGCTCAGTGAATGACGATAAGTGAAGTTAAGGATGCTATCAAGCAGCTCAAAAACAACAAATCAGCTAGAAAGGATGGCATCGCAGCGGATCTTATCAAGCTTCCTGTCTGCATCAGCTGATAGTTAGGATCTGGGATAAAAAACAGCTACCGGAGGAGTGGAAGGAGGGAGTAATACACCTAATATACAAGAAGAGCGACAAGGTGGCATGTGAGAACTACCAAGTAACGCAGCCCAAAAAGTACTCTCCCAGATCTTTTTCGCCGCCTCTCGCCGCTAGTACCAAGGTTTGTGGGAAGTTATCAAGCCCAAATCTTTACGCTGCGGCAGATCCTTCAAATGTATCAGAAATACCAAGTCCCCACGTACCACCAATTCATAGATTTTAAGGCCGCTTATAATACTTTCGACCGTGTAGAGCTATGCAAAGTTATGGACGAAAATGGCTCCTCTTCGAAGTTAACAATACTGATTAAGGCCACGATGCGTGGTGTACAGTGCTGTGTGCAGATACCGGGTGCAGTATCAAGCCTGTTTGAAACTCGCAAGGGGCTTCGAAAAGGCGACGGTCTTTCCTGCCTCCTGTTCAACATTGCGCTTGTAGGAGTGCGGCCTTTAACATGCGGGGCACGATCTTTAATAAATCCAGCCAGACCTCATCGGGAGGACGTTCCAGGCGGTTGCTGAACAATACACCTAGCTGAAATGTGAAGCAGAAAAGGTTGCATTGAAGATGAATACGTCAAAGCCAAAATATCTGCTAGCAGGGGGAACCGAGCGCAATAGGGCTCCCATAGGCACCCATCGATGCAGAAGACTTCGAGGTGGTTAACGAATTTGTGTACCTCGGATCATTGGCAACGTCATACAACAACTGCAGAAGAGAAATCCGCAGACGTATTGTAACTGGAAGTTGTACCTACTTCACAATAAGTTGAGTTCTGGCAAGTTTCGTCCCCGTACACTATGAACAAGACGCTCATAAGACTGGTAGTGCTCTGCAGGTACGAGACATGGACAATGTTCGAAGAGGACTTGCAACACTAGTCGTTTTCGAACGACGTGTGCTTATGACCATCTTAGACGAAGTATGTGAGAATGACGCATGGAGGCGTAAAATGAATCACGAGCTTGCGCAACTCTACGACGATTTCAGTATCCAAAAAGTCGCTAAAGCTAAGGGTACAATTGGCGGGACATATTATAGGAATGTCGGACATCAATCCCGAAAAAATGGTGTTCATCTCAAATCCGGCCGGTACAAGACGTAGAGGCGCGCAACGAGCTAGATGGTTGGACCAAGTGGAGCAAGATCTTGGAAGTGTAGGACGCTCAAAAAACTGAAGGCAAGCTGTTATGCGCCGATTGCGTTGACGTAACATTGTGAGGATGTTTCACCAGGAAAGTAATTAAGTACGTAAGTAATGTTCGCTCTGATTGACCAGCCTGTACGAGGTCCGGGGAGCTGGTAGGCCACAAAGCCTTATCCAGAAAACCAGTCGAATCCTCCCGACACCACATTTGGATGATATACGCCATGTGGGCCGGTACGGCGCACAGAGGAGTACCTAGAACAAAAAGCTGGCCAAAATAAGAAAAAAGTTTTTCTCGCTTTTTGGTGCCGCTATATTTTTTTCTGCACCTTAAATAAATGCATCACAAAATGCCATCACTCGATAAACGTTAAACGGTATTATCATATGCTGGAAGCGCTGTAAACATTGACAAATTTTCAAGCATTTTTTGGGGAATCGAACCATTTATAGTAACAAGTTGTGCCAGGCATCAAAAAAATGACAATTGATCAATATTTTGCAGCAAATGAGTTCTTTATATTCAATGCTAATAAACCGATTAATAGAAATTCCGAAATTAAAAATTATAGCTACTCTTAAGAAGTTTTCGAAATTAGTGATTTTTATGTATTTCGCGGAATCCGATCATATAATCATCGAGGGAATGGAAGTTCATAATATCACGAACACGCAAATAACTTCCGGATTGACATTTGCGACCCGTTTGTAATATGTTGTTTATGACAAATTTTGACGTTAAGTGATCACGCGTACATGGGAAATGAAAAAAAATACCTGATGGGTCCCTGTCTCATGCTTAAAACAGAGTTTCAGCTCAACAAAGATTGAATTATATTGATTAAGTGAATGGATTTCAACAAATTTAAGTTAACTTAAAATTAACTTGATGCGTAGAATCAATATTCCGGGTAAATAGCACTCAGTACGAAAGGATTTTTTCCAACCTACGTAGGTTTAGGGATACCATATGGTCGAAGGTAGAAATCACGACATTCTTTTTCGGCACAAATTTTATCTAAGCCTAAGACCCCCTAGCTTGTCACGAGGTACGATACTGGCCTAACAAGCAGGTTGTCAAAGCTTCAAAACCCAACCTGGAAGAGACTGTTAGTATTAATAGAATCACAGCGTTAGCCACGCAATTGTCCTGTATACTAATAGTTATAGATTTGAAAAGTCAGATGAATGAGTAGTATGATTGTTAGAGAGGCACACTGTCGCAGTGGAAAATATGACATCGGGGGGTTCAACCGCGGGGCATATGAGAGTTTCGCGGGACGTATTTTGTAAAACGCGGGTCTGTCTCGTCATTTCACAGTTACTAGATGTTTGACATTCGTGGAGGACCAACGCGCCCTTGGGGTTTTCGAACGAAAGATGTTGCGTACCATCTGTGGTGGAGTGCAGATGGAAGATGGATCATGGCGGAGGCGGATGAACCACGAGTTGCATCAGCTGCTGGGAGAACCACTCATCGTTCAAACGGCGAAAATCGGGATACTACGGTGGGCTGGGCATGTCGTTAGGATGTCGGACGACAACCCGGTGAAAATGGTTCTTGATAACAACCCGACTGGAACAAGGCGACGGGGCGCGCAGTGAGCAAGGTGGCTCGATCAAGTGGAAGACGACCTGTGGGGCCTCCGCAGACGACATGGCTGGCGAGCTGCAGCCATGGACCGAGTTGAATGGAGACGACTTCTTCGAACAGCAAGGGACACTTCGGCCTGGAGCTGACTGGTAAGGTAAGTAAGATGTTTGACGATTTCTCTCGTCACTTCGCTGAGATTGTATCCCGAAATCGTAAGAGATACGCTACGAAATTGACTGTTTCAAGAACATCAGGACAAATGGTAGAATATAAAAAATAAATCAGGACGCTCAAATAGAATCACAAAATCAGGACATGTCCTGCTAAATCAGGACGGATGGTATCCCTACGTAGGTTCCGCGAGGCATCATATAATCTGTGAGTACAAATTGATAATTCTAAATGAAGATATTTTGCTACATCATTTTTTCTGGTAAATTCTTTGATTTGCTTCGCTGCCAGTTTTGCGAAAACAAATCATACGAGCGTATCACTTCATCTGCTCACTAACATTAATGAAGACACATAGGCTATGTAAATGTAAGCATTAAGTTGTGTGTGTGATATTTAGAGCTACTTTTTGATACAATACTCGAACCAGCCACTTCCACTTCTCACCTAAATATTTCCCAAAATATTGCTAAGTAGCAGCGAAAATAATTTTGGCCAGGTTTTCATTCGAGTTACTCCTCTGTGCGGCCCCCTGTTAAAAGACGTAATGATCCTTCCCGTAGAAGTCTCAAAGTGCCGGGGTCACAACCTCCTCCAGAACCTCCTTTTTCTCGATAAACACCAGGAGGAGCTTTCTACGCCTGGATACCAGAAGAATTCTGCTTCATCCTGTGAGTTTTTGAGGATTATGCTTTATGAGGAATCTAAAGTGAACTAAGAAGAATTCATTCCATGGATTAGCAGATTGGTTTAAGAAGAAAATATGCGTTTTTACTCGATTCTAGCAATTATTTTCCAAAATCTTGTACAACGACACCCGTATGTGGATGGTGCTAAGCGCGAACGCTACTGAACACTTTCTTCACGTCAAACCTCACGATTGTGCAATAACGGATGCCCTTTCCCGTGCGCTGGAATGTTACCTTCGCCATTTCGATGACGGAAAAACTGGCATCCAACATGGACCTTCCTGTCCGGAAGCCTAACTGGTTATTTACCACACACTTAGATTTTATTGCCGAGAACTCAACAGCTGATAAATTCAGCGAAATGTTCTACAAGTTTTCAGCAGAATTTTCGAGAACTTCGGCAAACGAAACGTCAATACTTACTGGTTTACGGTAAATTGATATATTTGCTGAATGTTCGTCGAAATATATTGCTGACATTCGTTCAAAACTTCGCCGAACTCAATCAGCTGTAGGGAAGTTTGCCGAGATGAATTAGGTGTGCATACCTGTGGAGGATCTCTCATGACATGCCCAGCCTACCGTAGCTTTACGATTTCAATAGTATGGACTATAGTGGGTTTCCCCGGCAACCTTCATGTTTCATCTACCCTCTGTCCCCTACCGTAGATCGTTCTCAAAACCTTTCGTTCGAAACCCCCCAAGGGCACGCTGGTCCTTCACGAGCAAGGTCAATGTTTCGTTGCCGTAGAGAACTACAGGTCTAATAAGTGTTTTGTAGATGGTCAACTTTGTGGAGCGGCGAATTTTATTCGATCGATACGTTTTCCGCAGTCCGAAGTAAGCGCGATTTCCGGACATAATGCGCCTTTTTGTCTCTCTTAGTCTCTTCTAGTATCGTTGTCGGCAGTCACTAGTGAACCCAAACACACAACGATTTAAAACGCCACGATTTTGTCACCGTCAAATAAAATCCGTGATGGGAGGCTAACAGAGTCTTTTATGTCTAGTCCGATTCGATTGGTCTCTGCCTTAAGTCTGCTGTACGTTTCCGTCAACGTCCCAAAGTCACGAGCCATAACATCAATGTCGTTGGCGAAGCCAATTAATTGGCCGGACTTCCTGAAGATCGTAGTGGCACTCGTCTTTATCTCCGCTCTTCAAAGTCTATCAATCTTCCGCAACCCTCTTCCAGATTCGAATGGACTCGAGAGCGTCCCCGAAACTGGCAGTGTACACATCACTCTATCCATAGTCGCTCTGACCAATCGCGTAATTTTCTCCGGGGACCTATGTTCGTGCTTAATTTGCCATAGCTGATTTCGTTCGATTGTGTCATACGCTGCTTTGAAGTCGGTGAATAGGTGGTGCGTAGTTTGGTTGTACTCGCGGCATTTCTGGAGTACTTAGCGCAGTGAACAGATGTTATCCGTGGTGGCGCGGGCCGAATTCTTTTCTAGGCGGCGAAGTTGGGAGAGTACTTTATAAGCAGCGTGATTGCACGATAGTTGCTACAATTCAGAACTGCTAACTAGCACTAGCGTTGACACCCTCTGTGCACTTTACCAATCTGCTGAGGATGATCCTTTTAAGCACCAGATAGATAGGTCTATACGCCGTTGGGTTCCGTGGCGGTTACACAGCCCTCGGCAATGAGATCAATCTCTGTCGCTTCCACCTTTCCGGGAGAGGCATTCATTCAAGCACTTCTGCGTAACTACTCGGAACAGCCCAGGGCCACATTTATGGTCGTCTTGATGGATTGGTGATTACGATGAGTTCCTTATTCCTAAGCCTTGTTTCCTCCTCAGCCTCGGTGCAACTGTCGTCGCTCACGAATTGGATGTCTGGTAAGTTGACCGACTGTTCCTGGTCTTTAAGATAGTGGAACGTCGAGCGTGAGACTCGGCAGCCGTAAACCAAGAGCTTGGCTCGTGGCGTGGAAAAATTCCCTCCATGATACGCTCCAGCATCGCTGGTGATGGCTCCGCAGGCGCCAAAACGCCTTCGGTTTTGAAAGCGTGACTCCCAATAATGATTTAGAAAGTTTGGTTAAAAACTGTCCAGTCTTTATTGCGTGGTTCACCATGTGAACCATTCAGTGTAAATTTGATAGCTTTCTTTGTCTCGATATTATTAAATATTTTACTTACAAGCAATATATAAATTTAAAATATCAACTGGGTTATCTGATGTAGGTATTGTCTAATAAAATTTCTCAGTTTTTTACGAAATTTTTTTAAGCTGCTCGACAAAGTGCACGTAAACAGTGAACTTGTGCACATAGTCCATAAAATGCGATTCGATCCCGAACGCGTGTGCAACGATTTTCAATTTGTAGATCTTACCACGCTGCATTCGCTTCGAGCCGTATAGATGCACTGCCCCGGATGTTTGTGAGATTTTCTCTAAACTAAACACGTGCCCGTAGGTTCGTTCCTGAAAAGCAAACGTCGTCTCGGTGGTATGGCGCTGATAAGCTGGGATGGACAGTGTTGCCAGCGGTTGTCTAGGGTTGTGCTTGTTCAGAACTATTACCTTGTATGTCAGGGTTTGCTCTATGTGTGCTCCATCGGGACATCGTTGATCAACACCGAAGCGGCAGTCCTGGTAACATTGGCTGTAAGATGTTAATGTTATACTAAAATTTATGAAAAATATAAAATACTGTTCATTCACTCTGTAAGTTCATCTTCGTCATATTCCTCAGGGCAAGCTGTTGGAACGCATACGTAGCTACCTTGGGTATTCAAGCAAGTTTGCCCCTCACTGCACTCATCTTCTTTAACAGCGCACTCATCGATGTCTAAAATTATTTATTAGGTTAAAAATTATTGTATTTGTTTCAAAAATTAGCACCTACTTACCAACACACTTGTTTCCTGTTAGAAAGTATCCCTCGGGACAAGTCATTTCGTAGTTAATGATACTATATGCAGGTTGTTCGCGTGTTCTACGCTTGGAACATGTCTTGCCATCGGATGCCATCGTATAACCTGATGGACAATAGCAGCTGTAATTACCGGGATTATTCGCACAGTAATGTGAACACTGGTGCGTTTCCTCTCGACATTCGTTAACATCCACACACGCATCCGACACCATTCGGTATCCAGAAGAGCATAAGCACTCGTAACCGCCCTTATTATTGACACACACCTGACCCGGACCAGTACAGCTGTGGTCACCAGTTTCGCATTCATTCACATCTACACATCTCCGAAGTGTTTCGTTGTAGATCATTCCAGCCATGCAGTTGAATTGTATCGCATTACTAACGCCGCCGAAGTTTAAATTATAGGCTGTCGTATCTTGCGTTAGATTGACGGTGTTCTTCAGACTAACAATAATTTTATGGTAGCCATTTTGGTCATCTTCGTAATCCTGCTCGGTTGGAAGATCAATGTACTCAACGGGAGGTGCTTCCGCGAATTCAAAGTTTCGAATTATTTTAAACTTTTGTGGTTCGTTTTCTGCGGAAATATCTTCGTAGTCATTTTCTGCAGAAGGGTGTGTGGACTCATATGTTAGCAGAGGAGAAAACTTGCGCTGCAAAAAACTTGTATTAACTAATATTCATCACATGAAAACAATTTACCTTCGAATCTACCCGGTTGATGGTTTTCACGAGTGCATCGTTTCGACACGATTTGCTGGAGCATTTGTCGACTTCCACATTTTCACCCTCACACTGTTTCCCACCGTTTTTAGGTTCCGGATTGGTGCAGGAGCGTTTCCTGTGACGCACACCGACACCACACGATTTGCTACACTTAGACCAGGAGCTCCAATCGGACCATCCGCCGTCCACGATGCATTCGCGTAGTTTACATATCTGTAATTCGCTTTCCGACCCCACGCATGGAAGTCCTCCGTTTCGGGGCGCAGGGTTAGCACAACTTCTCCAACGAATTGATCGACCAAATCCACAGGTCTCACTACAAGGTGTCCAGTTGGTCCAGGGAGTCCAATCGCCGTTGATAGGGCAGAACTTTACATTGCAAATTGTCTCTTCCCGTTCTTCTCCAATACAAGGTTTACCACCCAGTGACGGAGCCGGAGAATCACATTTGCGACTGCGAAAACTCACAGATTTCATCCCGGTAAATTCGGTAATACAGTCTAGTGAACAATTGCTCCATTTGCTCCACACTCCCCAGCCTCCGTTTACTGGACATGGCAACATTTCACAATTTTTAATTTGAATGTTTTCACCTACACAATTGTATTGAGGCCCATGAGCTGGTGAACCGGTCATCAGAAGACATATGCGGGACCGGAACTGCGTTCCTTTGCCACAACTAGAGCTACACGCACTCCATTCACCCCACGGTGACCAGCTGACAGGAACTGTAACCAAAAATCAATGTTTTTAATTTTCCAGCACTAAAAGCATAAACATCCCACCTTCTACACTAACGTAAAACTTGCGGCTAACCTGACCATGCAGGTTACGTCCGACGCATTTATATTCTCCAGCATCCGAGGACTGTGCGGCCGAAATTCTTAATATGTGACCGTTCGAGGCGAGGAAAAATCCCGACCGGTCAGTATTCACCGCTGTACCATCTTTGATCCAAAATACTTCCACTTCCGGTACGCCAGCCATTTCACAGTTCAAATCAAGGCTGTGGTGCAACAGAACCATCGGCTTTACCACGTACTCAATCTGTTTAAACTGGGGAGGAGATTGGACGACTATATGGAACAACTTCTGCGTTGATCCGGCAGTGTTGTTTACATAGCATGAATATGTCGATGTTGTTTCAATGCTGTACAACTCCAAGACGGAATCTTTACTGGGCAACCTTTCGTTTAGTTTTTCGTCCAAGTACACGACTTTGGTCCAGTATATCTCCGGTGCTGGGTTGCCCAAGCTAGCACAATCTAGTGTAACGTTGTCGCCTTTCAATATGGAAATCTCTTCCTGTTCTGGTTGATCGGCTATCGCTTCGTTATCACGAAAAACTATACTGTTTATCATCGTTGGAGGCACCAGAATACTGACTGAAAACGCAAGCTCCTGCTTCCCGACTGAGTTTTCACCCAGACAGGTGTAGTTCCCATGATCTTTTCGACTCGTGGATGATAGGAACAGAGTTTGGCCGCTGGATTTGATAGGTTTGGAGTTGCGGAACCAGCTGATGGTTGGTTTAGGATGGCCGGATATGGGACAGAACAAAAACAGTGGCAGCCCTTCCAAGATGTGGAACGATAGTCCAGATTTGAGTCTGTTCAGTTGAACGAACGGCGGAGCGAGCACTTCAACTGCGGACTTTTGCTCGTCGTAGCCTACAGCGTTCTGCGCTAAGCATAGATACATTCCGGCAGAGTTGGATGTTGCATTCGGTTGGTGCAGACCTATCTGAATGTCGAATTCGGACACTCTGGTGGCTGTGAAAAGTTGTGTTCCAAGGGCATACGTTTTGCCTTTTAGTCGATAGGTTTCATCGAGTTCCATGGAGTCAGGATCCAAGTCGGAGGTTGAAGCCAAAACTTCACCTCTGTAGATGATGCTGAGTACGGGTAATGGATTACCGTTTGCATGGCAAGTAACTGTCAGAGGTTCACTTATAAGAATCATTTGGCTTTCGGGGAATCGTGTTATCTCCGGAGTTTCTGTGAATGAAAATTGGTTATTTCAAGAATTCCATTTTTTCTTAAGTGAAAGCTACGACGGTTTGCACAAAATGTACCCTAGTGAAATGAAGAAAGGTGTAGTCCCGCGTTGAAACAGAAATACTTACGATAAACAGTAACATGGAACTGCTTTTCGTCGACGCCGAAAATGTTCTCCGCCTCGCAAGTGTACAAACCCGAATCCTGTGGTTGTACGCTACTCAAGTCTAAAGCACCCTCAAATTCCTCTAAAATTGTACTAAAACAAATAAATTCATTTGTCAAACATAAACTGAAACCACTTCAACCTATACAAAATTCTTACTCATCCTTCATCCAGTGAAATATGGCCGGGGGATTAGCGCGCATCGTACACTCCAGCTGCAGGTCTTCACCCTTGAACACCTCGATGTGACTTACAGCTTCGCCCCAGTTGCTGGGTGATGTCATCACATCCAATCGATATACTTTTCTGGCGTTGCCCAATTCATTCTCGGCCACGCAGGTATACAGTCCGCTGTGATGAGTATCGATGTCCTCGATCGCAAGCTCACTGCTCCTGGTGATTACCGATTGATCTTTGATCCAGAAGATCGTCGGTTGTGGTGATCCACTGGCGTGGCACATCAAGCGTAACTGTTCCCCGCGTAATAGTGTGACTTCTGCTATGTTCGGATCTCCAGAGGAGTCCAATTCGTGCTGGTTCTCATCCTTGTTATCGTTCATTCCGTGCTCAATGTGTTCGATTTTTGGTGGTGTTAGAATTCCCACTATAAACGAATGGTTATTGCGACCGGCAGGGTTCTCCACGAAGCAAGTGTACGTTCCAGCGTGCGATTGTCGAAGTCGGTCAATGTGGAGAATGTTTTGTAATGCGTTAACGTCCGACAAATCAATGTAGCTGTCTAAGTTACGCTCGTTGAGGTGCCAGAGTAGGCTTTCGTAATTATCGAATGGACACACTAGCGCTAGAGAGTTATTCAGTTTAGCCTGCACGATCTGTGGCTTTTCGGAAGCATTTCCAGCTTTCGTCGGAGGAGTCAGAACTGTTACTTCTGTTGATCGTCTATCTGTTCCTTCTTCGTTCACGAGAATGCAAGTGTAGTTGCCAGTGGCTTGTAGACTATGTGAAATCTTTAAAGTTGCGCTTGAATTCCGTGGTGTGTTATTGTGGCTCCACGAGGGTCGCGGTGAAGGATTACCTTCACCGTCACAGTGAAGCTCTATTTCTTGTTCCGGTAGTAACTGAACACGTTCAGGAATGTTAGCAGTAATTTTTGGCGGTTCTGAAAAATAATGCTGTACTGCATTGCTTGAAATTGTACGTCAAACTAACCTTTTACTACTAAGTAGTATACTTTTTGGCTGTTGCCAACTGAGTTTTCAGCATTACAGACATAAGTACCCTGGGAGAGCTTCGTAGCATTCATGACCAGCAGACCAGTGTTGGTGAACTCAACGTTTTGTTGGTTGATTGGGTGATCCTCGAATGTCCAGCTGATGTTGGGCTAATAAAAAAAATGAACTAATCATCCACTGAATTGTAAAATTACTACTGCTTACCTTTGGAAAACCAGTTGCGGTGCACTCGAGGCTCACATTTTTACCACGGGACACAGCAATGGCGGTATCTTCTGGAGGCCCGAGCAAAAATTGAGGTTTACCGTAAACTACCACAGTAGTGGTGAAAGATTGCTGTCCGAAAGTATTGCTTGCCGTACACGTGTAGATTCCAGAGTCTTCCAGAGTGGCTTCGAACGGCATACTTTTATTCAGTGGCTCCTCATTGAAATGCCAGCTTAGTTTTGGTTCTGGAACTCCAGAAGTGCGACAGTCGAGTGATATTTCTTTACCGATTTGAGCGCTGATGACTGTTGGCGATGTTTTGAGAAATATCGGAGAGCTTCCGTAACGCAGTACTAGTTTGCTGGTAAAGGTTCCCATAGGGTTCACTGCAAGACACTGGTAGATACCTGCATGATCCTGTGTGAAATGCTCTATAAACACGAGCGTTTTATTATCGTTGCGCAGACTGAACCGTGGATCTGTGCTATTCAACTTTTTCTCATCGAGTAACCAGAATACTTGAGGGTCTGGAAGTCCTGTACTATCACATGTAAGCTGATGTATGGAGTCCTCCAACCCAACATGCTCCACGCTAGTAACTTCATCATCAACCAGAATTCCTTCCACGGTGGGAGCTTCCATCAACCGAGTTTCCACGACAATACTGTCCGCTCCATGGGCATTGGACAGAATACAGCTGTAACTACCTTGATCTGCCGCACTGAAGTGCTCAACAGTCAGTTGGTACTGGACTGCGTTACGAGTTTGGTCGATGTTTAAACTAACTCGTGCATTGTTATGCGTTTCGTACGGGCTGCTCTCGAAGGTGAATTGATCACTAGTCCAAATGTACTCACTCAGTGGTTGACAAAGATCACACGAACAGTTGACGGTTACTGTTTCTCCGGGCTGAACGTAAAGAATCGTATCGTTCAACTTCGGGATTTTTGGAGGTTCTACAAATAAAATATTTTACTATTATGTAACTTAGATTCTTCCATCTTACCGTTAGCTTCGCCCAATACCGTGATCGTTCTCCTCGTCGAACCGTGGCGGTTTTTAGCGTCACAAATATACGATCCTTCAACCTCGGGTGAAACGATAGGCAGCAGTAAGCTAGAACCAGTTTCTAGGAGAGGCTTTTCCTCAATCTCATCCAGAACTCTGTAACTCCACGTGATCATGGGTTTTGGATTTCCTTCCAAGCCGCACTCCAAAAGCAGGGGTTTCCCATATGCAGCTGTTGCTACATTCGATACCTCTCCAGAGGCTTTTGGCGCGTACTCCACTGTGACGTTAGTTGAATCCCAAATCATTCTTCCATCAGACTCCACCCGACATTCATAGGACCCCGCATTGTTGGATGAAATATTGTACAGTTCTAGATATTCTTTCCCGTAAGCTGCTTCTATTTTCACTCCATTGAAACTCCATGTTTTCGGTGCGCTAGGGCTAACATTCTTTGTAATACAGCGAAGTGCTATAAGGACCTCGTGCTCAAACGCGACAATATCTTTCGGATAAACTCCAACAGTCGGTTCCGGTCGGGGTTTCACCTTAACAACCGCTAGTATCTCAGTTTCGCCTATACTGTTTCTGGCATGACACGCGTAGCGACCCGAGTTTCTAGTTGTTACATTTGGCATTCGAAGCTTCAGGGAATCTGTTGAACTGTTTATCGATTGATTAGATTATTATAATAGTTCGAACTCATCGGATGCATACTTACTCAAAGTTTCTTTCCACCAACAGTCGATTGGATCGCTTCCACTGGGCAGTAACTGGAAGGAGTGACTCGACACGGCAGTTGATCTGCAGGATGTCACCTTCTAGTAGCTCTGTATCTGTGAAGTCCAACGAAAGTTCTGGAGCACTCAACCCAGTGGCCTGAATGGCCGTTGATATAAGGCGATTTATAGGATTACCATTCACATCCTTTCCGGTGACGGAAATTTTAAACTTTTGCCGAGGAGCCTTGAAGGCTTCAGTCGTGTAAACTATGGACGAATCTTCCAACAGAGTTTTGACCAGCGGAAGCGTAAACTTAAACGCAGCTGCTCCAGTCTCACTAGTGTCGTGAGCGGTGATTGTCACATTCGACAGCACATCGATACGGTCTGTTTGAGAGGGCTGAATTGTTAGTATGTTATCTGCGTCAAGTACTGGCTGGCGAAAGAGTGTGGCAATGGAAGTTGGTTTCGTTTGTGAGAAACCAAATTTGAATTTGACGTCGCTGTTGCCTGAAAGACGAACAGAGTGGGGCGAACTAGAACCAGCCTTGATGTTCCACTTTCCTGGAATCGGCTCGGGAACATTTACAACTTTGACATTTTCCAAATCTAATATGGCTTTCGATTTATTGTAGGGAACTTGTTGTGGATCAGTGATTTCGATGTTTGGGCGATGACCAGCTACACTAACGCTAAACTCCTTCAGTGTTGTGTCCACATCCAGGTCGATATGATGCGTTTCAGCTCCCCGAGAATCTACTGCCTTCAAAGGAACATGGTCAATGTTCAACATACCTTTAATGCTAAGCAGAACCTGTTCGATCTGATCTTTCTTCAAATCAAAAATTTCCCCATTACTGGCGGCTGCAATGTCGTTCATCACTTTATGTCCAGGCGAACTTTTCCCATCACAGAATCCTGTCAGTAAGAAAGTAATTGGTGTCTGTTTCTGTTGTACCAGCCGTAGAACCCGTTGATCTAATTTAAAATCTTTAGCGGTAGCATCAGTGAAAACGAATACAAATGAATTCGGAAGGGCAGCTTCAATTGCACTTGAAATGGCAGCCAGTGCAGCTTCGGGGCAGTCTCCGCCTCCATAGATTTGCAGGTTCTCCAGTGTTTGCAGCAGTTCGTCTTTGTTACGAGTCACCAGTCGAGGACCGACTTGTGGATCACGAAACGGCACAAACACGTAATTGTAAATTGGATTATTTTTCAGGTTAGTGATTTCATCAATGATCAGTTTAGCTCCATCGCGCAGCTGTTTCAGATCATCCAGCATCGATCCTGTTGCATCGAAAACAATTACCAAACTACGTTGCCCTTCACTTGGAGCCTCATATTGTTTACGAATACTAGACAGTTTGGTATCTAACTTTGGTATCAAAATGTTACTAATCTGAGGACTATGCACTCCATCAGAAACAAGCGGTTCACTGTAGAAAGTCTTCTCTCTCGGAACAGAAGCTTCTTCCAAAATAGTACCCATACCCTCACGCTCCGATACGGGTCGAAGCACTTGTTGCAGCTTCTGTTTCATCTCATCTGTTTCATTTTTCTCTTTCAACAAACCGAGTAAACTCAACACTTCCCGTGACGCAGGTTTCCTGCGTAACACATCGATAATGTCATCGCCAAAGTCCGCTTGATCTGCCTGCATTTCTTCATTATCATCGAATAGTTCACCACTAGCATCGAAATCCACAGAACTTTGCTCCTCGTCACTGAACAATGCCGCCATTGTGACGATACCATCTTCTCCACTGCTCTTCTCTAGTTGCTCCGTTTCCTCCGCCCAGGAATTCCTGAAGTCGAACAGCTGATCGTCATTTTCCGACAGCGTTGTCTTATCAATTCCCTCGTAATTATTATTGCCGCTAATAGCCGTTTCTGAATGAATCGGCGTGTCCCGGGGTGTGACCTCCGGCGCTGTATTTGTTTTGATCTGGTTAAGCTTTCCGCTCACTAAAAGCATCCACAGTTCATCGTTATCAGTGGCGTTCTTGCCGGCTGCGCTAATTATTGCGAACGCTACGATTAAGAGTGCTCTTACAAGACAATTTATTTGCATGATTGACTTTATAATTTAACGTTCTGGAGGCAAATTTGCGACTTTCGCTGCTTCCGGGTGGTCCAAATTCGGTGAAAATGCATCAATATCTACGTAACAATTCTGCGTTTTAAAAAGACACCATCAGCGGAGTAAAATTGACCGTTAGAAAAAACGTGATCGGTGAAAAGTCCTCTGAAAATCACGTTAACACGCGTTAGTTTTTTGTAGAAACCTTATAACACACTGCGAATTACAATGGAATTACTCGTCACAAATTTAACTTCACTTTGAAATTGTTTTTTGAAATACTGATCCACTATAAGCCTACACGCAGCAAATCGATCGTACGTCCGAACTTATCAGCTTTGAGTAGGAAAATGATTATTGAGGCGCGTGATGAAGTGAACGTGCTGCGAACCGAGACAGATGGCACTGTTGTTGGTCGGAAGAATTGGGAGTAGTTTCAGCAGTGAGAGATATACAGAGAATGAGCAACGAATCGCACGTGCTTTTGGCTTTTCTCTCCGGCATTTGTTATATTCTTATTATTAGCGATTTTCTCTGTTTACATGGATCTAGTGAAAAAGCGATTCACAAAAAAATAAATATAAGATAATCTTCCTTTGTTGCCGCTTCATTGCGAAAACATTTTGCATTAATAAGAAATCGTCTAAATAAATGGTATGAAAATTTATTTTTCATACCATAAAATATAAGTAGTAAAAGACTAAATTGAATCGGAATATATAGAGTTTGCTTGTCTTTCAGTCACGCGCACGACAAACGAAAGTTACTCAAATTGCCTTTTTCCTAAGCAAACTCTGAAGCTGAGGTACACTAAAGTTTGTTATTTTTTTGTGGGTAGCAACGCAAACACTCCTGTTCTGACTACAAGTTACCTTTGCTTTTAGTCCTCCACTCACCTCCTCTCGCCTGGTATGAAACCAGTCGTAAGGAAATCAAAGCTAACTGCGTTTTAACTAATATTCGGCACACGTGTTAAATTAGCACATGGCTATAGGTTCTGATGCAGGTGCATTGACAAAAACCGCCAAAACGTAATAAAAAGCGGAAGGCAATTTTAAGATGCAAGAAGGACATAGAATCAAAGATATCAAACATGTAGATGAAATCTAAAGTTAGCCAAACCACTGTCGGTTGATTATGAACGTTATTTCATAGTTACATGTCCAATAAGTTCTGTAATGTCATGGGCCATGGCATTACCATCAAAATTAGGTTGTCAAGTGATGGAATAAGGCAGTACCTGTTGTAGTTCATTTAGGGTAGACTATGAAAAAGTCAAAAAAAAAATAATGGGGATTATAAACCTTTTTGCTCGAGAAAATAAGCAAAGCCATTTTATGCAAAACATCATATCGAGTTTCAAGTTTAGCTTATGGCGCGTGACAAGCCGCACTTGATTTTTTTTCGATATTTTCAAAAATAGAAAAGACATTTAACCTACACTAGACATGCTGCACATATTGTACCCCAAATTAATTCTTTAAGTATACTGCGACGTTCAAGATGTATGGAGAAAGGGATAATTATTTTGCTAAAACGTGAAAATTTTAGCTGTTTCAAAAAATCTTAGAGTATAAGATAAACCCATTCCCGACGAGTGACATTCAAACTTTGATTCAAGTTCAACAATTATGCTTGAAAATTTTCACGAGGAAATTATTCAGTAAGGTACAGATTGATCTTTGATTTGCAATACAGTTTGTGATAATTATGTTTATAGTTGATGAGTAATAAGAGTTCGAAGTTCATTTTTTAAGGTAAAAACTGATTTCTCTCCGCCTGGATCGAGTTAAGCTATTGGCCATTATTTTTGAACATAATGTAAAATCTAATCAACAGTTTTGATTTAAGATATTTTGATATATCGACATAAAATTTTCAATGTTTTAAAAATTAAACATAGGTTTATCAACTATCCTGCAAATGCGCTACAGTAAGCCAACTTTTTTTATTTTTTATCAAATAATATTTGTTTGCTTATGTATAAGAAGACGCAGAACAAAGAAGTAGACAAAGGTGGTGGTGATGGGATGAGGATTGTTATGTTGTTACGCAACACTATAAAAGGTTTCTGTGATGGAACGCAGATGACAGATGCGCGTCATTTATCATGTGTGAAGATATATCGGAGTGTTAGAGAGGGATTTGAACTACCCATCAATGATTAAAAGAGGACAGTACTTCGCTATTCCAAGCTTTGCTATTATTAATAACAAATTGCAGGGACAAACTTTTGCATGTGTGAATGATTTTTTAGCAATCCAGTATTTTTTCATGAGCTATGGTTTTTGTAAATTGTTTTTTTTTTCAATCACATTCATTTTTAGTTATTTTGTGAGTTTAGTTTGAATATAACATATGTAATATCAAACAATTGAGAAAATAAAATATTATTTATGTTATGAAATTTAAAAAAAAATTAAATCGTTAGAAAACAATTTTTCGAAAATTATCAAATAATGGAGAAAAAGTCTTTAGATATTGGAGAAAACAGCTGTGCAGTGGATCCGTATAAGAAGCGAGATGCATATTCGTTTTCGAGTAAGCAATCAATCCACGATCTACTGAACAAAGGGTTTATCGCAGTTTAGATAATTAATTAAGTTTTAAACCAGCGCTGGCCATCTGAATCGAATTGTCGATAGTGTCATAGTTACATCTTGAACTTCAACTCGATATTTCAAAAAAAATTCATTTTAGATTAAATACCAACTTTTGATAGTTTAAAATGCATTTGAAAGTGGCTAGCCACTACGGGCCAACTAGTATTGTAATATTTTATACAATACCACATAGTTTAAACTTTCATCTTTGAATATTTGTAGCCGCCGTTAATTTTTCAATAGAGTCAATGTATTGTTATACTGGTGTTACTTCGTTCTCATGCTAAAATATAATATAATCAAAGATGACTAGAACAAGATACTTCACGGGTAAAAATATTTTCCCGTTTTCATGACCTTTTAGGTCATGAAATCATGAATGTTGTTTTTCGACAGAATCATGACCTATGACTCATGATATCATGATGTCAACCCCGAATATCATGAGCTATGAAAAGCGTTTTTAAGAATGTGACTCATGGCTATTAAAAGCGTAACACATCGCTGTCGCATGGACTCATAGAATCATGAGTCATGACTCATGATACCATAAGTTGGACTCTGAATATCATGAGCTACTCAGAGCGTTTTTATAAATACGACTCATGACTGCTATAAACGTAACACATATCTGTCAAACTGCAAAATAAAGTTTTCGCGAGTGAACGTGTTGAACATATGACGAGTGTCCGGTTGCATAAATTTACTCAACACAGTATTATCAAGTGCGGTTGAAGCAACTGTGGCAGAGAACATAAGATCGGAAAAAAAATCGGATTGGAGATCGGAAAGGATACAAAAAAGGATACATCTACTGATACCAGGTCTATAGTATAATATGGTTATCGACGTAGTGCTTGTATACAAATAGCTAGCCGTGAAGTTTGTATTTTCCATCAAGCCCAGTTTAGAGTTCCTTCGCTTGAAATGTAAACTCGTTGTTGTTGTTGCTGCTAGAATTGATGGATCGGAAGCTGTGCGGCGAGTGTCATCTGCCTATTATTGATTTGAAACCAGTGCCCCGCGGTTTCTGCGATGCCTTTCGTCACATCGGCTAGCAATGTTGTGAAATTAACGGTCGTGCCCACAAGGATCTGTTCGAACAAGGGGAGGCAATGTTTATTTGTTCCGCCTGTAAAGATAAATTGGGCGGTTGAAGAACTCGGGCCTATTTTGCCGAAGAACTAAATAATGTGCCGCCAACGAATGCTGTTCAATTTAAACAGCTGTGTGAAACTGTTGGACCACTGGGTGATAAAGTGGATTGTTTGATGCTGTCGCAGAGCCGTAACGATCACAGCCCTGCTGCTCCTGTGTGGCCGAGACTAGGGAATTAACGTCGGTGGGGTGGTAATGATGGTGCGGTACGTAATTCTGCTAGCCGCGGCACTTAATCGATTTAAATGATCTTTCGGTTGCATCTATCACCCCCGCTCCCCAATCAGTTATGTGGTGGTTGTATTCGCTTCGCATGAACTGTAAACTGCAGATTGGTGAAATACCTGTGTGTTCTCCACCAGGTTTTCTGCCAAATTTCGCTAGCGGAAATTTGGAACTGTAAACTATCTTGACACATCCCTGAAGTTGAGCATAATAAAGACTTGTTTTTTTACGTAGAACTACATTTCTCAGGAAGATCGGCTACATTGGGGTGAGAATGAAAATATAAAAACGGAAAAGGGGACAGAATTTGTGTTTCTTAATGCTTATAAGCCGCTTAGTTTCCAACGCATCTCCGTCGTTTTTGCAGCAATCAATTGAAAATTATCCACGCATCAGCCCAAATGCAGACAATTGTAATTTGATTATTTGAAATATTGTAGGAACGGCTTCGGCAGTGGTTAAGATTGCTGCAAAAAATCTGCCGAAGCCTGTCGCTACCCTACTATTGAAAATTGTTATTTGAAAGTGTTAAAATAACAAAGTTTATTAAAAAGTCTTTAAAAAAGTAATCAGTTTACTAGTGAAGGATAGTGCTAACTGGTATATCTTTAATGAGTATTGAATATGAAGGTCAGAACTGTCAAAATGGTTGCAGATTTCTATTCGTATACGTAAAGAAAGGTTCAAGAAATGAACGCAATCAATCGTACAAACACAGGCTGCATAATGTAAATCGTACGAAAAATTAGTAACCCTACGCACTAACATATACATTATACGAAATCAAAAATAACAGAACACAAAAATTTCGTTCAAGTAAATACTCGTGCTTCCGTTTTTTTTTGTTCGTTGTTATCCACGTTCGTATGAAAGTATATTCGAGAATTGTACAAATTATGCGTAAAGTTGCAATTCTATTCGATAACTTGCAGTACGAATGTTCTATACATCCAACAAAAGTGCTGTACAATCTACGAATTCCATGTTTACGAGATGTGCGCGCAGAGAATAACGAAAGAATATTTTCAATGTATGTCGCAGCGGCCAGAAGCGATAGCGGGTACCAGTAGCGGTAGTAGTAGCAGCGTCAGCCGTAAGTGTAACGGTATTACCTCTTCTAGTAAAAAGCTGCTTTTATGCGGTAGAGGCAATTTCTCCAGTGAGAAACTGCCGTATTTTGGCAACACACAAACGGGGGTGTTGGCAATCAAAATCTGTCTGCCTTCAAATTTTTAGTCCGAAAACAGCTTTTAATGTCGGGAATAGCACAGAGATCATAGCATCATATCCTAAATTGAATTAAAAAACTAATTGTCCATTTAAGGATTAACTAAATAGTCAATTGAAGAGTTAAAATTTTCTCGTTCATACATTACACCTTATTCAAAATATTGGTGCGCATTGACATAGATGATTGTAAATTCGATATGATATTCATGTCTCAGCACGAGTTCGAAATTTTAATGTGCACCAAGGAACAAATAACTGAATGACCAAATTTTTTATAAGTAGATCCTCTTGATGTTTTCCACAATAATGCGAAGGAGCCCAGTTTAGAGCAACCATCAACGTCAAACATTAGTTTCATTATTCAGGATGTCCATGATGATCTGATAGGAACAGCTTTTACTACATTTACACAGTTTACCTAGTTTTATTATTGGGTAAAGGATTGTCAGTAACTATACTGGAGCAACCGATCGTTTGCTTTTCGTGCTTTTCGATCCGGGTTGCATCCAAGTTGCGACCGTTCAAACATACCTGAGGCTGTCAAAAGTTGAAAACAAACTGAAATCAGCTGACCGCACCTGTCTCGTCGATTGCCTTAGCAACATCCATAAATTACGTAACGCAAAAAAAAACAATTTTGGACCCCCACCTTCCCATATGTAACAAAAAGTAACGCCAAAACCTACCCCCCATAAAAATTACGTAACGCTATAAAAGAATGTGCCAAATGAAAATGCTCATATTTGGAAAGTCTCCCCATGGATTTTTTGTTACGTAACGCTGATCTGTAATTATAAGATTTAATGAACCAAAGCGAAGTTTCATAAATTAAATTTACACCCAGACCGCACAAATGAGATGTTTAAGAGAAGATTCATATTCGTATTGGGAATATGCTCTGTAAATGGTCAGGAATGCTTAAAAAGCGTTGAAAAGGCGGGGCTTAGAGCCTTATACAAACTCTTAGCAATTGTCCCAAAGTGGTTTGTTAGAAATTTTTTACATTTACATATTTTCAAATTATTTATAGGATAAACCAGAAACGTTTCTAATTTTGTTTTAAATTGTCACCGCGAGTATTTTTATCAACACATTTATGAATATTTTTCGTGACAAAGTTCTAAAATAAAATATACTGTTCGTGACCAACTCCAGAACTTTGCTTTTTATTTTTTTTTTATTCCGCCGATAAGTTTAGAAATGATTGAATGTGTACATATTACTAATAACATAGAACAAGTTGAAATTGCGATGAATGCCAAAAGCTATTTTCAAATGCAATCCCATTTTCATAGAGAAAGTATGTCGCCTACCCCTTAAAATTTTCGGGCGCCTTCCCCAAAATTAAGTTTTAGATAGTATTCGTAGAATTATAAATATTTTAGAAACACGAAAAATCAAATTTATTGATTTTTTTAAGCGTCTGTCTGTTAATGGATAACTCTTGTTTTAATTTTGTTACAAAATATATGAAAACTATCAAGGATAACTTCTAAATCATATTATGGTTTAATTTTATAATGTATGTACTACTTTCGTCAAGCCTCCATTTTAGTGAGCCAACAAACTTTAGGTGCTCGTCACCAATTCTTGCTGACTTTCGTAAAAAAGATACATTCCTTTTAATAACGGTTATAGATCATTTCTTTATTCTTCAATAAACATCAATTAATACAGGGACTCTTTTGAAACTCGAATCGAACGTTAGTTTCAAGAAATATGTGACCTTATTAAATTGAACTAATCTTTTCGAAGTTACTTGATCAAATCAGATAGTTACTAAAATTCCGCGAAATTTTTGAAAAGATCACATATTCATAACAACATTTGACATATTCTTTACAAAAGTCACGGTGACTAAAGAGTAACATTTGTTGATTGAACCCCGATGTTCACTTTTTCTGATATTTATATAAACTAGAACTTAGAAAAATAATCACTGCGACGATGTTAATAACTTATAAGTTTTTTTCAAAAGGTCACAAATTCTATTGAACAAAACTTTTGACCAATATTCTCTCACAGAAGTCATAGTGACTAACAGGGGAAACTATTCCTATGAAGGTTACCATGAAGTTATCAGAAAAATTTTAATGTACCTCTTAATGACTTAGTGACTATTCTAAGACAACATACCATTTGTACTTCAAATTATCACCGTGACTACTTAATGGAAAAAATAATTTCGTTTCACAAGTGGAATAATTTCGTCTATGACCCTTCAGAGAAGAATAAATAAATTCTAGTTCAATTATCACAGAGACAAAATAAAAGAAAAATTTGTTTTATAATCATAGCAAAAAGCTCACACAAGTTTTTCTATAAAAAGTAATGGTTACTCGCGTACAAAAACTATTTCCATATTATTCCATATCCATATTCGGGGGACAATTGTAAGAATAAAGTCTCATTTTATTTGTGACTCTCGTGCGGATTGGGCAATTTCGTGAATCGGATCGCACAAAGCATTATTTCATGAAACTAGCCCAATAATGAGTTCAATTCATGGTTTCCTAAATCAAAGCAAGGTTTTATAATTCGAACACCCGATTTCATGAGTCAAATGCTATATGTCCTGACTCGCAACTCATGATTTCATGAATCAAAATCATGGTTGCAGTAGCCACAGCAAGAATTCATAAATCGAACACCCGGTTCCTGTAGTCACATGCTATATGTCCTGACTCGCAACTCATGATTTCATAAATCAAAATCATGGTTCCAGTAGTCACAGCAAGAATTCTTAAATCGAACGCCAGATTTCATGAGTCAAATGCTAAATTGCATGACTCGTGACTCATGATTTCACGAGTACAGCTCATAATTTCATGGGTTAGAATAAGCCAAAGCAAGAATGCATAAATCAAACACCCGATTCCATGAGTCAAATGCTATATTTCATGACTCGCATTTCATGATTTTATAAATCACAATCATGGTTCCATGAGTCGACGTTATGGGAATCAAACCTTACTTTTTTAATGGTTATTCTTGGAAAGGATGCCAAAAAGGACACATTCCCGCAAAAAACAAGGAAACACCCAAATTTAACATAGGACTGTTATGCGAATAGCGGCAGTATTACTCCCCGAAATTGGATTCCTCGAATGTAACTTTTCCCCGAAATTTGATTCTCCAAAGGTGAAATTTTCACGAAATATATTCCTCCAAAAGTGCGTTCCAAACAGTTTTTTAACTTATGATTTCGATATTAAAAACATTTTACACTAGGTTTAGCACACAAGAGAGTCGGTTTATTGATCACGCTTTCTTATAGCTCATAAAATGTCGTATTATTGTATTATAAGACATTTATATCGAATTCGTTTTCGCGGTGAAGCTACACTCGGACTACACTTTTGACCCCATAATTATTTTTTTTACTTTCCGGACTACACTTTTTCTGTCTCTGACTACACTTTTCCTGTTCCGGACTACACCCGAATTAAGCAGAGTGTACTTTTGAGAGTTACCAACACTATCACACGTATGTGTCAAAACTGAGTTGTTTCGGTTCTCGTTCCACGTGGTAAAGTGTCAGGTAATTTTTTTTTCAGTACATTTGCGAAATGGAAACATGATGCGATAATGAAGATAATGACCAAAACAAAACAATTTGACAGCTATCCCTATTATCACGCGCATACCAATACAACTACGCTGAAGATGTTTTTTTTTCAAGTTGCAAAGTGTAGTCCGGGACGGTGTAGCTACACCGCGAAAACGAATTCGACATTAACGGGTGTTAAATAAAAAATGAGAATTTTTTCAGTCACATATGAAAAAAAAATCGATTTCAGTATTTTTTAATAATAACATAATGTATTTTCTTCAAAAAAATATCAGTGAATGTTTGAGTAAGGGCGTGGTCTGCTTTTCGACGCAACTTTGTTGCGATGCTCTCACAAGAACGTTGTACGGCACTTACGTCCATTTTCCGGATACAATTCCGGATTCTTGTAGTCAGTTGCTTCGTATCCTTGGCCCTCCAATTGTTTTTATATACTAGGGCACTGAGTGAGCCAAAGAAATCCTCTATTGGGCGGCACTGGGGCAAGTTTGTTGGGTTACGATCTTTCGGCACGAACGGTATCTCTTTCTCCTCAAGGTACGCCAGCGTCTTCTTGGCGTAGTGGGAAGACGCCTTGTCTGGCCAGAAGACGTACTTCCCATCCGCGTGATGCTCGTTCAGGAACGGCAGCAGGATTTTATCGAGGCACTCTTCTTGATAGATTTGTTGGTTGATTGCCAGACCGCTCGGCTTAAACCAAGGCTTTGAAATGCCCCGGTCGGAAATGGCGATGTACAACATAACCTTTTTTTCAAACTTGTGCTTGAACTTGTATTTCACTTCAGGCGGTGTGGATGACTTGTCGCTGGAGTAGTAATTATCATTTCCTGGAATATGCGTTTTGGACAGCGGAAAATAGCTTTCGTCGTCCAGGACAAAAGACGTCCCGCGGTATTTTTGGTCATCCACCGACACTGTGTTTTAACCGTCTCAATCTGCTCCTCCGTGTACTCCGGCGACCTCGTCTTCTTCCTGCAGACGATTCCTTCCATCTTGAGGGTCCGATGGATCAATACGTGGGGGCAGCCATATTTCCGGCGTCACGCAGGCTGGTTGCGTCCTTGTTGTCAAACAGCTTCTTTAACGATGTCTTCCTCTGCTTCTTCATTATCGTCACCGGACGACCACTTCCGATCTTCCGCTCTACGTTCGGGGAACCCAGGATACGATATACCGTACTGACAGGTACATTTTCTTCCTTAAAATGTATCACCGTGAACTTTTTTCCTTGCTGGAAATGCGTTTCGTAGAACCGTACAATGCGTTCGCGGAGCACGTGCTGTTTCGACGCCATCTTTGCTTTGACTAAATTCAAACTAGCAAAACCAAACACGCCTACTGTTTCTAGGGAGTCCAAAGAGCAATTTTCTTGGAGAAAGAAAATTTTACGCTCTGTATTTGAGTTACTGAAAGGTATTGAAAAAATTCTCATTTTTTTTAACACCCGTTATTATGTTCCGTCGAGCGGGGCTTCTTTTGACACTTTTTCCACGTTTTTCTACTTTATGCAATTGTAACTCCTATTATAATAAACAGAACTCAATGATATTTATTTACATCTCACGCGGATATGTATGCAACATTTATGAATTATTTTAGTTGAATTCGTTTAGAAATGTTCATATAGCTATTAAAAAGTTGTTTGTTGGTTCCGGTTGGGGGCTACTCTTGACAATTTGAGAAATCGAGAATCGATTTGAGAAATTATACATGAATACATTTTTTTAAACTAAATTATAAATAAAAAAAAGGTATTATTCTAAAGCAATCATAAAATCGAATTGATCAGTTTGAAAAAAAAAAAAAACAATACGAAACCACGGTTAAAATTTTTCGCGATACAGTATAAAGCTCATTTCTATTAAGTGGTTATATCTACCAAAAAAAATTTTTTTTCGCCATTTATTTTTATTTGCCTAAATCATGCTAAAACTATCCAAAAATCAAAATCTACATCGCCCAAGTACAGAACTAAACTCAAAGTTCGTTTAAATCAATTTTTACCGAATAACTTTTATACTTCAAAATCACATTTTTCGTTTAACTTGGCGATGCTCGTTTTTCTTTTTATTTTGAGGCTTTGTAAACTACCAGAAGTTACCTACGATCGTTATAGTGTTTCAAATTTGAAGTATAGAGGTCTCTGCATCATATTTCGACCGTTATAGCGTCTCTACAGAACGTGTTTACTCACAATAGGACACCTGAAAACATGTCCAATGGCAAGAGATGGCGCTTTTTCAGTGGTAGTAAAATCGAAATTTCTCCGAGTATTTTGCTCATTGACCGAGAATACAGCTATCAAATATCTTCTATAAATTTTATTCTATCTTTCTGGTACTTACTTTCACTAAATGCAACCTATTTTTATCAAAACACATGTTTTTCCTATATAACTCCATTGAGTCTTACTACCATTCGTCCATGAGCCTGTTGTGTTGATTTTGACAACAGGCGGCGGGACAACAACAGGGCGAGAGCCGTGTGGTTGAAAGCGGATGCGCACAATACCCATTAAGGTGGTTCAAGGTTGCAGAAAGCAAGTTATCTCTTAGAAATCTTCATACAAATTTAAAATGTAATACGATAAGCGGAGTTACCAGTAATTGACTTCCGATATGTTTAGGATATTTAAGGGCTCAAATGGAAGCAATAAAATTTTGTTCTGGCTCTTTGCTATCAAGTTTTTACATTTCCATCTGACGATGAACCGCTTTAATGCTCTTAGCCAAGCAACGACATCTAGTTCTGGTGTGAATGAAAAAATCGATAGTTTCAGAAATGAACTTTTTTCCTTGCTGGAAATGCGTTTCGTAGAACCGTACAATGCGTTCGCGGAGCACGTGCTGTTTCGACGCCATCTTTGCTTTGACTAAATTCAAACTAGCAAAACCAAACACGCCTACTGTTTCTAGGGAGTCCAAAGAGCAATTTTCTTGGAGAAAGAAAATTTTACGCTCTGTATTTGAGTTACTGAAAGGTATTGAAAAAATTCTCATTTTTTTTAACACCCGTTGTTATGTTCCGTCGAGCGGGGCTTCTTTTGACACTTTTTCCACGTTTTTCTACTTTATGCAATTGTAACTCCTATTATAATAAACAGAACTCAATGATATTTATTTACATCTCACGCGGATATGTATGCAACATTTATGAATTATTTTAGTTGAATTTGTTTAGAAATGTTCACATAGCTATTAAAAAGTTGTTTGTTGGTTCCGGTTGGGGGCTACTCTTGACAATTTGAGAAATCGAGAATCGATTTGAGAAATTATACATGAATACATTTTTTTAAACTAAATTATAAATAAAAAAAAGGTATTATTCTAAAGCAATCATAAAATCGAATTGATCAGTTTGAAAAAAAAAACAATACGAAACCACGGTTAAAATTTTTCGCGACACAGTATAAAGCTCATTTCTATTAAGTGGTTATATCTACCAAAAAAAAATTTTTTTCGCCATTTATTTTTATTTGCCTAAATCATGCTAAAACTATCCAAAAATCAAAATCTACATCGCCCAAGTACAGATCTAAACTCAAAGTTCGTTTGAATCAATTTTTACCGAATAACTTTTATACTTCAAAATCACATTTTTCGTTTAACTTGGCGATGCTCGTTTTTCTTTTTATTTTGAGGCTTTGTAAACTACCAGAAGTTACCTACGATCGTTATAGTGTTTCAAATTTGAAGTATAGAGGTCTCTGCATCATATTTTGACCGTTATAGCGTCTCTACAGAACGTGTTTACTCACAATAGGACACCTGAAAACATGTCCAATGGCAAGAGATGGCGCTTTTTCAGTGGTAGTAAAATCGAAATTTCTCCGAGTATTTTGTTCATTGACCGAGAATACAGCTATCAAATATCTTCTATAAATTTTATTCTATCTCTCTGGTACTTACTTTCACTAAATGCAACCTATTTTTATCAAAACACATGTTTTTCCTATATAACTCCATTGAGTCTTACTACCATTCGTCCATGAGCCTGTTGTGTTGATTTTGACAACAGGCGGCGGGACAACAACAGGGCGAGAGCCGTGTGGTTGAAAGCGGATGCGCACAATACCCATTAAGGTGGTTCAAGGTTGCAGAAAGCAAGTTATCTCTTAGAAATCTTCATACAAATTTAAAATGTAATACGATAAGCGGAGTTACCAGTAATTGACTTCCGATATGTTTAGGATATTTAAGGGCTCAAATGGAAGCAATAAAATTTTGTTCTGGCTCTTTGCTATCAAGTTTTTACATTTCCATCTGACGATGAACCGCTTTAATGCTCTTAGCCAAGCAACGACATCTAGTTCTGGTGTGAATGAAAAAAACGATAGTTTCAGAAATTTTTTAAAAGATGGCAATACACAAACAGTTGCGCTCACTGGTGTGATTTATTAGCAAAAATTAGCGGTGGTGTCCCATTTCCCTTTGTTTAGTCGATCAGCCGTTCTCGTTGTGTACATTCTTTGTTTGAGTTTTTCTATACTTTTTAACTGTGAGTTATATTCAAAAGTACTTAAATATGAGTGACAAGTTTGAGTTTTGCGTGGGATCGGGCGCCAATTGTGTCAAAGTCGCTAAGCATCGTATGTCGGACATCGCGAAAGAGGCTAGGCGCAGCCATACATCAGATGACAAAAAGGAAGAAGTGTAAAATAAAACCCAGGAAGAACAATTTTACGGCGCAGGGATAGCTGACTGAAGGTAAAAAAATTATTAGGGGCTTTGTTATTGCGATTCTTAGGATTTATAGCATTTTGAAACTTCAAACGCGTTTTTCTCAAAACCATATTTTCAAAATCGGCGAGCAGTGGAACTGAAAAAGTTTCATTAGATTATCTAGTGAAGTACATACGATTCAAGCGATTGATTAAAAACTAAAGTTATAAACAATCAAAGTCGATTTTTTTTGTCGAAACAGAACTTTTTTTCCAAACCGTTGCCATTTTGCGAAGAAAAATTCTAATAATATAATCATGTGTACTTCACTAGCGACACTCATGTAGATAATGAAAAAAATTTTGTTTTGGTTATAGGTGGAGTTCTGCCCATAATTCAAAAATTGGCTAATATGCCATAGGCATCAAATCGAGAAAAACGCATTTGAAAGTTTTTTGTCGGTACAACATATTTTGACTGTTCATGACAACTTTTTTATTGAGTATATCACCCTTCATATATGCTGGAACCATGCCGTTGAGTTGAAATAGAGAAATCTGTAGAAAAACTCCATCCGCCACGTATTTTTAACACAGTAGCCGTTTTCTCAATTATAAACGAAGACAAAACGGTGTGCAATTCGGCTAATATCCATACGATGTGAATTATATCGTACTCGTTGGTGATGAAAATGGTTTTAAATCTAATAAAACAACACGAAAGCACTAGTAAGGATGAAAAGGAAGACGAGACAATTGTTATGTGCAGCAATATAATAATATAACAAAAATATTATTATTCATGGTAATCTCACAATCCACTTTCCTATTTTTTCTCATCAAATCCAAAATTAAATCTGAATCTTCTCTTTATTAATGTTACTCCTAATCAAACAGCTAAATATCATTTTTTTAAATGTAAAGATTTATGACAGAAGGAAACAGTCACACGTTTTGATCATTGGGTTTCGCAGTACAACAAATAAATTCCTGTAGCATCAAATATTCTTCGTGAAAAAGTCAAATTTGAGGCAAGGGCCTTACGATCGCTCACCTGTTGCCAGTAACCACCAAGCTACAGCACACTTTCGAAAGTTAGAAGAAACACTGTTCAGTAATAATACACTGGTTCGTGAACATGTCACAGGTTCATATTGGATATTGGATATTAGCCAAATCCTCAATTATTTTGGATATTAGCCAAAATTGTTTCACGTTTACTGCCTTCCCAAATGCATTTTTTTGACAATCGGCTTCCGTAGGGACCTTGTTTAGGGTGTGTACCATCACGAGAAACTGTTTTCTCGATTTTGGTAAAAATGGCATTTTAGCCAATTTTTGAATTATGGGCAGAGTTGGGCACGACTTCTATTCGTGTGCAACTAAGCAAAAGCTGCAATGCTGCTGCTGATGATGATTAACGCGTTATCTCATGAATATGGTTACCATGAAAACCATAAATTACTCAACAAGAATTGAACATTTTTGCAACGGTGATAAGTTATAAATTATTTTTATATTTATATGAGATAAACTAATATAATTTTGACCCGCATAAAATCGAAAGAGTAAATTCCTAGAAATACAAATTTATAGAAGAGTAAGAGCTGGATTTAAAAAAAAAGATTTGAAGGATAAGCTGAGAATAAATATACGTACTTGTGATTCACTGAACAAACAAATTGAGTTTTGGTCCGTTAGGGGAACACTATGGACGATAATCCAAGAACAACGTAATCATTGGAAGGTCTTTGGAACAAAATAAGCGGGCTGTTGAAAAACAGCAGAGGAAGCAAATTTTACGCCTTAGTGAAAACATTTCAAAACAAAGAGCGGACCACAACGGCATATTACATGAGATTCACTCTAGTGAGAGCAAGCAATGAAAAAGGCGGTGGAAAAGGAGGAGAGTTGAAAACGGGCAATCCATTGCCGAGAAAAGAATGATGTACCTCTGCTAGACCACATCGAAGCCTTGGCTTTGATAATCAATTAAAAATAATGGTTAAAATATAGTGTATGTATTCTATATGTGTACATTCGAAATTTTTATTTAGGAAGACAAAATTGGGGGGTTGAGATGGGTCTTTGCACTAAATCATTTTTTCGACTCGCCTATATATTTACTTGAATTTAATGATCATATGTAGATATACACATGAGGGAAAAACTTTTAGGTATTTTATATTTGGTGATGTATTCTCAGTTGAGAGAAAAATTCAAAAAAAATGTTACGCAGTAGAATATTTATTTATTACTTTAGCTATAAATATGGCTATATAAATCTACCTAATTATAAAAACAAATATATATAGATAGTACCAAACTTAACAAATTGTTTAGCATTAGAACGTTTCTACGCAAATTTATTTATTTAATAAAATTGTCGGGAAAAATGTTACATCATTTTTCGGGAAAATGATAAATTCGGGATAATGTTTTTCGGAAAAATGGTCTTCGAGGAAATATATTTCACTGAAACGGGTTTTAGGTAATTGGTTTTCTGGGAATAATGACACGTTTCTTCCGCAATACCAAGCACGTGCATATTATCTGTTTTCTTTTTGGGGATTCCAAGTTCAAACCGCTCCATACAAGCAACACTTTTATTATACTTTCTAAAAAGGGAAACAAGTTAATAGTAACAAGTCAGTGATTTTAAGGATAGATGATGGTTTCGTCAATTGTTACTTTTGCTTATACTATTAAATTTTGCCTATAAAATCCATTCCAAATAAGGTTGCTTTTTTGGAATGCATGAAATGATTTCCGTATATGTTGTACAACGAAGGTGGTCGAAGACGTATCAGTAGGATAAAGGGGCATCCCCTAACAGCGGAATAAGTGTAGGAGGGAGTACAGTTGATTAGGTAGTCTAAATTTTCCGATAGGGTGGCCCAAAATTGTATCCAGCTTTCAACGAGCGGTAATGGGGGATGGATTTGACACATAATGGAGGTTACCAAAACTACTAGTTAAATGGGTATTTCCATTGAACTAGGAGTTTGAAAAAAAAAATAAAGTGTATTTTTTAAGAAAAACAAAATTACATATTGTCTACAACTTTGCCAAAAAAGTCACTCCGATCAAACAAACCGTTCAGGCTCTAAAAATATTTGTTTTCATCACTAGCCTTTTTGCATAAACCGGTTTTCACAAATTAGTCGTGATTCAAAGAAAAATTACTAATAGGTGCACAAAATGACATCTTCACCCCAAGAATGCTTTGCAAAGTTTCAGTCGAATAAAAAATGAAAGTTTAAAATTAAATTTAAAAATAAAACATATTTTTTTATGGAATTGCTCAGTTGCGTTTATGAGGATTAAGAACATTTCAACCATTTAAATTCTCTTCTCAATTTCCCTCTCGTGATGCATGCGCTTGCGCAGAACGCACGATCGCACGCCATCAAATCTCTGTCTATTTGTAAACAAAAGAAGCCAGCTGTCAGAAGAAAGCAGTGGACAAATTTTCCAATAACACACTGATAATCTGGACAAAATGTTTGCTGAAGTAGATGTTTTTATCAGCAACTACACACTAGTCGACCCGGAAATATATCAACTATGGATCGAGGGTTTTTCATGTAAGTAGTTTCACATGTACCATAAAAGCACAACAACTAACAAGTCCTGCATTTTGGCTAATCCTCCACTCAGCTTCTGAAGCTGTCACCCTGCTCAAGCAAAAGGGAAACATGATGGCAGGCATTCCGCTAGAACTTATCACCTCCGATGTACTTGATCACTACCGTACCTATTCACTGTTGGAACGTGTTCTTCATACCCCGGCTAAGCTTTCCGAACAACCATCATTCCAGCTTGAGCCACAGAGTCGTTCCTTACTGATAGAGAAGTCACTTTTTATATTTGTGGTTATAATATGTTCTAAGTATTAACGATCCCGCCATAGGTACTACTCGCTTGACGATGCCGTTGCCCGTGAACTATTTGGTAGAAAGTTCAACTCCCGTAGCCGCAAAGATTTGGATGAGGTAGCCGAGAAGACTGGCGTGCGGTTAAAATCGTGCCGTCGCCAGTTTGACAATGTGAAGCGCATCTTCAAAGCGGTTGAGGAAATGCCAGGCAACACGGCCACCAACATCAAGCAGCAGTTTATTCTGCCGGAAGAGCTAGCTCAGAAGTATGCCGCCGTTGTGTTCATTGCATGTTTGCGTTTCGAAACTACAAAGCGTAAGCTGCAGTATTTAAATTTTAGGGATTTTTTCGAGTGTTCGCAGGTGCGTTGGCATGTTATTTGAAGTGATTATGGGCAAAGAATTATTTTGAATCTTGTAGGCAATCATGACCAATTGGACTTACACATATCAGCATGCCGGTCCAGAATACTATGACACTGAAATGGACAAGGAGTTTCTGTTGGATTTGAGGGAAATACGATATCTGCTTGACAAGGAAAAAGAGATTAAATGGTAAAGATGGTGCGTTTGTAGTTTACCTCTTAACAATGTTATTATTTTATAGTTTGGTAACAATGCGCCTGAAATCTACAATGTTGGAACGTGTTTATCAAGAAATCGAAACCAACTTCCGCTCTTACTGGCGTTCGATTATCACTATAGCATGCAGTTTGCACCGGACTCGCGAAATGCGACAGCTCTTCCTGGAAATGGCCGAGCGTTTGATCGAACCGTGGAAACAGAACGGCTGGTCAAAGGATCACGTGGGTCAATTCATGCAGTGTCTCACGCAGAGTGTGCTAGATCTGGAAGTACCTCGGGACAATCAGGACATCCGGTGCCTTTGGGACCGCTATATGCAAGTTATTACGGTTTGCTTGCTGAAAATGTACCACAACTGAGACAGGCGGTTGACGGTGTCGTTTAGCGCCTAACGATTGACCGATAAAAAGTAGATTCTGGTGTGACTCCAGATTTCTAATATCAATGAAAACATTTAACATTGCGGTGTTTTACATTATGTGCAATTATTAATAAGTAACGTATAAAGCAAACTGAAAGTAATAATACATCACCTTAGGATTAGAAGCCCGATCGTGTTTTCCAATCGCACCGTTTTGAAAAATAATATTTGTATTTTATTACTTTTCAATTATAATTTTTTGCGGCTTATTACGGATGTCACCTCACGGTGAGAACGAAGTGAAAAAATCTCACGGTAAAAAAAGACGCGTGCAAATCAAATGGGAATCACTTTCACCGTTACTATTACGGTTGTCATCTCACCGTGAAGTGACTCCCGTAATAAGTCCCATTAGCAGGTTATTTTGAAAGTTTTCAAATTGATAACCCTTTGCTGCAATACTTAACTGTAAGATTGACTGTTAGTGTATGGTACTATAGGTGACGTTTTAGCCAATATTCATTCATTATTTGATTAAATACTAAAAAATTCAAGTTAGAAACTAAAACGCGCGGGACGGTAGCTCATTTATATACATTACGCCAGAAGAAAACATAACTCTAAGTCGATTGTGGAATGCTCTCATGCGAATCTATGAGCTGTGCATATTCATGTTCATGAGCACAATACACGTATATATTTTAAACCACTTGCGAACTTGTCTTTTCAACAATAAATAAAAAAAAATTGTTAGGTTCCCGACTTTAACATATTGCACCGAATGAGTATTTAACTATGGTAGAGAAACCACCGCTAGATGAAATGAGAGATAAAAGGTGTAATTAAAAGTCTTCTAACCGGATATAAAACTAACAAACCATTACCATAGATCAACTGTTCGTATTTGGAAAGATTGCCATCCAAACCATTTTCAATTTTCGAAATTAAGGTGGTCGTATTAGGGTGGTATTAGGGGGGCCCCGAAATTGAATTTAAATTTTAATCGCACTTTGGAATGACTGTAATTAAATTTTCTATTGCTTTTTTTTTCGAAATACTCTTGTCATTTATATATTTAAAGCAATCGTTATCACCCTAATGAATATTCATACCTAACGTACCTCCAAAGCACATTCGGAATCGAAAGAAAACGGGACGATCCTTTGCGGCGAAAGGAAATGACTGTCGCCCACTCCAACTTCCATTAGATGAGCAAACGGGTGCAGTATTAAAGGTTGAGCTTTCGGAAACACAATGGGATATGGATTTTTTTTTGTTTTTTCTCTCCGTACTTCCTAGTGCACTGGGTGCTTTATCGAGCTCGAAGTGGAGTGGCTAGTGAGAGTGGTTCAGTTTCTTTTTCTGCCATTTCGAAATTGGATTTGATCAATGACAGTCCCATCCCATATTGCTTCGGAATAGGGTGAATGAAAAACAGTATTCAATTCAAACAACCTCCTCAAGATGCTAACAGTTTGGCAGTACTCATTGCACGTATTATCAGAAAATTCCGTTTTTACCTCTTCGCTTTACTGCCTTTTTTGTGTTAATTTTTTCCTCTCCGTGGATCAGGAAATTTAGGATACGGAATACCCGAATCGCATATGCATTATCAAGCCAGTGTTTGAACAGCTGGATAGCATATCTCACTGCTAAAAGCATTCAACCGAGGCACGTTTCAGATGGCAACGAGCAAGCGAATAGTTATTAAATAACCTGGAAAGTGAAAAGAAACGAAAACTGTGACTGGAGCGAAAGTGCTGCGAAAATGCATAACGTACCTATAATGATATTTTTTTATTTCGAGTTTACTCGGATGAGTCCTGAGAAAATATTGTGCTAAAAGCATTTTACGACGTATTTCAATTAAAACTTTTCCCTTCTGCAACAAAAGTGTCCGGCGAAACAATGTTATTTCAGATTTATGATTATGTTTTATAACGAAGTTTTGTTGAGCACGACTTCGGTAAACTGTTTTGTTTTCTAATTTGGCAAAGCTTCCATAACATAAGATTTAAATGAGAGTGAAACACATTCAATCTTGTTCAAGCTGAAACAGTTTTTCCATGTCTCAATGTTCCGATTTTGTGTGTTCCTAGTTTCTCAATTAATTCAGAATTGATGATAATGAAACCGTACTTGGGAATTCAGACAATGTGATGTAATTTAATAAATCTGCTATACTTATTTTTTTTATTCGTTACACTGATTTCTAATTCCACTCAGGATATCAGAAAGGGGATGCCTAAGCTCGAAATACAAGCAAGCAGTGGTGGGCACCATTCCGCTAATTCGCTAATTAGCGACACTAAAATTCAGTTAGCGATTTAGCGATTTCGCTAATTTTTGAGCTGGTAAGCGAAACTGTTAGCGTCGCTAAAATTTTGGCCTTCGAAACGCTAATCGCTAATTCGCTAAATTTGTAGAAAAGCGACAATAGAAATATTTAAAAAAACTGTGAATTGCTGATGGCGTACGTAAATTGCTTCGAAAGATGAACATACTTTACTGCAAAAGTTACTTTTGTCAGTTTTTTTGCCGTAGAATGGAGTTCCAGTTATCGTACAAGCCACAGGAGCATTTTGAAGAACAAGAATTCTCGGTACACCAAGAACTTTGGTAAATTGCAATGCGCTTGAAATTATGACAACTTTGGTTCTACTTTGTCGATTCAGATAAAAATTGAATTTTTATGAAAACATTCCTAAGAGTATCTATTTTCAATGCAAGCTAAATAACTTTTGTTATTCTTGTTTCTACAAAATCAAATATGAATACCGTTTCGTGAACCTCTTACTGTAAATAGCTTTAAAAAGTAATTGTTTTCGTTTGTTTAACCAAAACAGATCAAAGTTGTTCAAATCTTACAAAACACGAGCAATAAATATAGCGATATGACTATTACATTTTGAAAGTTAGCGATTAGCGAAAGTTCCGCTAATGTGGGTTTAGCGTTTAGCGTTTAGCGATTATCGAGCTCAATTTTCCGGTTAGCGACTTAGCGATTAGCGTCGCTAAATTTTCGGTTAGCGGTGCCCACCACTGCAAACAAGTTTAAATATAACTTGGAAACGTACTATTTTCCTTACAATATGAGACAAGCCTGCTTCATCAAAACATAAAGGTATTGATTTATTTACTAAAACAATTTGTATTGAATCTTATAAAACTACAATTGGGTTGTTTAGCTATATCAGTTTTTATGTCATCTGAAAGATCTGCATTTTCTAAGTAAGGCCGTTACATATTTTATTTTCATTTTATGTGTTATTTTATTTTGTGTCTCAAAATTTTGAAATCATAAGATTTTTTGCTGAAATTCTCTACAAGGTTCAATCTATAAAAAAAGGGTTGAAAAAGAAGTATCACTGAAATTTAAAATAATTTCCATTAAATTGATTAACCCCGATCGAGTGTATTCTCAAACCTTTTGCAAAAAAAAAAAATATTTTTGCAAAAAAATTATTGAAATTAGACAGGCTGTCGTAATTCTACTTTAAACTTGCGAACGAGTCTCATAAACAACCTCTTCACATATTTTTAGATAGAAAAAATTGCTCAAAACTCTTTTGAACCCTTAAAAATAAACCCGTTTAAGAAAAAAAAGGTGCGAAATCAGTCACATCATAAAGACTTTCTTTGCAAAAAAAGATTTCAGATAAACCAAAAAACTTTAAAATTCCACAATCCTTAAGCCTCAGTATTATTTAATCTCAAGATTTTTAATCAAAAGACCCTGTAATTTTGAAACCTTTGAGTCTCACAATCCCAAGGTTTTTTAGATTCCAAAATCTGAAGAATTCAAAAAATTCTTAGATTCGGAAAATCAATGAACTCCAAATTCTAAGATCCGAAGCTCTTATAGTTTTAAGTTCTGAATCCTTAGATCTTAAGATTTTCAGATCCCATAATAATATAATTCCAAAATTCTAATCCTAAAATTACAAAAAAATAAAATCTGAATAACCCTGAAAATTAAAAATTCTATAATCCTGATATAGGATACGAAATCCTCTACATTCCTTAAATCGTAAACATCAAATCCAAAATCCTTGAATTTACAAAATTCTAGAACACTAAGCCTAAAACTTATAGATACAAAAATTCTAAATCCTTCAAATCCTGAGATTTCAATCCTGCTATCATAAGATCACTGGTAAACACAGGTTTTGTTCAAACTGGAGAAAATGAAAGATTATAGCTTTATAAAATATAGACTTTATAGATTATCATTCCTGTGAATTTTGGTGCCCTTAGTGAACGTATCCTTTTCAGAGACTTAAATGAGTTAACAGATGTAGAAACGATAAACCCGGCGAGCACTTTTATACACTAACGTTTGTGTTAAAAAAAATGAACAAAATTTGACGATTTTTTATGAGTTTACCTTTACACGCACTGACGAAACTACGCATACTGCATCAATCATATTAACCCATAAGTCAGCAGACAAAAATTGGCAGCTCTATCAGTCGAACTCTAACCGTTATGGCGAAAACAGTGAAGCTACTCCGTTCAGAAGTGTGCGCGTTCAAAGAACGGTGCCCGGTCGCGTCGAAAAAGGACATCGTGCGGCTGCTCCTGGGCACCGAATACGCCCTTTCCGGCATTTACAACATCTTGGCACTATCGACAACACTCAGAGCATTGAAAGGAAGCCCGGTTCCGGACGGCCGACGACCCTGAGCGACAAGAAGCTTCAAAGGATGCTGAAGAGGAAGACTGAGGGAAAAGTGGTCACTTCGCCACGTGCTTGAACTGTCCTGGGTCGGTGGTTTCATTTGGCGAACATGGACATACATGTCAGCAAGCAGCAGTCCCGTTCACTAGTCTAGGAGCTGCAGGCAACGACGCAGCGGCAGCGCCTGAATAAGATGGTCAAATCGATTTTCCTGGCAAATCACGACGTGGCGGTTGTGATGGACGACGAGACCTGTCTCATCCTGAATGGCAACGACTAGCAGGGCACTTTGTATTTTACCTACCCCACGAAGGAAGCGAGTACTGAGGTGAAGTTTACTTTTCACACCAAGTTCCCCAAGAAGGTGCTGCTGTGGCTGACAAACAGCGATAAAGGGATGTCAAAGTTGCTCTTCTTTCGCTCCGGAGTGGCCGTGGATGGGGAAATTTATAGTACGAAGTGCCTGCCGGAAGTTGCGTCGTTCATCAGGGCACTAGTTAGGGGCACTAAAATTCACAGGGACGTCACAGTGGTTTAAAATAGCAATATCGCGAACTTAATTCTATAGTGCCTAAGTGCTTTACTTTAGGACTATAGTGCCTTCGAAGCAATTGTTTGTATTGTAATTGCCCACGTGATGGTGCTATGCAACAATAGCCATAGCCTACTATGCAAAAAATAAAATTTTTAACTTTTTTGTTTCTGCATGAAACTAAAAGTTGTCTTAGGCAAAGTTGTAGATAATTTCTTTACAAACAACTTTGCTTACAAGACTTTTGCTCTATATACTGTAGATTTTGAAATAACTTAAGTTTCGTATGACTATGTCCGTAAAATCTGTTTTTTGCTTCTAACTTTTTGGTTTGATTTTTTTTATAAACACACTGTTCTAGAGAATTCTAGGCTTTATCATGTTTTTAAAATTCCATGAAGACATTATGTTAAAATTCCTTTTGGTTTAAAAGATAAAAGCAATATTAACAATAATTTACCCTATTTTCAACTGTGGATTAGAGAAAAATGGGGACGCCCGGAAGTACACACTCACCGCCATTTTGAAGCTTCAAGTTAGTACTACAAAATGGTGGAAGAGTTACTCGTCCGACTCGTCACAATTTTGAGAAAGAGCGTTAAACATTTTCGTAGTTTTGCGTACTCTTCCTTCAGCGGAACGAGATATCTTCATAGTAACACGGTTTTGGACATTTTGAATATGTATATATGATTGCATATGTAAGTGTGTATCTCTCTGGACGTATGTGTGTGAATGTATGTGTGGGCATATCTGTGTATGTGAGTATAGATATCTATAAGTAAGAATGTCGTTATATGTTTTGAATTATTTAGAATGCTGTAGAAAACCTGCCGAAAACTTCACTACCGAAGTAGTCCGATAACCTGCTGCAATTTTCATTGATAGGTATAATCATATTCTCTGATCTCATACGTAAGTGTAAAAGCAAGAAGCAAATTGGTATTAGTCTCTATCTCCTGCTTATTGGTTTTCACAACCGCTTGCTGACGATACACACACTGCATGGCTTTTTACGATATCACACACAATCACCCAGATTTATTACATAATCCTAGCAGTATTTAGAAATAAGAATCTGAATACGAACCTCACATACACTCATTTTTCACATATATACGATTTTAGAAACACACACTTACATTTGCAACCATATATACATACACACAATGTCCAAAACCGTATTACTATGAAGATATCTCGTTCCGCTTAAGGAAAAGTACGCAAAACTACGAAAATGTTTAACGCTCTTTCTCAAAATTGTGACGAGTCGGACGAGTAACTCTTCCACCATTTTGTAGTACTAACCTGAAGCTTCAAAATGGCGGTGAGTGTGTACTTCCGGGCGTCCCCCTTTTTCTCTAATCCACAGTTAAAAATAGGGTAAATTATTGTTAATATTGCTTTTATCTTTTGAACCAATAGGAATTTTAGCATAGTGTCTTCATGGAATTATCAAAGCATGATGAGGCCTAAAATTCTCTAGAACAGTGTGTTTATGAAAAAAATCAAACCAAAAAGTTAGAAGCAAAAAACAGATTTTGCGGACTTAGTCATACGAAACCTAAGTTATTTCAAAATCTACAGTATATAGAGCAAAAGTTTTGTTAACAAAGATGTTTGTAATGAAATTATCTACAACTTTGCCGAAGACAACTTTTAGTTTCATGCAGAAACAAAAAAGTTAGAAATTTCATTTTTTGCATAGTAGGCTATGGCTATTGTTGCATAGCACCATCATGTGGGCAATTTCAATACAAACAATTGCTTCGAAGACACTATAGTCCTAAAGTAAAGCACTTAGGCACTATAGAATTAAGTTCGCGATATTGCTATTTTAAACCACTGTGGGACGGTTAAAAATCTATTATTTTTGTAGAGCAACTATTTTGAGCTTTAGAGAAACTTGTTTTTCGTTTTAGTCGACCAGTTTTATTTTTAACCGTTATGTGCTCGATGAAAAAGCCCTTATGTGCCCGACGAGGTACCCGGGTACCCGCAAATTAAAATTTTTGTAACTTGCATCAGTGGTGGCCCGAAGAAATTTCCTCATACCCGGAAATCAGGTTTTCCGGGGATATGTTCCGAAACTAAGGAATTTCATGAATATTTGAACAAAATCTCCCAAGTAAATGTTGGTTCAAAGTTCATTCAATTACTTCCACTGGCCATTTTTATGATTTTGGGTGTTATGTTTATATGCCCTCAAAATGGTCCGTCCGGAATAGGTTCTAGTAGGGCTTCTAGTGGCCATAGAAATAATTAAATGAAACAAGGTCAAATACCACCCAACGTGGGTATTTCCAGAGCAGGGATGATATCCAGAGACTGCAAAACGACCCCAGATAGTGACTTCCGGTTTCCGGAAAATATGCAATAATGATCGAATTCCTCCTAATTGAGTAATTTTGAAATCGGGGCGACCCCAGACGACATTTTTAATTTCAAAATGCCGACTTCCGATTTCTAGAAGAGCACCAGAAATTACCGAATAACACCTAATATCGGTATTTTCGGAATCGGGATGATACCCAGGGACCGAAAATTAACTTCAGATGCCAGCCGGATTTCCGGAAATGAGAGAATTATTACGGGGAGACGCTTATTTGAAAGTTAATAAGTTACTAAATCTTTTGGTGCTAAAGCTATCGGAATCGAATAAAAATAGCAAAAATCACAACAATTGCTATTTGTGAATACCCGGGTACCCCGGGCACGGTAAAAAAATTCAAGTCCATTAACCCCCTTCCCAAGTAATAAAATAGGTTATATCTAAGATTTTTTAATGCTAGATACAACGAAAACATAAAACCTTCAATGCCGACCACGCGGTTTTTAACAACCTATTAACAACAGCTATATACATCTGTCATGGCTAATTGGCCCAGGTTTATTACAGTCATAAAATCTTCATATGTGCTTCATCATAGGACCAGACGTTTTCAAAAGGCCGATTTGCTTGCCATAGAATGGCCCCGGGATTTTAACTGAGATATATTCTCCAAATTAAGTGTAAAGCAATAAATTTTATCTCGGCTTCTTTTTTTAATGACAACATTCATGGGCGCAACTACGGGGGGGCTTCAGCCCCCTCTAGAAAGTGTTTAGCCCCCCTAGAATTTCCCAGAGAATGATTGTATTCAATATCAATACATTCCATACTACTTATCAGAGCATCATAATCAACACAAATTGAGATGTCGTCATTCATTGGCTAAGAACTAGTTCTGCACCCAGGATCGTTTCTCAAACCTAGCTCTCTTACTCATCTTACCAGTCAGACAAGAGCTGTAGAAGCTCGTGCTGTATCAAAAAGTTGTCGCTATTTTACTCGGTTTTGGGCTGTGTTTCACCAGTTCCTGCGCCCCTTACTTTCTGGTGCCGGTAGGGTTTGCTGCTATTGCCATTCGCCAGGTGCACAATGGTGTTCTCCCCAAGCAGCGCTTGTAGCTAATGGTTCATGCGCTGTCGCCGTTATCCGTCGTCCGTTTGTACTCCACCGTAAATAGTTCAAAGCACCTTCCGTTCGAAAACACCAAGAGGACTTCCGTAGAGGACTACCGGTTATACCAGGGTTTTGTAGTTTTTTGTATTGAAGTAGTCATGTCCGATCAGCACTGTAATTGGTGCGTACGTATGTAATGTCTGAGAAGAACGGGCCGTCGGTGAGAACGTGGTCAATTGTTTTGCTGTACGTTGGTCGAGGAAAGAAGGGACTTTGGACTGCCAGCCCGTGGGAAGCTGCGAAGTTGGTGCATAGCTGGCCGTTGTCGTTCGTGACGGTGTACAAGCTGTGCGGGCCGATCACCGGATTATATAAGTCTTTCCTTCCGTTAATGTCCCCAATGACGATCTTGATGTCTCTACGCGAGCAGCTATCGTAAAGTTTCTCCAGCTGTGCGTAGAACGTTTCTTTCTCTGCATCAGGTCTTCCTTCGTGAGGGCAGTGCACATTGGGAATAGTGTAGTTGTAGAACCAGCCTTTTATTCCCAACAAACATAACCTGTCGCTGATTGCCTGCCACTTCATCACACGACTCTGCATCCTGCACAGCACTAAAAAACCGCTACCAAGCTCATTGGTTGTGCCACCGCTTTGGTGGTACTGTGCCTTGCGGTCACAAATCCACCGTACCTTCTCTTCTTTCAGGCAAAGCTCCTGGAGCGCAACGATGTCGAAGTGGCGTTGAGCGATCTACTGTTACATGTACCGAGCTCCTAATCGTCGTCCTTATTTCGTCGGCTGGGTCATTGCCTATTGTTCCGGTTCGTTTTGAATTCTTGATTCTTCGTAGTATGTTTATTTTATTATGCTGCCTTACTTGGGCTGCGATGCCTAGTCTCGCGATGGGGCTGCCGCCATAGGTGTAGCTGGCGAGACACCGCATTTCATAGTTCAGCCGTTCGGTCCGGATCAGTCGCTGTTCGAGCCGCCCCTAGCCTGTGGGGTTCAGACAAGCTGCTCTCTAAGGAGAACAACTACCCCTTTACTGTCAGCATACGACCAAGTTCCCACCGGTTAACCGGTTTTCCCTTGGTTGCTCGTATCGCAGTCGGTACCACGTGGAGGTAGGAATAGGGCATTATGCCTTGAACCACACTGGGGTCTATTTAATTCCAGCTAGTGCGGGTGTGCTGTTAAAAAGCACTGCCCAGCCATTTACCAAACCTGGCTCTCCTCAATATCAAATCAGTGTTGCTGGAAGAGGTTGGCGTTGGCGCTGTGTTCAAGATATTCAGTACATCTTCGGAGATTCTATCCCGAAGTGATTTTTTCTGCTGTTACGACACTATTTTAAGCGTTATTAAATAAGCGTATTAAAACTCCTTTTCCTGTTTTTTTAAATTACATACATGAAAACTAGCCCCCCCTAGAAATTTTCCTTAGTTGCGCCCATCAACATTATATTTCGACAGTGTCGTGAAAACAAAAAAAGTGTGAGTTTTTTTTTCTATAACGATTGATTATTGTCATTTAAATCGTTTTCGCGCATGCAAAAACACATGCCGTGAAACATTTATGGTGAACCCGGCTACGAATTTTATCGTGATAACTGCGCGCCGCCGTAATTCTGTTGAAAGTAAATATTCAATGAAAATTGAATTACTCTGCGCAAGGGTGATGATTGAATAAATGCCATGATTTGTCATATTTTGTTAAATGTATTTAGTATAATCTATTATTCGAATTCGAAAGCAATCCTATGGTATCGGTAATATTGTAAAATAGAATGCTGATTTAGGATTGATTTTTATAATTTTGCCTTTTTTCATTCAAGGCGACATGTTGTTTTCGGATAAATCCTTGAACGCACTAAAAATCCTCCATCAAAACTAATTCTCTTAATTTGATCAAAACATGGCAAACATTAAACCAAACAAGCCTATCATGGTATTCATCTGCCTAAGTTACGATTCCCATGTTTTATATTAGCCACAATTTCAGTTATTATAGGTTATTATTATATTAATTAAATAGTTATTATTATAGTTATTATAGATTTTTAGTTTCAATTGGCCATCAGAGGGACCATCATACAACCTCATGCATATGGCATAGGATGGCTGTAAAGAATACTTGCGGATCACATTTTATAGCTATTAAAAAAAACCAAAATACAAACAAAGACTTTAATGTAAGTTAACATAAAACGAAAATAAAACAATCTAAGTCCTTGAAGCATTTTGATTATTACTTGGGCTGTTACTATATAAAAACTAAGGTTATCAAAAGATGCCTCTTAATGAGTTTTGAGATGTCACTGATTTTAATCACTGGTGATTGAGGTGAACTATGAAATTTCGTCCTATGAATCCTTAAAAAATACCCGGGTACCCTGTTGACTGTTAAATTCTGAGATTCTAAACTTCAAGATCTCAAAATTCAAAAAACGTATGATCCAAAATTCCTCAAACCTCTAAATCGTTAAAATCAGAAGGTTATAATCTTAATCTTATTATAATTATAATTATCAGTTAAAACAATGGTATTTCGCGCCAAAAAAGTTGAAATTCGCGGGTGGCAAAACAGAAAATACTGAAATTTCGCACTGATTTTGCGGCCAAAATTTCCTTCAGAAAATATTGAATAAAGTTTTTTACATATCTATCGAGTTTTCGGGAGTCGATGAATATTTGAAGTTCAGAAAAACGTTCGCGTTTCAAAATGCTAGTGGTTTCACATTGTCGGGTACCGTAAACTGGGGTGACTTTGATCACTTTTTTTATTGTATCTCAAATATTTTCAGAATATACTGAAAACAATATTATTCGATATTTTTGAAATAAGTACTGGCATGCATTGAAGAAGATTCAGTCACTACTCCAAAAGTTTAGCAATAATTTTGCTGTTTTTAAATATGTTCTAAAAATTTAACACCAATCATCATTCCGGGGTGACTTTGATCACTTCATTGTTTTGATGAATTTGGTGTAACACTTTGCTACTTTCACTAAATTGAACAGCCCTAAACGAGTTTATAAATATGGAAAGCAATTTAGGGGCCATTTACATTCTACGTGAACAGTTTATAATGGCGAATGTACAAGATTCATACAAAATTTTTAGAATATATATGAATGATTATCCACTGAGAGAGAAGGTGGTCTAAAATCATCAAAAACTAGTCCACGAGGAATATGACTTACAAAATTGGCCAAATTTGCATGTTACTTCTCATCTTGGGTTTTTGTTAAGAAGAAATATGTAATACGCTATGGAGAATATTGGGACTCAACATTGTCTTTGAGGAAAAACTTGCAAAAATAACAATAAAATGTATTGTTATAATATTTGTTCATCTTAAGAACTAATCTGGGAACAAAATAAAAAAACTTTACGTATTGCAACTTGTTGTTTCGAATCTGCTTGAACCGATTGTTTGTATGCAACAAAAATCGCCAAAAATACACTTTATTTTCAATTGATATTTAAGCATGAAAAACACTCTTTAAATAGCAGGAAATGCATCAATAGTAGCAATGCGAACATATATCCACGCAATCAGTGAAGATTACGACAAGTCCCAAGCACTACGAGCGCTTTTTCATCACATTTTCAAAAAAGAGGTACAGTGATCAAAGTCACCCCGGTGATCAAAGTCACCCCAGTTTACGGTATTTCTAAATTTGCTTTCTTGTAGATTTCTTCATGCAATTTTGATTTTTTGGCTGCACACTCTGAAATTGTTTCATCATGCAGGTCATCAAACCCTACGCTTAAATGGATCGAAGAATTTTTAATCCAGGCTAACAAAATCAAATGATCGACATAAATTGTAATTGTTTTCAATTGATTTCACGGTATTTTGCGTTTTTTTTTTTTGTAAAACTCGCGACCAATATGAATTTCACGGAATGCGCGGCTTTCGTGAAATAGCAATTTTCCACTGTCTTTAATCATAAGATAATAAAATCTTGGAAGCTTAAAATCCTAACATCCTAAATCCTTTAATCTAACAATTGCGAAACACTTAATTCTCAAAAACTAAAAATCTCCAAATAATAAAATGCTAACATTTGAAGTTCGCAAAATGTTACGATCTCGAAGTCCTTAAATCCTTGAATTTTTAAGTATCAAATACCTATAATGCTCATATTCTGAAATCCTGAGATCCAGAAAATCATAAACAATTTGTAGCGTAGAGTAAATACGATATATTCCGTAGATTGCAGACTGATGACTATCACTTCCAATCAAATTGCTTGAGGAGCTATGTTTTGGAGTAACATTTGAACCAATCTAAGCTGAAGTAAGCCTAAAAGTCTTCATTGCTGGCCACGCCCATCTTTACCATCGATTGGGGATATTAGAAAGGATATTGATGATGCGGTACTTAATTAATAGGAGGCTACCGACTCAGCGCCACTCACGTAAATACTACGGAATTGAAGGAAATTAGGGGATTCGATAGAATCGATTGTTAAGTCCGTTTAACGTCACTCAGGTTCCACCAGAATTCTTTTGCATGAAAAAAAATAATAAACTATTTGCTCAGGCAAAAACTCCGAACAAATGATTATAACTTACTTAACTTTACTTTTTTGGCTAACGGACCGCTAACCGGTCTAGGGCCGAACGAATTAGAGATGTCCAGCTTCTTCTGTCTTGGGCAGCCGTTCTCCAGTCTCCCCGTACACCAGCAGATCGTGCATCTTCTTCCACCGCGCAAATCCACCGCGTGCGAGGCCTACCACGGAGTCGACGGCCTCTTCCTGGTTCTCTACTGAAGATAGTTTTGGCGGCTCCGTCGTCAGGCATCCTGGCTACATGTCCAGCCCACTGAAGCCGGCCCCGCTGTATTACCTTCACTATATCAGCATGTTTGTATACTTGGTACAACTCGTGATTCATGCGTCTGCGCCACACTCCGTCTTCCAGTTTACCGCCAAGTATCGATCGAAGAACTTTACGCTCAAAAACTCCGAGCACTCGTCAATCAGCTTCCTTCAGCGTCCATGCTTCATGTCCGTAAAGGGCCACCGGGAGTATCAGCGTTCTATACAGCGCTAGTTTTGTGCGAGTTTGCAAACTACGGGACCTTAGCTGGTTACGCAGTCCGTAGAAAGCCCTGTTCGTAGCTGCAACTCGTCGTTTCACTTCACGGCTCAAATCGTTGTCACATGTCACAACCCAAGTAACACACGTTGTTATAGAGCAGTTGAGATAACTCCTCTAATACAACCAGCAGTTATAGATTTCAGTTGACATAACCTTTCCCAAGACATCTCTATCACCAGAAAAGCGCAAAAATTAAAGGCTACTAGAACAAGTACTGGTACTTTATGAAGTATTATAAAGCTTCATGAAAGCAAGCCAACATGTTAGACCGAAAAAAAAAAAATACATCTCGAGTACCAATATGGTAGAAATACGTTGAGAATAGGTTATTTTTAAGTTGTAATTGCTAACTAATCAAAACATCGTTGACGCAAGCATAAAACTTCAAAATAAAAAAATCGCAGAACGACACTGATTTATATCAGAAACAATAATGGAAAAAAAGTGATTATGGCGTTTCGAATAATCAAATAAGAAACAAAAATAAATCAACCATTTGATGCTTTCAATGCAAAGTTTTACGTGCGCGTCAAATTTTATGGTGAAACATTACGTTCTACTTCTGAAAAAATTATGCGCCATTCATTGGATACGGTTTTCTATTTGTCAATCGGTGGAAAATAGATTTTGCATTACAGAATGTTCACTGATTTATTTCATTGCGAAGAGTCAGTTTACCCCACCACCGCATGGGCTTAGTTCGTGAACAACTATCTGGCATCTCTTTCTTACATGCGTAGTAAACCGCAATGTTCTTTCTTTTTTCTTGGGTAGATCTGCACTGACCCAGTGTAATGAAGAAATTCGCGCATTCGTGGGTCAGAATTCGCCATAACAAAGCGCATGCGCGAATGCGTTGCTATGACAACATTTACCCAGCGCATGCGCAAATGTATTGTTACGCGCAGTGCAACCAGTTCGATGATCGTTTTTGTCAGTGGCGCTTTCAAATCAATTATAAATTGATGATGAAAAGCAATGTTCAACCTTTCAAAAATAATTGTTTCTGTCGCTTGAATATTGAAATTGTTTTCGCATAGTTTAAACGTTATCTAGACATAAAATAATTCAAAACTAGAAAACGTTGTTAGATATACGGTAACAAAAATTAGAGTGATATTGGTAGCACTGTAAGCGTTTTGTTTACCTTTTCATGGCACATTTCGACCCATCTCGAATAGGTTTATTAAAATCGTTTAAATAATTTCATTAACAATTTGATCAAGTAGTTTTACGTTGGTTTCCGAATACCAATAATAGGAAAAGTACTTTACAGGTACCGTGCTGGATCGAAATCCGTACACCTAAGCACATGATAATCTTCGACGGTCAATATAAAATCAAGAAATCACATATTGCTTTAAACTGACATGTTTAGTTATAGGTCTACTTATATTTTATCACTATTTTCCAGTAAAATGATTGAAATCACTCCGAAACTCGAAAAAATCATGTTTAAATAGAACATGTTTTGAATCGAAATCCGTACACAGTTTTTTGTCTGGATCAAAACCCGTACACTTTTGAATCGAAATCGGCACACACGCGATATAGACTGGATCCAAGTCCATACAACAATAAATCAAACTCCGTATAGATGAAGAAGTACAAAAATGAGCATCTTTATTTATAATTTATCTTTAAATTACCGAATAAGTATATTTTGAGGATCAACTGGCACCTAAAGTTTCACACGGTTTTCTAATTTTTGATATCAGCTGAAATAGTGCAATTTTCGTAGCGTTTCGTAGTAACCGGAACGCCGGAACCTCTCGAAGCTTCCTGGTACGACTTTCCCTTGCGCACCTCAGTCACAGCTCGTTTAAAATTGTTTGCCGTATATTAATACTTGTTTTCTTCCATTATATGCTGAAAACAAGAAGAAAGTTCAACAATATATGCATGATACACACGCTGTACGGATTTCGATTCAAGCAAATAAAAAGAATCAAAATCCGTACGGCAGAGTTTTTGTTGAATAAATACAACTTACACTATTTATTAGACAATATACAGCTCGAAAATGACAAAGACTTACCTTTTCCATCAATTTTAAAAAGATTCACAGAGTAAAACACTTATATCCCACTTGAAAATCATTTTTATCTGAAGAAAGTTTCCTTAGTAAATTCTCTAACGATACAACGAAATGACAACTGAAACCGAAACACGATTGATTTTTCATTTTTAATATTTTTGTTTCATGGCCTACTGGCGCATAGTTTAATTTAACAGAAGGCCAACAACTCAACGGATATGTACATGTAACTATCATATGAATTTTCACTTTTATAATGCTTAAAACTGAAGAAAAACATCAAGGTGTACGGATTTCGATACTGTACGGGTTTCGATCCAGCACGGTACGTAGTATTGTTATTAGGCGTATAATATTGAACGCGCGCGGCTGCCCCGGCTGGGCATTTCATACACAGTTTTTCTAATACATAGTGAAAACATCTGGAGGACAACTTTAAGACAAGTGTCATTTGTGTCATAGATGTTGTTTGTTCAACTCATGTTATTGAAAAAACATCTCCAAAACCAGGAAGAAATGAGTTTGTGTTCGAAATGTGGTTGAATTACTGATGAAAAACATCTCGCAAATGTTGTATTTTAAGTTGCTTTCTGTACTGTTTTGATAACATCATAAGCACAAGTTACAGATAAGCAGCAGCAGTTTATATTCGATAATATATTAAATACACTTATGCTATGAAATAACTTCTCGAGAACAAGAATATAACAACACAAGTTTTAAATTGCGCTTATAGTATTCTTGTATGACTACTGTCATTGTGAATTATTTTCTAACATGTTTTGTGTGTTACTTAGGAAGCGTACCAAGATAAACGAATTCGTCAACCACTTCAAATCGTTCCCCATCTATCTCCACCTCAGCACCAACACCACGGAGACTCCCACGCTCTCTGCCAGCTACCATGTACTTCGTTTTGGCAGAGTTAATGACAAGTCCCAATCTCGCTGCTTCTCTCTTAAAAGGTACGAAAGCCTCCTCCATGGCCTTACGGTTGATACCGATGATATCGACGTCGTCCGCAAAACCAAGAAGCATGTGAGATTTTGTGATGATCGTACCGTTTCTTTCGACGTTTGCTCTTCGTACTGCACCCTCAAGAGCGATGTTAAACAGTAGGTTGGAGAGCGCGTCCCCCTGCTTCAGTCCATCCAACGTTACGAATGCGGCTGATGTCTCGCCAGCTATCCGCACGCACGATTTTGATCCCTCGAGTGTCATACGACTCAGCTTTATTAGTTTCGTAGGGAAACCGTGTTCCAGCATGATCTGCCACAGTTCGTTTCTTTTCACTGAGTCGTAAGCCGCCCTGAAGTCCACAAACAGATGGTGAGTCGCTAAGTTGTACTCCCGGAACTTATCGAGGGTCTGTCGCAGGGTGAAAACTTGACCCGTCGTGAAACGCCCTTGTCGAAAACCAGCCTGGTATTCGCCAACAAATGATTCCGTTAACGGTCTCAATCTAAAGAACAGGATACGAGAGAGCACTTTATATGCGGAGTTGAGCAACGTTATCCCTCGATAGTTGCCACAATCCAATCGATGGCCCTTCTTATAGATAGGGCATATGAAGCCTTCCAACCAGTCGTTCGGCATTTGTTCGTCCGTCCCAGATTCTTAGTATTATCTGGTGGATCGCATAGTACAGCCGCTCGCTTCCCGCTTCTAGAAGTTCGGCCGGGATACCGTCCTTCCCAGCGGCCTTGCCATTTTTCAGCTCACTAATCGCCTTTTTCACCTCCTCCCGTGCTGGTGGCTCCACAGCTTGTTCGTCACTCATAATCGTAATCCTGTTCCTGCTCTGCTCATCCGGCTCCTCACCGTTCAATAGCGCCTGAAAATGCTCCTTCCACCTGGCTACAACCGTCGGTTTATCAGTAAGCAGGTTGCCGTCCTTGTCATTACACATGACCGGCACAGGGAAATTCCTGCTTCTGACTCTGTTGACAGTTCTATAGAATCTCCGCACGTCGTTTTCAGCATAGCTGTCCTCTGCGCTGGCGAGCACCTGCTCCTCGTACTCGCGCTTCTACCGACGGTGAGTTCTATTTTCGGCAGCTCTTGCCACCCTGTACCTCTCTCTGTTCTGACGCGTAGCCGCAGTGAGCATGCGGCTCCTGGCACGGTTCTTCTCATCTGTCGCTCTCTGGCACTCAGCATCGAACCAGCCGTTAGGCTGTCTTCCATGCGTCATACCTACCACCTTTCTCGCAGTCGTTTCGATGGCGCCGTGGATACTGCTCCACAGCCCATTTATGTCTTCCACTCCTTCCTCCTGCTGTTCTGCGATCCGTTGATCCAGCTCTCTGGCGTATTCTGCTGCCACGCCATCAGCTTTCAACCGCTTAATGTTGAAACGCGTCGTCCTCTTTGTGCGAGATTTCAGCACGCTCGACAACTCGACAAATGATTATAACAATGAGTTCAAATTTATAAAAATAGGACGGATCATTGATGCCCGCGGAAAACAGGAGTGAAAACCTTCGCAACGATTGTGAGTCTGGGTAGCTCGCATTGGCAGAGACCGCTTAGCGTCAAGCAATTCTTCGGTAAACGGTACACGGTGCTCCCACAGACCGTTATTATAAAATAAAATGCACCAAAGAATCTGAGTACACCATTCGATTTGTTATGACGTCCAGGATCTCTGGTCAAAATTTCAAAATCATCGTACGGTACATTTTTGAGTAATGCCCTTTTGAAGGTCGTAAAGTACAAAAAAGTGATATAAAAACGACGAAATACTTATTGTAAAGCACGTTATTAACCACCATTTCATGAAATAACTTCCAAAATAGTTTCTACACATTCCAAGGGTTATATTTCAAGACATTAACAATTGGTGAAAAGATTTATTTGAAAATCCCACAAAGCACAGTGCTCAAAACTCGAAAAATCGTGATCATCTAGATTTAACTGTGAAAAATTGATTTTATGCACTCAATGGCTTCAGCAAAATTGTTTCATAGAACAAGGCCTTACTTTTGGCGTTTTCAGTTTTTCGATCAATCCACCTAACAGTTAGATCAAAAAAATATTTTTTCTAATTTTCAATATACCAGATAGCCTCCTTCAGGAAAGTTTTTTGTCTATAACTTTTTCTATGATTGTCAAAACAATAAATTTTATAAAGTTTTGAGAGAATCTTAGTTGAATGAATGAAATCTTAGAACATTTTGCATTGTTTTGACCATTACAGACAAAATTATAGACAAAAAACTATTTTTGAGGAGAGGTGTTCCACAAAAAACTCTATTTTGTCGTGTCCAACGAATAGATAGGACATCGCAGTATTGAGCAATTGTTTTTCTTTTAAAAATTTCCTCAACTTTGCTGAAGGAAGCTATCTGGTATATTGAAAATTAGAAAAAATATTTTTTTGATCTAACTGTTGGGTGGATTGATCGAAAAACTGAAAACGCCAAAAGTAAGGCCTTGTTCTATGAAACAATTTTGCTGAAGACATTGAGTACATAAAATCAATTTTTCACAGTCAAATCTAGATGATCACGATTTTTCGAGTTTAGACCACTGTGCACTGTGGGATTTTCAAATAAATCTTTTCATCAATTGTTAATGGCTTGAAATATAACCCTTGGAATATGTAGAAACTATTTTGGAAGGTATTTCATGAAATGGTGGTTAAAAAACGTGATTTACAATAAGTATTTCGTCGGTTTCATATCACTATTCTGTACTTTACGACCTTCAAAAGGGCATTACTTAAAAATGTACCGTACGATGATTTTGAAATTTTGACCAGAGATCCTGGACGTCATAACGAATCGAATGGTGTATTCAGATTCTTTGGTGCATTTTATTTTATAATAACGGTCTGTGGGAGCACCGTGCGGTATTTAATGTTACGATAAATAACACTTTTTAAATTTTAAAATTTTCAAATATTTTTAATTTTTAGATCGCCAATCGTCGAAAATGTTAATTTTATAAAGTTTGGAATTGCCTAAATCCTTAAATCTTTCAGTCACAGAATTTTCCAGTCAAGCCAAGTCTTCAAGTTTAAAGTAATCAATACATCGAAACTATTAAAAGCGAACGCTATTCTGCAGTTTTAAGAAAATCGATTTTTTAATCGAAATTATGTTTTTTTCAATCAACGTGTATGATAACTCTCTCGATTTCATCAGACCATTTTTTCAAGATTAATTGTTACATACTGAAAACGCGTAGATGAGAATTTTTCAATAGTTTTATTAGTTTAGATTTTCCCCATTCCACAAAAAAAAAATCAAGAGACTGTCATTTTCTAGGAAAATTCTGGAATCTTTTTCTAAAATATACTCTTGTGAAAAGTTAACAAAAAAATGTTGTAGGAAAATACGAGCTTATGCTATGTTGCATACCATTTCACTTGACATTGTTAAGGTATCAACTTCGTCACTATCTTCTGAACACGGATGTTAGTGTTTTGTTATAACAATCTTTAAATATATACCTATAAATTACAAAAATTGATTTTGTGTAGTTTTCTTTTTTTTTGATACAAAAATATCTTACAAACCTTTACAAGGAGCTCTCTTAAATACCGAAAGTTTTTACCCCAAAAATAGGGTTTGCAATCCCGGGAAAGATATCCCGGAAATTGCCATTTCCCGGGATTCCCGGATCCCGGGAATAGGAATATTGATTCCCGGGATTTCCGAGCTCCTCGGAAAATTTTCCATACAATATTGCAATAAAACTAAATATTGTATCAAAACACGAAACTTACGTCGTAGAAGTGTAGAGCAGCTTCATAGTGTGCATTATACGAAGCAAACATTTGCTTGAAACGACGATCAATATTTGCTTGCCGTGTAATATCAAATTATTTGCTTAATTTATTTGTCAAAAATATATGCTGTCTTATTCAGTAAACGATGAATTGAGAAATATTTTCTTCGTCTCATGTCTTTTTTTGCTAGTGAGGTTACTACTAAGCGGATAGTTGCTTGATTTTTTCTTTGTTTATTGACAAAAAATTTTGAAACCTGTAAATTGATAAAAAAAATTGAAACCCCTAAATCAATGCGACCAGAAATAAATAAATTAATAAAACTCAATCAGTTTACACTGACTTGGGTCCTAGCCGCGATTTCACATTAATTACGAAGGCATTCAAATGCTCTAAAATCTGGTTGCCAAACACTCAGATTTATCTTCAACAAACTAAAAGTATTGGTCACTTCAGTTTCTAATGAAATGTAGCAAGAGCGGGAATCAGTGATTTAGAAGTATTTTAGAAATCAGACAGCAGCGGTGATTCTGCGATTTTAAACAAAGTTTTACAGAAGGGAACTACATTATTTGGCCTAACGAAAATTGTCAGCGGATCTGAGGCGATTGATAGACGATTGTTCATGAATTTCTGGAGTGAACCTGAATAAATTTTGTTCTTCAATTGATAATTGAATTGTAAATGTTAGTTTGAATTGTAAATGTTGAATTGTAAATGTTAGTTTGAAACTTTTTATTAATAAACTTTATTTGAAATCTCATTTTTTCTAATGTTCCGAAATAGCGGAGTTGTATGAGGAACCGAGTTCTTTTTAGCAGCACGCAGTTTTTAGCGAATGCAGCTTTTAACTGTGAAATATTTATATTTAGTTGATTTTTTTAATATAATCTAATGCGACTTTCATCAACGGTCTTTCCTACAGTAATACAGGCAAATTCTGCTTTTTCTCCACTTGGCGGTAATCTCTGCTCAGACACAGTCTGTTAGGTTAGATTTTATTTTATATAACTTATTTTTTCTCAATCCTATTTTTTAATCTACTTTAATTCTATAATATGACTAATTTTATTTAAACAAATTTTAATTTATCTTTAGCTGTAATTCACTATTTAAATTTGGACAATAAGTTGTGGTTTGCAATTTCACTCTTTCACTCGACGTGTATGCAGCTGGTCTCCTAGTTGTCGTCTGGTGCTTCCGCCCGCTTGACAGCTCCACTTTCGTTTTGGGTAGCAACTTCACTATCGGAGATATTGGTAGCTGGCATAGCAGTGTCTCCAGAGCCAACAGCTAAGGATTTTTCCTTTCCCGGTTCCCGGGAATTCCCGGGAAATGAGATTTTTCATTTCCGTTTCCCGGGAAATCTATTCTCGGGAATATTGCAAACCCTACCCAAAAACATGGAGGTTCATGATTTTTTATTCGATTTTAAGAAATTATTCAATTCACAATAAAAAAACTCACAAGTCGATATTCCCGAAGTTTTTTTCAACAGAATTTTGCCTTGTTCACGCATTTTATTACGCGGATTTTAAAATTAACGCGGTAAAAGGCGACCTTATATATTTCGAATTGTATAGAATTTATGGCAAGTTGACAATGAAAAGCTTCTATAACTTTTTAGTAATCGAGTCCGCTTTTTGGTGGTGAAAGGAATTTTCGCTGTTGAATTTTGTGTGATTCTAAAAGATTGCGGATTATTGTAGCAAGTGATAACATCATTTTGTTTTTCAATTTAAATACCCTTACTTTTTTCGCTAGGTTTGAGATGCTAATAAATTTTTTGTTTCTTCAAGGCAGTGCATCAATTTATTTTGTTTTGAATTATACCATTCGTCAACCATCAAACTGATAACGATATACAAAATTTTGTACACATGAGATTGCTTTCATCAACGGTTATATTCATTTGAATTGGGCAGATTAGGTCATTTTGCCAGAACAATGGAGGCATGGAACAGGGACCAATTAAGTCGATTCCGAAGTGAAAAACACCGCTATAGCTTCGAATTACGTCTAGGGTATTCTACTTATACAGTTTCAATTTAAAATCTTTTAACTTCTTTTGGGAGAGAAGTTAAAAGATTTAAAATCGAAACTTTTTAATTCATTTGAAATAGAAAAGAACGATTATCGGAGGTACATAGCTGCTATTAATCAAAGTTATTTCAACCCGACGGCAACAATCGGTTGTAAAAGGTTACAAAAAGTTGAAAAAGATCAGTTATTTAGTCATTCCGCCAACGGGCCACTGCTGTGCGGAATACAGGGTGAACACAACCGCTACTCTACCATTCTCCTCCATAATGCACCCTAAGGCGCTACAGACACATAAACACACACAAGCATCTGAGGTGGAACCCAGCGGAACCATAAGTAGGTGTAAGTCAACCTCAAATAGCTTCAAGACGTTGCTACTGTTGCTGCTGCTGCTGCTACTACCTACTGGTGTGACTACTGGCAGTCGCGTTGGCGAAAACGAAAACAAACAGGTTTGGAATGGTGTGTAACCTCCAAGTGCCCTTCAGATGTACGGCCATTATTGTGCTAAACTATTTACTGTGCATAACAAGATCTTGTCCATTGACTATGAGGCTGCCTTGTTCAGGCAATGTGATGCAGAGCCGAAGTGAGGACATATCCTTTCCATTATACAAACGAACGAGGGAAGGATTTATACATATTAAAGATTATGCTATTTACATAGGATTTTGGGGTTTTGTGGAGCTTCGGTAGAAGACGTTTAATAAAAAAATACCGAAAAAAAACTTACAGTCTACAGCAAATTTTTTGGTATGTTTTCGCAGACGAATCGTTGTTATTGATCAGAGCAACAAATTGGATTTGCATTTGCGACAATAATCGTACCGTGTCAGAAATTACGTTAACCAGCGGACCATACATTATTCATAAAGACTTAACCGCAAGTCCTTCCTTCCTTCCATCACTCGTTTCCCACAACGTGACAAAATTCATTTTCCGCCGAAATACCGTGTAAAAGCAAACTGAGCGAATTTTTTCGTCTGCTTGCCAAAAATAATCAGAGCATCTTCCCGCTATAGGTGCGTTGAATTGACGATGGCAGTGTGATTAACGAAATAAGCTTCGCTAGTAGAACCCATATTTCACCAGTTGCGAAGGCTTTATCATCACCAGCTAGACGAAATGCGTCTCAGGCTCCGGCGCGGTAACGAGAATCGCTGCGATGAAAGAGAGGGCGTTGATAGAGAGTGAACATAAAGGATATTGCCCCAACGGGAACTGGGTTTGTTGTTGAAGGGGAATGTTGCACGACGATGCTGGGAGATGTATGTCGCACGACAGCATCTCACGAGACGGCAGTGAGAGAAGAGCTCTAGGCGGAAACCATGCGTCTCCATCGGGATGCTATGTGAAGCACCAACAAATGTGCTCATTTGGCCATGTTGGCGTCGATCTGGGAATTTTATGGTTGCTTTTGGTCGTTTTTCGCAAGAGCGTTTAATCAATTTACATCGTCTGCGCTTCGAACGCTCAATGGGGTAGCACTAAATATGATTTTGTGTGTTGTCGTTTGGAAGGTCTTCATAGAAGAGACTAACAAACTTTGTTGCTGGAGTGGCCCTAGATCGGGATGATCGTAATCGTGATTTGTTGAATTTATGGTTAGTTAGTTAGTGACTAAGTTTACCTAAAGAAACACGTTATTTATTACAAATAAAATACAATACACATATGCCTTAAAGTCAAACTACTCGGAGTTATTCAACTTTTAAAATTACATGGCTAATTTGAAATAAATAAGTTTCTGGTAGCAAAGATGTTCAAAAGTAGTACAGCTTCAAACGTATTTTAATATTTTCTCACAGAGAAAACGTGGTTAACGTTATAGTTTTTAGCTCAAACTGAACATTTTAAAACGCTCTACAGTTCGTACTTTGAATTTCAATGCCGCATGTTTGATTGTTTGATTGCCTGCTAACCATGTTTTTTCGTGAGAAAACATTAAAATACGCTTGAAACAGTAGAGTAGTAAGGGGCAAAAGTACGCACTTAATTGTTTTCGCACCATAACTATTGCAAAAAATTATCATAAAATTCGGTTTTTTGTATTTTTTTGCAACTCTCAATGAAAATTTGTATCTTTCGCAATTTTCATCCAGTTACGATGCTTACAGTACCGAAAGATTCAGTAACTTAGCTACTTTCAAATCAGCGTCGTTTTTTAATTTCTGGAAACCCGGTTTTCCGGGGATATGTGCCGAAGCATTGTTCGATATTCATAAAATTTCTACCACAGGCCGTTTTATGGGTTTGAATGGTTTGGTGATATGCCCCGAAAATGAACCTTCCGAAATACATTCCTCTGGGGTTTCTAGTGGCCACAGAAACAATTAAATAAAACAAGGTCATATACCATCCAATATGAGTATTTCCGGAACCGGGATGAAATCCAGAGACCGAAAAACAATCCCGGACGCAATTTTGGACTCTAAAATGCCGACTTTCGGTTTCTGGAAAACAACAAGAAATGGCCGAATAACACCCAACATGGGTAATTCTGGAATCGAAATGATGCTCTGAGATCGGAAATCAATTTCAGACGCTATTTTTAAGTTCAAGACTTCCGGTTTCCGGAAAAAGCTTAAAATGGCCGAAACACCCAAAACATGTATGGCCAGAATCGGGATGACACCCAGAGATCAGAAATCAACTCGAGACGCCAGTTTTTTATTTAAGATGGTGACTTCCGTTTCCCTGAAAGTATTCAAAATTGACCAAGTACCGCCTCATATGATTACCTTCAGAATTGGAAAGATGCCTTGAGACCAGAAAACGACCCTAAACGAACCGGAAGTCACTATGTTGAGTTCAAAAATAGCATCTGGAATCGAATTCCGGTCTCAGGGCATCATTTTGATTACGAAATTTCCTATATTGGCCATATTTTGTTGTTTTCCAGAAACCCGGTGTCACCTTTTAGAATTCAACATGATGTCTGGGGTCGTATTCTAGTCTATGGACACCATTTCGATTACGGAAATACACATATTGGGGGGTTTTCGACCATATTCATTTGTTTTCTAGAAACCGGAAGGCACCATCTTAGAATTCAAAATGGCATCTAGGGTAATTTTTCCTTTTCAGGGCATCATCCTGATTCCAGAAATTCTCATATTGGCAGGGATTTTGTTGTTTTCTCGAAAACGGGAATCATCTTTTGAAATCCTAAATGATGTCTAGGGTCGTTTTCCAGTCTCTGTACATCATCTCAATGCACATATTGGCTGGTATTCAACCAAATTAGAAACCGGAAGTCGCCCTCTTGATAATCAAAATGCCGTCTAGGGACATGTTATGGTCTCTGAACATCATCCCGGTTCTGAAAATACCTATATTAAATGGTATTTGATGGTATGTTCTGAAACAGAGAAATCATCGAATTCCTCAGTTTTAGAACATATCCCCGGAAAATCAAATTTTCGAGAATAAGAAAATAGTTTTGGCGCACTGCTGAGTAATGATTTAAAAGTAAATAAATTGCTGAATCTTTTGGCGCTATAACTACCGAAATCAGATGAAAACTGCAAAAGTAACAAGAACTTTAATTTGTGTGTACACGGGTGTCTCGACGGTTACGTAAAGGTGTTTTTGTCTAGTAAAGGTTAATGAAATATGTTCTTCTGCAATCGAATTGTTACCTTTATCTTTGAAGAAACATTTTTTTCACTTTTCTTTGTATCCCTAGTTATTCTCTAAAAATTTTAATACAAAAACATCGTCATTAAACACTTTTTTCCTTACAACTACAGAAATTTAGTATGTACATACTTTTGCCCCACAATGATATTTCCAAATAGTTTGATTACACAGTGCAAAAATTTTTTTGCCTTGGCTTCTATGTATGATGTATTTTGATGAGGTTTGATGCGAAAACAAATTTCCCCGAATTTGAACATATTTCAACTTAAGGGGCAACAACAGCGCCATTTTGAACTTTTGAGAAATCGAAAAATTTTCATGTTTTTTAGACGCCATTTTGTTTTAAGACCAAATATCAAAATTCCATGAGTTTGTCTACATATTAGCATTTTCTTACCCATTTTCTAAAAAAAACAGATCTTAAATCGGACAAAAACTGAGCTCAAAACGGTGATTCTACGAAACCGGGTTTGGCATGGTTTTAATATATTTCACAGAGCAAAATAATATCGAGTATGTATGAGCATTAGCGGTAATGCGCTAATATCTAAAAGTGGTAGTCGAATGATATCTTGTATTGAGTAAAAAAGTCTCAGAAATCGATTGGTAGGTGACTAATCTACGTAAAATGTCAGCAACATGTCGATTTTACCCATCAATTTTTGTTGCACTGTGTTATCGGCAGAACAAAGTCACCCTACAAACCTCAATTACACAAGAGTTTTTTACTTTTTTCGAGTTCCTGTAGTTAACGAATAAGTAAATTGTTGTTTCCAAAACCAACAAAATTAGATCAAAACAGCCTAAAACAAAATTAACCTCATAACTTCGCGAATGTATTGTGTTTACATGTGAGATACACTCAAAGTTAGAGCCACTTTATGGAAGAGCATCTAAAAAAAGATTAACGTTAGGGCAGATTTTGACGTGGGACTACGTCTTGGTTTTTTATACTGGGATGCATTCTGTAAAATTTGAAATGACTTGGCAAATGTTGCGTCAAATTTCAAACGATGATAACATCATAACCACATATTGAATAACAATAACCAATGTGTTGTTGGATAGATAAAATGTTGAACAATGTTGTAATACGCTAGTTATCGTTATTTTTTCATTGCTAAGCGCTAAAATTAATAAAAAGTATCAAGTATATTTTTTCACGAACAATGAACCAATCACATGCGATCATTCCTAGCACAGACGACGTGAATAGACACCAACCATTCCCTGTGATATTATCTGTATCAATATAAAAGAATTGACAGGATCTCCCCAATAGGTCAATTTATGCTTGCTTTCATGAATTCAGACTAATTTGATGTTTCGAAGGTAATAGTTCTCCAAAAAGTTTGAAACAACCCTTTTTCATGAACAATTTTTAAACCTGGTGGTAGTGCGAAATAAAAACTGATGTCTTAAAAGAAAACATACTGGTAAAAGCAACACAATATATGTGATGTAGAATGCCGCCAGTCTCTCGTCGTCTATGATTGCAGCGGTACACTTCTGTTCGTACATTTCAGCAGTACACTTCTATTCGTATTGCAGCGGTACACTTCTATTCGCACATTTCTATTCGTGTGCAATCGAGAAACAATTGCAATGCTGCTGCTGATGGTGATTAAAAGTTTATCTCATGAATATGATTAGCGTAAATTACGTAACAAGAATTGAACATTTTTGCAACGATTATAAGTTATTTTTATTTCATTTTATCTTTGATGTTCACTCGTAATCGTGACCGGCATAATATCGAATGAGTAAATTCCTAAATACACTAAGGTTGCTTCTTACGCGGTTTTTTTACGCGGGTTTTTTACGCGGGTTTTCACGCGGCTTTTTTACGCGGATTCCGGAATTTACGCGGTTTCTTTTTACGCGGATTCCGGAATTTACGCGGTTTTTTACGCGGATTCCGGAATTACACGTTTTTTTACGCGGCACGTATCCCCCGCGTAAAAAGCCACTTTAGTGTATACAAATTCAAAGAAGAGTAAGAGTCGGCGAATCTCCCAGGTGGTCCCGAGGTACGATGCTGGCCTAAAAAGTCAGTCGTCATAGGTTCGCGTCTCAGCTCGGAAGAGACTGTTAGTGTCAGTAGGATCGTACCGCTAGCCCCGCAATTGTCCTGTACACTAAACAGTTGTCTGCGAAGTTTGTGTATTATCAACAGAAGGTCGAGTTCCGAATCGGAACGTAGCACCAAGGCTTTGCTTTACTTTAAAAATTCTGGGAAGAAATTAAATCAAATTGACGTGTGACTGCATTTTCAATTGGACTCACAAAATTCAAATTTGAGTTATGAACACTCTCAAACTGCTGAGCAAGTCTTTGAGCCTTTTGTTCATTGGATACAAAGAAACGTTCACCATCTTTTAAAACTGGAATAGGCTTTGAAGGTTTCTTAAGAATCTTCGACAGCTTCCAAAAAGGTTTTGAATATGGTTTCAATTTTTCAACTTTAGTCTCAAAATTTTGATTTCTCAGAAGAGTAAATCTATGTTTAATCTCTTTCTGTAAATCTTTATAAATAGTGTTGAAAACAGGGTCACGAGTACGTTGATATTGACGTCTGCGGACATTTTTTTAACGAATTAGAAGTTGAAGATTTTCGTCAATTATTGGTGAATCAAATTTCACTTGAGCCTTTGGAACAGAATAATTCCTGGCATCAACAATTGCACATTTTAATGCTTCCAAAGCGGAATCAATATTCACTTCGTTTTGCAAATCAAGCTCATTATTAAAATTTTTCTCAATATGAGTTTTGTATCTTTCCCAATTAGCCTTGCTATAATTAAAAAGAGAGCTCATAGGGTTTAAAACTGATTCATGTGATAAAGAAAAAGTTATTGGAAGATGGTCAGAATCAAAGTCAGCATGTGTGATCAAATCACTACATACATGACTTTGATCTGTTAGCACCAAATCAATTGTTGATGGGTTTCTTACAGAAGAAAAGCATGTAGGACTATTCGTAGACAAAATAGAATAGTATCCTGAAGAACAATCATTGAATAAAATTTTGCCATTGGAATTACTTTGAGAATTATTCCATGATCGATGTTTAGCGTTAAAATCGCCGATTATAAAAAATTTCGAACGATTTCTGGTGAGTTTTTGTAAATCACCTTTAAAATAATTTTTGTGCTCGCGTGTGCATTGAAATGGTAAATATGCTGCGGCAATAAATAAAATCCCAAGTTCAGTTTGAACTTCAATTCCCAAAGTTTGAATAACTTTCGTCTCAAGATGGGGAAGAGCACGATGTTTGATTCGGCGATGAATAACATTTGCAACTCCACCGCCGGAACCCTGAATCCTATTAATCTATGAACCACGTAATTGGGATCATATTTTAATTTTATGTTGGGTTTCAAAAATGTTTCAGTAATAATTGCAATATGCACATTATTTACTGTTAAAAATAGTAGGAGGGTGGTATCCGGGATACGACCGCATAGTTGACGTAGGACTACAATAGTTTTATATAGGGTCTGTTTGATTTGAGCTCGTTTTACTTTTGGCACGGTTCGATTTTGGCACACATGTGCCAAAACGAGCGATAATGTCTAAACACATTTCTTAGTCTTCTTGATTATTTCAACAAATTTAAGCTCACATCTTCCAAAAGAAAGGTATTTTGGTTCTTAATGTTGCCGGAGCGAATGACCGGAATCGGTTAAACGGTTCCTGGAACATGACCGGAACATGTGCCGGTAATATGTATAATGATCATGATCTAAGCAGTACTAAGCCTCTAATTATTCGGGTAGTAATATCAAGTATCTAGGTCATCAGCCTCAATTCATCAAGTGACACCTCAAACGACTTGGAACTAAAACTAGTTCATTGGTGGAAACATCTATGAAAAAACGTCATGAAAAGAGAACCTTTCAAATTCCGCAAACCGAACCGCAAATTCGCAGCCGACAATTGCGGGGCTAGCGCTACGATCCTACTGACACTAACAGTCTCTCCCGAGCCGAGACTCGAACCTACGACGACTGGCTTGTTAGGCAAGCATCGTACCTCGAGGTCATCTGGGATATATGTCTGTATTTTGATTATTTATTTGCCGCACTCTATTTTAGAAGAAAATATATTCTCTTCAACATTGATGAATACCTTTCATTCCAATACAGTAAATTTTCTTCAATACGCGAAAAGGTAAGCTTCTATACAGACCTACATTGAGTACAACTTAGTAGAAATTAAACAATATTTATTTGTCTTGTGAAAGATGGCTCACTCTCCGATCACCAAGCGGCAAATATGTCACACAATTAAATTTTCCTGCAGTTACAAGTTCGTGGATAAAATAACGATAAAAAATTACAGTTTTTGAACAAAAATACATATTTACAGAAAATTTTAAATGGACATGAGAAAAACAGAATGTAGAGTTCAAAAATAAACAACGCATTTTATCTGTACAATGAACTTAATTTATATACCCTGCTATCTGCCTCTACCGACACGTACAGAATTTTGCTGTCCCCGCTGGTGCAATGTATTTTGCGGCACCCGAATAATCATATTGAATTCTGATATTTGCTACTACATATACGAAACAATAAGAAGAAGAAGACAATTCAAATGGCAATTCGATTGTGTTCCAGATCGCAAAACGATACCTACGCGTTAACCCAACACGCCCTACTGTGCGTCGACAACGGCAATGTAGTCTTCACTTGGCTTGGCTGCACACAATTGTATATCGAGTTCTACTGCACTGATAGGCGACGAGTGACCAGCGCTCTATTCATACATTGCTCGGTGCAGTACTGTTGCCTGTTCCAGCATGTTTTCCATCAAGACATCAGTTTTAATAACATTCAAACAGCAGAACGTAAAACTGTCTGATAGTGGAGGTGGTTACGAACTTTCCAAAAAAGCTTCACCTTCAAGACATCAATATAGTCTAGGCTCATAGAAGCAAACGTTAGTTGACCTATTGGGACGGGGAGATTCTGTCCAATATTTTTTGCCACTGCTATACAGGATATCACAGCAAGCAGTTGGTGTCTATTCATGAAGTCTGTGCCAGGGGTGCCTGCATGTGATTGGTACATTGTTCGTGAAAATTCGACCTTGAAACTTTTATTCAATTTTCACTGTTAAAGCTGAAATGATAATGATAACTGAGGAATCAAAAAATTGTCCATAATTTTATCAATCCAACGACATATTGATTATTGTAATCCATCATGTGGTTACATCAGCATTACCGTTTGAAATCTTTCATTCCAACGTTACACCTTGGTTTTAGTTTCCGCAGAATGTATCTCGATATAGTGCGGTTAGACGTAGTCCTACGTCAAAAATTAAAAAGCTCATTTCATTGGCCTTCAATGAGCGAGCATTCCAATTTAAAATTTTGATCGGTTTATTTAAAATCATTGCTAAATTTTAAATTAGAAACAATTTTGATTGTGAAATTTGTACGTATTTGAATGGCTTCAAACATTGATTTCGCCTGCAACATGGCGTTCATGAGATCGAACATTGTCTGTTGCAGAAAAGAAAGTTTACCTGCCGTAATATCCACCCCTTCTTTATTAAAAGTGTAATTTTTCTTCATTAACCATTATTTTTTGATTTTTTTGCTATAAACACATAATGTCTAGGAATAAATTGATACATTAGTCAAGGATTCCAAAAAAACATCAATGTTAAGCGTCAATGTTGCCAGGTATGTTTTCATCAACTTAAAAAACTGTTTTTTTATGAATGTCAACTGGTAACACTTCCGGTCATAATTTATACACTTTTTGGATTCCTCGGCCAATTTTCTCCAAATGACATAATCCAGAATGACCATAATCAGAAAAGTTCCAGAGGTATTAGCAAAATAGGGATAGTAATGGCAAGTAAATTGGAATACATTTGACTCTATTTCTTAAAAACCTGTAACTCGAGTTTTGTTCATAATACCTCTGAGTTATAGGTGTTTTTCATGTAAAATTGTCGTAGAAACACGATAGAACTATAAAAATTTAATTTGGAGTATACTCAGGTACCAGGAAAAGTATTTTTATTTTCCACATGAAATCTGGCAACACCGTCGCTCATAAGTGATATTTTTTTTATTTATTGACTGATTGTCTTCAGAATGCAATTTCTGGAATATCTATTGCTAAAGAATATCCAGAGATATAAAAAATCAAAGAAAAAAAATTGCTCGCTACCCAAGAAAATAAGGTAGTGTTCCTAAAAAAATGCTGTAACTCGAGTTTTGCTCATAATTCCTGCTGGTGATAGGGTATCGGCTCTGTTATCGTCACGTTTTACCTATCCTATCATCGTCCGGGGGGTTAATGAAGTCATAGGGAACTAATGTTTGGAAGAGAGGTACTCTGCATTATGAAGAACGATCCTGGACATCAGTTACCCCACTGACGATAATAGAGCCGATACCCTAAATGTTTTTCGTGCAAATTTTTTTTCAGGAGCACGATGAAATTATAAAAAAAAGCAATTTAATTTTTCGAATGTCAAATATACATATCTGGCCACACTTTCGCTTGAAATAGATATTGTTTTGGATTCTTTGACTAATTTCCTTAAAAAATTATAGTCCATTTCAGTCCATTTCTAGACAAAATGAATTTGTAGCCACAATTAGAAGAAAAAAGTGATAAAACATGGTACTTCTATAATAAATAATATAAGGAACAATTCTTCAAACGTTGAGTTAAATTTGAGAAGCTTGTTGACACGTTTGTACCTTTTTTGTTATTTTGAGATGGAATGGCCCCTATTTATTTTATAGACTTCGGCTACCGAAGTTTTAATTAACTACACTGGTCGACAAAATAAAAAAGTGCAGTGCAGTTAGTGGCTAGGGACACCAAAACTCACAATAGCTATGATCTTTCATTTTTTCCAATTTCTAAATTCTTTTTATTTTTTTCTTTTCCAAAGTCGAATTCTGCTTTATAATATTACGACCTAATTGCAGTCGAACTTCTGAGCATCATCATTTAAAATCATTGCTAAATTTTAAATTAGAAACAATTTTGATTGTGAAATTTGTACGTATTTGAATGGCTTCAAACATTGATTTCGCCTGCAACATGGCGTTCATGAGATCGAACATTGTCTGTTGCAGAAAAGAAAGTTTACCTGCCGTAATATCCACCCCTTCTTTATTAAAAGTGTAATTTTTCTTCATTAACCATTATTTTTTGATTTTTTTGCTATAAACACATAATGTCTAGGAATAAATTGATACATTAGTCAAGGATTCCAAAAAAACATCAATGTTAAGCGTCAATGTTGCCAGGTATGTTTTCATCAACTTAAAAAACTGTTTTTTTATGAATGTCAACTGGTAACACTTCCGGTCATAATTTATACACTTTTTGGATTCCTCGGCCAATTTTCTCCAAATGACATAATCCAGAATGACCATAATCAGAAAAGTTCCAGAGGTATTAGCAAAATAGGGATAGTAATGGCAAGTAAATTGGAATACATTTGACTCTATTTCTTAAAAACCTGTAACTCGAGTTTTGTTCATAATACCTCTGAGTTATAGGTGTTTTTCATGTAAAATTGTCGTAGAAACACGATGGAACTATAAAAATTTAATTTGGAGTATACTCAGGTACCAGGAAAAGTATTTTTATTTTCCACATGAAATCTGGCAACACCGTCGCTCATAAGTGATATTTTTTTTATTTATTGACTGATTGTCTTCAGAATGCAATTTCTGGAATATCTATTGCTAAAGAATATCCAGAGATATAAAAAATCAAAGAAAAAAAATTGCTCGCTACCCAAGAAAATAAGGTAGTGTTCCTAAAAAAATGCTGTAACTCGAGTTTTGCTCATAATTCCTGCTGGTGATAGGGTATCGGCTCTGTTATCGTCACGTTTTACCTATCCTATCATCGTCCGGGGGGTTAATGAAGTCATAGGGAACTAATGTTTGGAAGAGAGGTACTCTGCATTATGAAGAACGATCCTGGACATCAGTTACCCCACTGACGATAATAGAGCCGATACCCTAAATGTTTTTCGTGCAAATTTTTTTTCAGGAGCACGATGAAATTATAAAAAAAAGCAATTTAATTTTTCGAATGTCAAATATACATATCTGGCCACACTTTCGCTTGAAATAGATATTGTTTTGGATTCTTTGACTAATTTCCTTAAAAAATTATGGTCCATTTCAGTCCATTTCTAGACAAAATGCATTTGTAGCCACAATTAGAAGAAAAAAGTGATAAAACATGGTACTTCTATAATAAATAATATAAGGAACAATTCTTCAAACGTTGAGTTAAATTTGAGAAGCTTGTTGACACGTTTGTACCTTTTTTGTTATTTTGAGATGGAATGGCCCCTATTTATTTTATAGACTTCGGCTACCGAAGTTTTAATTAACTACACTGGTCGACAAAATAAAAAAGTGCAGTGCAGTTAGTGGCTAGGGACACCAAAACTCACAATAGCTATGATCTTTCATTTTTTCCAATTTCTAAATTCTTTTTATTTGTTTCTTTTCCAAAGTCGAATTCTGCTTTATAATATTACGACCTAATTGCAGTCGAACTTCTGAGCATCATCATTTCTGTTACACAACAGTTGTGGGTTCACGAAAACTATTCAGGACATCTTAAACGCTCGATTAAGATTTTTAATGTGGGTGTTCGAAATACAATGTCTCTAATCGATGGAAGTTGACTGTACAACTTAAAAAAAAAACGGATCAATTCAAAATTTCTACCTTTGAGAGATAGTGGTTTCCAAACTCTGTGCAAATAAAAAATTCAGATACGTGTTCTCGGATTCTAAATGTTCAAAGTTCACTTTGACCAGATTTAGCGTAATCAGCCGACTACTTTGCAATTGCTTTCTGATTATCATGTTATGAAATCAACCCACCAGAATGTCCCCAACTGCGGCCGATCTATCGTCACTGGAAAATTGTAAAGAGCATGGACATGACAGAAGTCGAGAAGAATTAGTTTTGTCTTGACTGCGTGTTAAAACCAGATACACATGCCAAAAATAGAATTATTCGTAATTAATTCCTGTTGTTCGAACTATGCATTTTACATAAACTGAACTATTGATATACTCTTCAGTGCATAGCTAAGAACTGCTGCTTTATTGTCGAGTGATTATTCCAAACAAATTCTCTTAAACGGATGTTACATGTGATCGATTCCTTGGAGCATGTCACAAGTATGTCCGAAATGTGAAAGACAAAAGAGCAAAATCACAGCTAATGAAAAAATTATTCAACAGTTTTTGATTCGAATGAACCTTCGTACACGTACTTGGCTTGGCAAACTGAGTATTTTTCACACATGAAGTAATTTATTAATATTTTGCTCTTCATGCTCACTGCCGATAATATTGGCAGAAGGAACGAGGCTCGGAGCCGTTTTCTTTGCGAAAAGCATATGTAAAGCAAACAAATTAGACTCTTAATGAAAATTTTGGTTAAAGAACGACATCACAAAATCGTGTGTGGCTTTAGCTTCTACAATCTGTAGTTTGGAACAAGGGAGATAAGGAAAAGCATTGACCGAAAAAGCATTTTGATTTTACAATCATAACGTAAACAATTCATCCTAAAGGAATAAATGGCACACTGCTCACCAAAGATTATAAATCGGGCACGTGTCTGTCCGGCGCCACACTTATTAACCCGCCTAGTAAAAAAAATAAATAAATCTTGATTATCCAAAAGCATCAAATAAAATTAGAGCAGCTATTCGCTGCCAATTCCCAACCGGGGCGAAGACGGCCCCAACTCCACGCAACATTTTCCGGTTATCACATCACACATGATCTGCGTTCGGTTTAACCAAACAACCACCCACATCCACCGTACCGAGCCAGCATCGGGTGCAAAGCTCTCGTCGAGCAATATCCGCTGCCCGGTGGGTGGCGTCCTTGCGCTCTTTGCTCTTGTCGCTCTCGCTCGCAGCTCGTAGACATAACAGCAACAACTTCACCGTTCGTCAGTCTACTGCTGGCAGCAGGACGTCGCTTTCTGGCAAGAAATTCCGAAGTTTTTACGCTCCCCCCACTACACACACACAAACACGCACACACAACTGAACTGTGGAAATCCCTAGGAAAAGCGCCAGCTCAGTTTTCATTCCTTCGTCAATCGTCTGCCAAGTTAGACGCGTTACCCCACGCGTGTTGTGTGTCCTTCGTAGGAGGTGTGATCTTTTAAACCTGTTTCTACTGAAACTACTAGATCCTGGGAATCACTTTCCACACCGTCCTCGGTTCGGTTTTTTCTTAATCCGGGTTTGCGTTGGGCCGTTTCAGCGATAGTCTAGATAGTGTTTCGTTTGCATAACTGCTGCTTTTTTGGTTTTTTAGCTTTCCGCCCGCGAGTTATGACTTTGTGTATTTTTTCGCTTTTCATACAATTTGCGAACTCACTGGTTTCGGATGATAAGATTCGTAGTGCTGCGAGATGGTTTTGCTGGATGACGAATAAAAAAAGGCTGGGCAAAGCATCTCTTTAGTGACGGTGTGGTGCTTCTTTGAAGTGATTTATGAGTGTTAACAGGAAAATCCGAAGCTAGCTGGAGCTAGAGCTAACATCCAGCTGCGACCAGCTTTCACTAGTGAAAAAAAATTAATTTACTTATTTCATCACTTTTCCGTCCGTTTTGTTTGTCTTTATTTGGCTAGCATCTACATTAAGTGTAAAGGTTGCCATTTTCTGCTCCTTCAGGGGGTGCCCATTAAGAAGCAAAAAAAAACTTCTATTTTATCTACACCGTAAATAGCGAATACGCTCTAGTGTTCGCACCGTTCAGTACGTGCTTGTTCGGGAAAGGAAAAAAATAGTAATCTTCATAAAAATTTCAATCGATGAGTGCTCTCTGCGATGTAAATAAATTACATGTTCCGCGCGAAGAAAAACAATGATTGGGCAACACGTGATCCGGGTTGGAAAATTCTCATCCGGTTGTGGGTTTAATTTTAGAACAGATTATCGCTCACTTTAATGAAATTTGATGAATTTGTGCTGGGATTTAATTTTCAGCTTCACTGGAGATGAAATCAATTAGTTGTAGAAAGGAAACCCCCATCGTGCAGCAGCAGCAGCCGTCGCAACAGTGTGCAATGTAGGAGATTTCCTCAAATAAAGGTAGTACAGCAGTTTCGAAGGCATTAGTTATAGCAGCGCAAAGGACGAAAAACGGCTGTTGATTGTGTGGCGTTAGTGTTAAAGTGTTAACTTGCTTATATTAAGGTTGTTTGTTACTCTTTGGAATAAAGAAATAAAGGCTGCTTCGTTGGTAGAATAAATAAATAGTTATTCAAGTGTTTTATGCTAAAGATAGAATAGTTAAAACGGAACGGATAATTTTGGCGTGAACAATTATGCTCGGTAAGTATTTTTTTAATGTTTTTGATGTGTGACGATTACTGGTTAATTCTATATATCAGTTCTCCGGGAACTCGACCTAAAATTTTTCGATAGGCTTAGTGAGAATAGGTAGTTTCAATTTTCAAACCCGTTTTTTTTTCGAAACTATGAATTAGGCGTTGTGCAAGTTTTGAACAAAAATTACTGCGAACCAGTCACGAGAGCTCTGTTTTTTTTACTAAGATGCTAACAGTTCCTTGAAGTAAATAGCACTCCGTTTCTTGATAGTAAATTCGCGATTACTGTAGTGTTCAGAAGTAGAAAACTCATTTGTACTTCAATTGAAATATGTAGTCGTCCTTAAAACGACGATAAGGTTTACTTCATGAACTAATTACATTTTTTGTCCTATGACTTACATTTCAAGTTGTAACGTAGGCAATGTATGTCATTTTTTCGAGGCTGCGAAACAGGAACATGAGCTAAGGACGTAATTTGGACCTAGAAAAAATTTCCTTTCTGGACGAGGGATATTTTTTAAAGTCTAAATCACATCCTCAGCCTGTGATCATTTTTCGCATCCTCAAAAAAAAAACATATATTGCCTACTTTACAACTTAAACGGTAAGTTTTAGTTTCCACTAAACTTGGGACATGCCTGCGTGTTGCCGGTGCTTCCCACACAAAAGGGAGATCCAACATCTAGTGCTGTGGAAGGTGCTGTTTACTCTGTTTGTCCTCTGCTATGGGAGTCAACGAGATATTTGAAATCACCGTCTGCTGCAGCTCTGTTTGCTGCTGGCCGATTCAGTTCTCTTGAATAGAGCAAGGATTTACCAATGCCGTTACCAATATTGCTACCCGCTGCTGCTAAGTTGGGAACGTTATTACCACCATCCGTTAGTAAAATGATTGGTTTGAGCAGAAGCAGGTTTTTATATAGCCTCTGAGCAAAGATGACTGGAACAAGATACCTGACTCTTGCAGTACGCAGCGGACACGATTGTCGCTGCGCGTGAAGGAAAGTCGAACTAATTTGTGTATTGATAATTTGATGATGATGGTAAGGTGAAGCAATATTTTTTTTCAATAACCTTGTATGGTCCTGCCATCTAGTTTTCAATATCCTTATACGGTGCTGCCATCTAGTTTTCATTTTCATCTGGTGGATTATGCACGATATATCGATTTTGATAATAACCAGTTTTATGCACATTTAAATCATCCGATGGCATGTATGAAGAACAGGAGGTTAGATATCTTGTTCTAGTCATATTTGCCCTGAGTGTATTACCGGTTAACTAAAGGGTGTTAAGGTCAAAAGTTGGTCAAACAAAACTGTGTGTAAATTGGTCTTTGCTTATTGAGAAATCAAAACATGTATCTTTGTCAAGTTCAACTCGTACAGAATAAAGGAAAACTATTGACTCAAGCTTTCTTTTCAGCAATTGAGAGTTGCCGGACATTTCTTTTGGCTCCTTCCATCATGTTTTGTACAGCTTCCTTGGTCACTTTGTTCGCCGCAGAATGCCAGTGAGCCTTGAACTGCATCTCGTTGACAACTGTCTTTCGTGTCTTGTTGAGGTTCCGCTTTACAATAGGTCAGTATTTTTCTGTAGGGTGGAAATCTGGTGTATTGGAATGGTTCATGTCCTCTGGTACCACCTGGGCGTTGTTCGCAGCATGCCACTCTATGACTATTTTCCGTAATGGCAAAATGCCAAATCCGGCCAAAACGGATCAACGGTTGAGGAAAGACAACATATTCTTCTTCAGTTTTTTTTCCTGTGTGGACTCGTCACTGCCCCCAGAGATTAGATCTATTGTGATATTGCCCAGGTATTATCTGTACTCCGTACCTACTATTATTGGCAGCATCACTATTGAAGTAAGTGATACGCTTATCATTCATATCCGTGCTTGTGTGTAAGTTTTAGCTTTCCGTTTCATGCTTATTACTCTACTATACCGAGCCTCTGTCCCTCCTAACAATATCGCCTAATTACAATTCCCTGGAGAGAACATTCATACGCTACTCACACCAGTTTTATTATAACAGGGACTTATTTTTATTAGAAGGAGAGATTTAGATTGAAGGAAAGGTACTTAGTGGGAAGCCTGAGAATAAACCCATGCTAAAGTCTGTTGACCTGAGATTCTACTAAGATTCGAACCCACGACCACCAGCTTACCAAGGCGGACTCTGTAACCTTGCGGCTACGGAGCTCCCCTGCTACTTCAGCTACTCCTGCACATAAGTTTCCTGGTTTGCGGAACCATTTGCGATAAAAATGTTGCTCTTCAAACCACAGCAACAGATGGCCTGCCACACGAGATATTTCTTTGCAAACTTCGACAGCTTAATGTGTTCGAAAATCTCTGCCACCTTTCCTCTTCGAGTTGCCGTATGATATTCTTGTCCAGGAAGCTGTTTAAAGTCTGCCTTAATTAAAGTGACCAGACGTCCCGCATTCCGCGGGACAGTTCCGCGTTTCAACGAAACGTCCCACGAAATGTACCGTGTTCATCTAGAGTGTCCCGCGTGCCTTCGCAATGTCTCGCGATTTCAATAAAATTGAACCACCAGATGTCACTTATTTTCACTGGGACGGTTGTCAGTATCGAGTTTCTTTATGCCAAATCTCTTAAAAATACATGGAACTTCGGGATCTGGTACTATCTATGAAAAAAATTGACTTTCTTTGACTTGAACTGGGGCCGATGTAAAGTTTTCCAGCTCAAAAATTTTTGAGTCTCAGATACGGGTTTTGTCGAAATTTGTTTTTAGGTAACACCAGATCTCGACGTTTTATGCATTTTTAAAACATTTGCATACAAAAAATTTCTATATGTTCGGTATATATTCATGAACTCCATCAGTCAAAAAAGTAAAATTTTGACTGGTTTGAGGCAACACTTCTCGAAGACCGATTGAGCTGAACTCATGTATGAGAAAATTGTTCAAGAAAACGAAACTTTTGAACCTTATTGCTAACCGAACTTTACAGTCAATTTTTTTTCCATACAAGCCATTGCCCCCCACTTATGCACGTGTAATTTTTGACCATCACAGAATTAAATTGTAGTCCCGCGTTTAAGCTCTAACTTTCTGGTCGCTTTAGCCTTGATGTAAGTTTCATCATTCTGTAGCACGCAACCAAACTTCGTCAACATCTTCACGTATAGCTTTCGCGATCGTTGTCTGGCCGACTTATTTTACTTATCGTCCCGATTTGGAGTCCCCACCTTTTTGTAAATCGAGAGCCGGCTGGTTTTTAAGCTCGATTCACAGTTATAGACGACACTCCCAGCTTGGTTGCGACATCTCGGACGGAAACGTTGGGATTCGCTTGAAAATTCTAGCCACTCTTTCCGTCGTTTTTGCGGCCTTCAGATTTCAATTTCTTCTCGATTCCTGGCAGTTAAAAACGTTCTTAAAAACACTTTTATTACGAGTTAGTAGTTAGTAGTAAAAATTTGACAGCTCAAACAGTCGAACTCTAATCGTGATACCGAAAACAGTGAAGCTACTCCATTCAGAATAGTGCGCGTTCCAAGAAATACAGTTCTCCACCGTGTCAATTATAGACATTGGCGGAACTTTGTGGACGCCGGGTATGCCTGTTCCGGCATCCACAAAATCTTAGCACTATAAGACAACAATCATAGCATCAAAAGAAAGACCGGTGGCGAGCGACTGACGACCCTGAGCGATTAAAAATTCCAAAGGATGCTGAAGAGGAAAACCAAGGGAAAAGTGGCTAAATCGCTGCGTGCGCTTGGCAATCGGTCAAACAGTATCTGGTGAACATGAACATTCATGTCAAGAAGCGGCAGTTCTGTCCACTGGTTTCGGAGCTGTAGGAATGACACAGCGGCAACGGCTGAATAGGATGGTCAAGTCGATTTTTCCGGCGAATCGTGACGTAGAAGGGTTAAGGACAACGAGGTCTATCTCACCCTGGATGGCAATGACTGGCAGGGCATTTCGTATTGTACTTCTCCCACGAAGGAAGTGGGCTTCGAGATGATATTTATTTCACATACCAAGTTTTCCAAGAAAGTGCTGCTGGGGCTGATGTTCGACAAGAAGGGGATGTTAATTTCGCTCTTTTTTCGCTCCGAACTTGTCACGAACGGGGATATTTATAGTTCGAAGTGCCTGCCGGAAGTTGAGTCGTTTATCAAGAAATACCATCACGGTGTTCTAGCCGGGTCTAGCGTTGACCCGCTATTCGAAGCAATCGTTGGAGGAGATGTAGCCACTGAATATGGATGGGGAACTCAAGCTGGTGAACCCGCCTAACGTCCCCCAGCGTCTTATTGAGAATTTCTTGGCAAACCTGAAGCGTAAGATCTACTCCAACGATTTTGTTGCGAAAACTGAGGAGAAATTGATTAATAAAACGAAGAAAGAACTCAAAAACATGCCTATGTTTTCGTCTGCCATGTTGAATGTTCCGATTAACTGCCGGAAGGCCATCCGCAAGGGCGCAGAACTTTTTTGCGAGTTAACTAATATAATTACCTTCCATGGGAAATTTATTAAACTCAACTATCTGTCTTAATTTTCAGAAAAAAAGTCTATTTTTTAATGAAAACGTTAGGGGCGAAAGGTTTTCTCCTTGGAGACAATTCTCAATCGATCGGATGCGCAGCTTCAAATTCAGCAGAAATTTCTCGATATTTGAGCGTCGCCATTATCCATTCGATAATACAGTTGCGAAACGCATTGAGCTAATAGGATATATTGTGGAATGCTCCTCTAATATCAAGAAAAGCAATTTACTCAGTTTGAAGCGATTTGTCGATTTCATTAACAAGCGATTGTAGCCCCTTTATTGTAGATCTAACCTATTGGCAAACAATTTAGTGTTTGCTTAATTGAAAACTCAATAAGCTCGTTAACTTAATAGAGTCGGTCACTAGGTTTTTCATTGCCTTTAATAGAACAGAGGAGAGACTGATGGTTCTAACAAGGCTAGAAGACTTTTCATTTCTTTGTCCCGCTTACGGAACAAAAACAGCTCGAACCTTCCTCTAAGTCTTTGGAATGTAACGCAGACTAAAACTAGCTCTGAATAATTCGGTCAACAGGGGAATTCGCACTTCTTTTTCCTGTCGAAGTGATTCTGGAAAAATTTCATCTTTTCCAGTGGGTTTAAAGGGCTGTAAAGAACTCAATGCTCATGCAACCTGGGAAGGCGCGAAGATGTCACAAGCTTTAAGATAGACATTAGTTGTAGAGCAACATGTCAAAAGCACCTATCTACTTTCATCAATTTTCTTGATCGACTTTACATTTGTTTAATGGTTCAGTATTCCCAACGTGGTTTTCTTTTTTTTTTCTTTATATCATAAAGCGTGTTTAATAAGCCGTGGCGGCTGAAAGTAACCGATTGATCAAAGCAGATAGGCCCTTTTGACATGTTGCTCTACAGTTGATCATAGTCGTCTTGTCTCATTTAAGTCCTGCGCTTCACCAGATACGGGTCGATAGACCTAGGCAAGTGAGTTGTCATCATTAATTCCGGTTTTTTAGACAGGCTTAGTAAAACGACTGCGCCGACTCTTTCTTAAGCCGATGCCATGATGAACACGAATGAAATGGTTTCATATATTTTGTCATTGTTGATATTATTTCCCGAGACAGAACGGGTTTCGCACTGCCTCGCTTGCATTATAGCATCGGCCTTACTTTCGTGAAACATAATCACATGACAGCCCGCTCGGATTTGTGCCGAAAGATTTCGCGCTGTGAAGGCTGTCACTAGCGACAGCTAGAAAGAACCAAGATTCATAAGGAGAGGGAAAATAACAGCCCGTCCGGAGTTGCATGTGTGTGCTGTCGTCGTACACAAATTACGTAACGCATGAAAGGGGGAGGGGGGGTCGAGTCTGTGTTACTTATTGTTACATAGGAGGGAGGGTGGGTTAGTAGGGACAGTTACGTAACTATGATGTTGGCTCATATTGGAAATTTGGGGGGGGGGGTCACGTTGTTCAGCGTTACATAATTTTAGGGGGGGGGAGTCATGTCAAACGTTACTTATCGTTACATGGGGGGGTCTGAAATCTAGACTTTTAGCGTTACGTCGTGTACGACGCCTTAGTTGCTGTCGGACTGTTTACCGAACGTGTGGGGAGCAGAGAGAGCCGTGCAATTCAATAAGAGCCGGATTAGTTGAAAATTTGCTGTCACTGTCTTGCAGTCATTTTCATAACCTTGGTTTCAGAGCAATCAACAGTAAAACCGCCATCGTCTTTTTTAAGATTGAAAGAACTATAAGGGTCATTCCATACGAAGTGTACATGGCACTTGGACACGACTATCACAGAACAACAGTTGAGGGAATTATTCAGAACACAAACTTGAGGGAAAAAATAATTGTGAGATTGGAGATTGGCTCATATTGCCTCGAGCTGATAAGTGTTTCTTACGTAAAATTTTTCGAGAAATACGATGAAACTATCAAATAGTAAATAAAATTAGTTGAATTTGCCGGAAAATGCAAATTTAGTTTTAAAATACAAAAAAAAAAATCTATCTGACAACACATCTGGTTGAAAACAATATTTTTTCTGGATTATTTGGTTTGTTTCTTCAAAATCCACCTATCAGTATTTCTCGGGCGTCTTACGTCTATAAATTGCAAGAAAAATGAATTACGAAATTCACAACTATTTTCGTAAAAATGTTCTATCTCAAGATTGGCTCATATTACTTCGGGGTGATAATTGTTTCTTACGTAAAATTTTCCGAGAAATACGATGAAATTATCAAATTCAAAATGAAAATGGCTACATTTGCCGAAAAGTGCAAGTTTAGTTTTCAAATACCAAAATCATTTATCTGGCAACACTTCCGGTCAAAAATTATATTTTTCTTCAAAATCAGGATTTTTTTTCTTAAATGTTATCTATCAGTATTTATCGGACATCTTACCTTATTTTGCAACAAAGAGGGGGGTCCCACAGAACAGGGAGGTATTACAATCGACCCCAAAATTGGGTTTTTTTTTTCAAAGTGCCACTAGATGAATAATTCCCCCAACTTTGAGCAAAATCTGTAATGTTCGTGTCCAAGTTTGTGCTTTTTCGTGGTCACTTCGTATGGAATGACCCGTATGCATTATAGAAGTTTTTTCTTGGTCACATTGTGTGAAATGACGTAAATACTGACAGGAATAAAATCATTAAAAATCATGAATGTGCAATATGTGCAATTGTATTCCTAGACGTGTTTCAGGAAACTACTTTACAATGAGGTTGTATGAGAAACGTCCAGAAAATTAAAAAAAAACTACATCAAAACTTAATTCGAAAGGTAAAATTTAATGCAATGCAAATATATATATATATATATATATATATATATATAGCCAATAAAACCCAATACCTTCAATGGGACACCTGAAAAAATGTCCAATAACAAGAGATGGCGCTTTTTAAGTGGTAGTAAAATCGAAATTTCTCCGAGTATTTTGCTCATTGACCGAGAATACATCTATCAATTGTCTTCTATACATTTAATTCTAACTTTCTGGTACTTACTTTCACTAGACGCAATCTATTTTTATCAAAACACATGTTTTTCCTATACAACTCCATTGCGTCTTACTACCATTCGTCCATGAGCCCGTGGTGTTGATTTTGACAACAGCTCAAAATTAGGGCGAGAGCCGTGTGGTTGAAAGCGGAGGCGCACAATACTCATTAAAAAGGTTGGTCAAGGTTGCAAGAAGCAAGTTATCTCTTAGAAATCTTCATACAAATTTAAAATGCAAAACGATAAGCGGAGTCACCAGCAATTAACTTCCGATAAGTTTAGGACTTTTGAGGGCTCAAATGGAAGCAATGAAATTTTGTTCTGGCTGTTTGCAATCAAGTTTTAACATTTCCATCTGACGATGAACCGCTTTAATACTCTTAGCCATGCAATGACATCGAGTTCTGGTGTGAATGAAAAAATCGACAGTTTCTGCAATTTTTTAATAGATGGCAATACACAACAGTTGCGCTCACTCGTGTGATTTATTGGCAAAAATTAGCGGCGGTGTCCCATTTAAAAAGTTCTAAACTTATTGCATACCTTTCATTTGGAGGTCCATATCTGTAGCAGGTAAACTATAATCACCAATATTTAAAAATGGCACCGAAGATAAAAATATAATGCTTTAAATAGAGTTCATTCCAACGCCACACACCCTTTTGGAAAATTACTCTTGAGTTTAAACAAATTTTCCACCGGCGCAAAATACTCAGTTTCTAAGTGCAAAGTTTCATTCAAATCAAAAACGGTCGATGCTTGACGCTAGATCATTTGGCATGGATTTGCTCAAAAGTCGTTTGTGTTCAAATTTGCCTCTCCTGTTAAGAGGAATCGCTTACCACAGGGTGTTCAATTAGTTCGAATACACTTATCGAATACACTCGAACTTATTGTACATCAGTAGACTGGTACATAATTAAATGGGAAAAAAACGATGATGTTATTTTCTAGCTCCAATGCACTTTTCATGTTCCTATAACAACTGTATAAATTTTCAGATCGATCGGTAGCACTATTTTTTACATCCGATTTTTTAAGTTTCCATACAATATTATATGGGGAAATCCACTTTTTCAAAATTAATTTTCACACAATATTAGGAGAAAATTGTCCTGAAAAAAAAAAACACTTCTGAAAACAGTAATGCACTACGATACTTGTGAAAAAAATTATTTACGTTATAGAAGTTATTTCTTCATTTCCTATGGCAACTTCAGGAATATATTCGTTATTACTATCAGATGAAAAGTCTTCATCCCTCAACTTTCCCGAGAAACGACTAATCTCTTTATACGATATTTGTTCAACTTACTCGACATTTCAACGAAACAAACGCCATGTACGTGTCAAACCAAAAACCATTGAGCCCGTTTAGTATTTTGAAAATTAATAAAACATAGATAGATTCATTAAAAATAATTGTAAAATATGCACACAAAACAAAACCAGGAGCAATTTATTATTTTGAAAGAATCAGCTTTTTATCAGCCTAAACTCTACGAGTTTACGATGCAGTATCGAGATTGTGCTGACGAAGTTGCAGTATAGTGAACGCTGGCAAAATTTCAACAGAAACGTTTCATAGTTGAAGCTCTGACTCAACACATTTAGTTTGGAAAGGTGGCAACAACAAATTTTGTGTCATTCTATTAGGAATTCTTTGCAATTCTTATGAAGCATAAAAATGTAGAATAAAAAAATATACGAGATATTGTGCATTCACTATCGTTTCCGAGGTAACTCCACACTCTACGCTAGGCAGAAGGACTTCCATTTGAAGGTAGCACAGCAGGGCGTGTTTTTTGTCTCGTTCTACTGTGTTTCGCTCTACTGGTTGCTGTGCTGACAACCGAAACCGGCTTACACTGGAGAATAAATCACTTTTTTCATTGAATCTCTAACGCCATGACAGCTTTCCTCGATAGTGTTTTCTACTACATACCTACTTCTGCGAATTATATGACTGAAAAAAAGAATTCTTTTTTTCATCGTATCGCGACACTTCGGCTTCGGTCCGGTCCCAACAGTCCGGCTCAGCGTGCAATTAAATTCATTACTTGGGCAGTGACCCAGATGGATACGCTCTGACTACTACCTCGGGGTGGGGGGGACCCAATGCTGGTAATCGGAGACAATCATGCAAAGTGGATAATTATTGCCTGTAGCAGAAAAATTTGTGCGCAAAGATCCGGTTTGGATTGAAAATATTTCCGAGCAAATCAGAAAATAGATTTAGATAATGGAAACTGGAGGAATTTCTGATATTAAAGAGCCATTCCGAGACTGGTCATACTTTCCTACGAGGGTATTACAGTTTAAAAAGTATATTATCTCTATGGTTCGGTTGACGTTACAATCCATAGCGTCATAACGTGTACTCCAGCGTCTACTCTAGATTATAAACGTGATGACAGTCAGCAGGTATATAAAATAAAAGTCATTCGAGTGGAAAATTAGAAAAACGCCAGCCTGTGTGGCCGGGAAGTTTTACTTTATCCATATTTTAAAATAGCTCAATCTCTGCCGTTTAGGCTCGCGTAGCTGTCGTTCGAAGTGATTTACGCTTGACAGAACATTTGCATCGCGTCGCCTTGGGCATAGGTTAGATTTGTGTTAGACATTCAAATCGTGCGATCCTTACCTGTCGTAGGAATTGGTTAAAATATAGTAATTTATCACAGCGGACGTGTAAAATGGTCCCCAAGGGTCAGATGTTTTATTCGCTCTTGCATATAGCTGTAAATGAAACGAATTTACGGTCATTTCAGGATACAATCAAGCGCAGCTGTGATGAATAATGTTGGAAAACGTGTCTTTATATTCGGCTGAAAACTCGCTTCTTTTTGGGCGAACCTTTTTAGTGGTTAATGACAAATGATAGAAACCATCGCATACCGTTTGATTGTCGAATGAATTTACAAAAGAACTGCTGTATTCAAAACTTCGTAAATGGTCTCTCTCTTATTATTCATGATACCATTCAAGATTAAAACACGTTAAAGAGGAAATGACAGCCAAGATGCCAGTCTCGAAACGAAGTAATTTGGGATGTAAAGGGCAGTTGTTAAATTGCACAATTTCTGATTATGTAGTTATACAACGCAGGATAGGCTCACTTGAAATACGCACCATAAGCACTGCCGTAGTAAAAGCAGACGCCATAACAGGGGACATTTTTCTGCTTCCCTAATTGACTAGCTTTCAATCCCAAGCAAGCAGCTGACGCCGGTTGTCTGAAAGCTCTTGCTGGTGGGTCGCTTTTTATTTGATTCTGCAAACCATTATTTATGGTTCCCGGGACCGAAACAGTCGTTCCCTTTCCACCAGGAAGGAAAGTTTTTTTTACTGCTGGTGTCTGGCTGCTCGTACCAGCAGGAGTCATTTCCTGGAAACTTAATTGACATCGGACAATTCCCTGAGTATATTTTGTTTAGGTTTGTCGTGCGAAAATTTCGAATTATAGTATTATACCAATATAGACTTTAATACTATTAGGTAATTTACAGTCTTTTACATTTCATTTGAGAACGGGATCCAAGTCGCTTTTCGTTGAATAAATCTTCTTTACTAGGAAAACTTTATCCTTTGAAAAGATAGAAAAACATGTTTAATCCCTAATGGAAGATAATAAATTTAGAGTGAGATAGTGAATGTATCCTTTTCTAACTAGTTCATTATCGAGCCAGGGTACACCAAATCCTTTATTAGTTTCCCAAAGTATTATAACGATATTATTTTTGATTGCACAGGGCCCTGGACCCTGGTCTAGTCCTTCGCTTGGAACTTAAAAATATTGACTGGAAGAATTTAGAAACGGCTGAAAAGCTATGAGAAAGAGGCCCACGCTAGACCTTCAGATGAATGGATCACCTATTTGCAGAGCAAAAGTTAAAGAGGTTGTATGTGAGACACGACCGCAAGGTGACGTAGACTTATGACAGCCTGTCTCATGTCAAGGAGTACAGTCGACTGAGATTATTCGACATTACGATAGACTATCTTGTATCAAAATGTTTATAACATTAAATCAACACCTAACAAAACAACTTTCTGAAAATAATGTGACGACTCTAAAAAGATTGGGATCGATTTACGGCCTGTGATTGTCATCCCGGTTCGGAAAATTCTCAAATTAGGTGTTACAGGTTGAACTCGATTAGCCAGAGACACAATTATGTGAGGAAATTACATGCTGATGCTGGGCCTGGGGTCGATTTTCGGCCTAAGCATATCTTTTCGATTTTGTTTCACTTCGGACTGTATCGCTTATGTTGAAAACGGGAAGCAGGTGGATGCTGTATACACAGACTTGAAAGGAGCCGTTCCTAAACCACTTTGTCATAAATAGGGGGACAGGGGGGTTTGTCAAAAGACCACGAGAGACTACGCAGGGGGTGGGGGGGTTAACGAAAAGACCACGTGGCCTTTTTTTCTGATAACTTATTATTGCCACCAAGTCAAGGTTATTAATGATTCATAATTTATTATTGCCACCAAGTCAAGAATAAAGCTTTCAATTTTTTTGAATAAATAAATTTATTCGACACGGTTTGATAATTTATAAGTGTCATGGAAAATTTGCGATTTGTCAGCAATTAGCTAATGTAATCAAATTTTTGAAGTCATACTACATATTTTTTTCAAATTTATCAGAACGAAGAAAAAAAAGATTTTAAACAGGCTTTGTCAAATGTGACAAATTTGCCTCTAAGAAATAATAATTATATTTTGCAATGAGTCGAGATTTGTGACATTATTTCTGTAAGTATATTTTAATACTCATCGACAGGTAAAAAAAAGTAGGAGGGTGGTATTCAAGACACGACCGCATGACGTTGACTACCGTATTCTTAAAAAAAAATATTCCATTGAAGCAAATAGTAGAGGGAATTGCAACGCTTCTTTTACAAAACTTCTGTAACAAAATTTCGAGGCTCCAAAAGGTACCAGTTTCTGATTATTCTCGTCCAGAATTCCAGCCATTTTAGTATTTATTACTAACAACCACCAGCATCACGGGTCAAACCGGCACGAGATGACTGGTACTATTTTGTTTTTCCTCCTTTCAGCTGCTAACACCTAGCGCTGTCGTGAAATTAACATCAACATAAACATGCATTTTTGCAAGGTTTTTTTTCCGCTAGCAACAGCAATTGTAAAACATAAAATTCAACTAACCGCTTCTATTATAAAACTGCGAGGCACCAAAAGGTGCCAGTTGCCGATTTCTTGTTTACTGGTTTCCGTCCAGAATTCCAGCCAGTTTAGTATTTTGCAGTAGCCACCAGCATCACGGGTCAAACCGGCACGAGATGACCGGTACTATTTTGTTTTTCCTCCTTTTAGCTGCTAACACCGAGCGTCCGTATGTATCCGGTACGGTTTAATAATGAAACTGATGGGGTGAAATGTTCGAACGATACGTTTTATACCAAGGCTTCGTCAGATAAATAGAAAGAGGGATGGGCTACATAGATGATGGAATGGTAGAGACAAATGTTTCTTGAAAGCTGCGCCGGCCGCTGTCATAATATTAACACCAACACAAACATGCATTTTTGCAAGGTTTTTTCCGCTAGCAGCAGCATTTGGTAAAACAGAAAATTCAATTTGCCGCTTCTGTAACAAAATTTAGAGGCACCAAAAGGTGCCAGTTGCCGATTACATTGTTGTTTTCTGGTTAATCTACTAAAAGCCACCAGCATAACGGGTGAAACCGGCACGAGATGACCAGTACTATTTTGTCTTTCCTCCTTTCAGCTGCTAACACCTAGCGCTGTCGTGAAATTAACATCAACATAAACATGCATTTTTGCAAGGTTTTTTTTCCGCTAGCAACAGCAATTGTAAAACATAAAATTCAACTAACCGCTTCTATTATAAAACTGCGAGGCACCAAAAGGTGCCAGTTGCCGATTTCTTGTTTACTGGTTTCCGTCCAGAATTCCAGCCAGTTTAGTATTTTGCAGTAGCCACCAGCATCACGGGTCAAACCGGCACGAGATGACCGGTACTATTTTGTTCTTCCTCCTTTTAGCTGCTAACACCGAGCGTCCGTATGTATCCGGTATGGTTTAATAATGAAACTGATGGGGGGAAATGTTCGAACGATACGTTTTATACCAAGGCTTCGTCAGATAAATAGAAAGAGGGATGGGCTACATAGCTGATGGAATGGTAGAGACAAATGTTTCTTGAAAGCTGCGCCGGCCGCTGTCATAATATTAACACCAACACAAACATGCATTTTTGCAAGGTTTTTTCCGCTAGCAGCAGCATTTGGTAAAACAGAAAATTCAATTTGCCGCTTCTGTAACAAAATTTAGAGGCACCAAAAGGTGCCGGTTGCCGATTACATTGTTGTTTTCTGGTTAATCTACTAAAAGCCACCAGCATAACGGGTGAAACCGGCACGAGATGACCGGTACTATTTTGTCTTTCCTCCTTTCAGCTGCTATCACCTAGCGTCCGCATGTCACTGGTGCGGTTTTGGAATCAGAATGATGGGGCGCCGGCCGCTGTCGTAAAATTAACACCAACAAAAAGATGCATATTTGCAAGGTTTTTTCCGCTAGCAGCAGCATAAACATCGGAAACAGAAAGTGACAACAACAATTACAACAAAGTCAGATCGATTGTATCCGTTAGTGTCGACTGTGCTTGGGAAGAGAGGTAGTGATTGGCTGCGCGGTATGATTTAGACAATCGATATTAATTACCAATTTTTCAATAGTGTATCTCAAACAATAGTTTGTTTTTGTTACATAAATTTAACCGTAAAAGAATTTCTGATCGATTGATGCCAAAACCTCGAAAACCTGATTATAGATGACTGCAAAATAAGCGCTCAAAACCTGACCACTTTTCTCTGGTTTTCCCTGGTTGAATTACTAGATTTTTAAATTCAGGGGCCTAACTTCGATATAGACGTTAGTCAACGTCAAAATCAAAGTCTTGATCTTAAAACAATATATAAGATTTAGAAGTCGAAAGTAGGATGAAGCAAAAATTTTCAGGGACCTTATGATGAAGATGTTAACAAATATTTTTTTAAATGTGTATCTATCATTGAAAAAAAGTGCTTTTTGACACGTGGTAAATGAAAAGACCATGTGGTTAAAGTTAGAGGGGGACGGGGAGGTTAACCAAAAGACCACGAAAGACCACGGGTTTGGTAGGGGGGGGGGTATGAAAATTGATCAAAATATGTGGTTTAGGAACGGCCCCAAAGCTGATAGCATTTGATAAAATTTACCATCGAATATTACTCCACAAACTCGCTAGTGTCTCCGAATACCTCGTTAAGAGCAAGCGCACCGGTGAGTTGCCATTTGAGTTACGATTTTCACAACGCTGGCCGTTGCTATTTTGGATAGCAACCGATGTTCGCACCGGTCGTTGCTATTGGGGATTACCAATTCATCTATTTCTTTTTAACGCCGGCAGTTGCCAATTCCTAAAGACCGTCACTAGCTAGCGTTAGCAAAATGTTTGTGTGTGTCGTATTTCCCAGAAATTCTGCCCATCTAGTAATAACCAATTTATCTGTCCGTCAATTGTTTCCGGAATGATCTGCGTTGTTTCTGCTTCATAAAATGTCCCCTTTATTTCAAGCAACTCTGCTTCAACTTTGTTTCTGTTTTACCGTAAACTGGGGTGACTTTGGTTATACTACCCCTTTTTGAATTTGTGATAAAAAGCGCTCGAAAAGCTTGATATTTGTCGTAATCTTCACTAATTATGTTTAGATATGTCTAAATTGCTACTATCCATGCATTTCCAGCTATTAAAAGAGTGTTTTTCATGCTAGAATATTGATTTTAAAATAAAGTGGATTTTGAGCGATTTTTATTGCATACAAACAATCGGTTCAAGCAGATACAAAACAAACTACGTTTTTCATTATTGCTTTCTAATTTTGTCCTCAAAGGTAATGTTGAGTCCTAATAAACTCAATAGTACATTATATGTTTTTTTCTCACGACAACCCAAGCATCATTTAACATGCATTTTTGGACTATTGGGTAAGCCATATTCCACGTGGACTAGTTTTTGGTGATTTTTGACCCCCTTTTCTCTCCGTGGACAGTCGTTCATATATATATATATCCTAAAATTTACAAATTTTGGACGTTGTACAAAATGTACAAATTTTGGACGTTCACCTAATAGACTGCTGACGTGGAATGTGAATAACCCCTGAATTGCTTTTTCATATAAATAAACTCATTTAAGTCGTTTTCAATTATTCAAACTTGGTAAAGCAGTATAGTTTCACTTCAAATTCATCAAAACAATGAAAGGATCAAAGTCACCCCGGAATGATGATTGATGTGGAAATTGTTTGGCACCTTCAAAAACAGCAGAATTGTTGCTAAACTTTCGAGGTAGTGACATGATCTTGCTCAATGCGTGCCAGTACTCATTTTAAAAATGTCAAACAATTTGGTTTTCAGTACATTCTCAAAATATTTAAGAAATATTCAAAAAAAGTGATCAAAGTCACCCCAGTTTACGGTACCAAATTATCGATAACACAAATCTGTTGCAGGTTTCTTCGTTTGTGCGTGCATGGATTTTTTATCCTTGTTTGATTAATTAACGTTGCTTTCAATAACTATTATACTCAAAATGGGCGAACTGTCATAAATTGAATTTTTTACCTACTTCGTGCTTCTCGATTCCTACAATTTGCTATTAATATTTGCAAATTTGCAGCCAAAAAAAATTTAAATGTAGAACGCGGAAATTGTTCTCGAGTATTTGGTTTATTCTAGTGACGAAGAAAAGATTTCGTGGAACAAATGTTTTTATACGCGAGTATGAAAATGATTTTTGGAAAAATTCGGGGTGGCTCTCAGCCTGGAAAACGGTCAAATATTGACCGCTATGCTGAGGAAGTTGCCATCCAGCGTTTTAACATTTTTTTCTTTTCTCGGAAACACCGGTCTATACCGATGACCATTTCCGACGCCGCTTTCGAATTCGTCTTAGGTTGTTTTCGAAGATTAAAACAGCTGTAAATGCGAAAAATGACTTTCTATTTAACAACCGGACGCAACGGGAAAATTAAGACTAACATGCCTTCAAAAGAGTCAGCAGCAATAGTCGGTAATACTCACGAGCAATTCGCTCAAACCTTCCAGGTTTATTGCTTCGTTTATTGGACTTGAGCTTTTTGCTTCGTGTAGATGAGAGTGCCAACCAAAATGGTCATCTCGAATTTCAAAAAAAACTATAAATGTTTACCCGCCCGAAAAAACACCCTGTGCAAAATTTCAGCTCAATCGAAATTAAAATGGAGTGGTTCACTGGTTCGCGCCGATACTTGCGTCCTACGACGTGTTTAACCAAGGCAAAGCAATTCGTCTTCCGGGGCCGACCAATTATGTTCGAAACACTCATTATTTTCATAATATTGTTACGAACATTTATTATCGAGCACAGCAAAACAAACAGTCCTCACAGTTTGACATTATTCATCAAATAGCAACGATGCGGCACGTTGCTATCGCGTTGCCAAATTTAATAACTCGCTACTATCCGAGGTGGGGATTGCTATTTCCCAAACCAACATAGCAACGCCCGGTGCGGTTGCCGCGTTATGGTGGGAGTTGCCAAACTAGTTTTAGAAACTTCAATTTAGCCACTGGTGGGCTTGCTCTAAGTGATTGCAATCGTAACTAAATGGTAGAAGCCTAAGTGTCTAACTTGGATCCTACACATCCCGACGATTTACAAATACCTCCGGTGTTCCTCAAAGGAGTAATCTTGGACCGCTTCATTTTGTTTTGTTTATAAATGATGTCGTAGCCCGTTTTTTTTTTAAATGGACTTCCTCACTGCGACCAGAATCGTAGATCTATTGTGAGATATGCCCGGGTGTCTGCTGTATCCCGCACTTTTGTTAATAGCAATACCGCTATTGAGCAGTGGCATGCTTATTATTATTGTTCATCAGTGCTTGTGTGTAATGTGATACTCTTCCTTACACGCTTACTGTTCTACTATACCGATACTCGTTCCTCTTGTCAATTATAATTCCCTGGAGAAGTTTCGTCGTGCATCCTTCTGGCCAGTTTCATTGATAAGAGGGACTTATTTTTTATTAAGAGGACGTTACGCAAAGGTATTGTAGATTTCAGCGTAAAGGAAGGGTAACTGGTGGGGAGCCTGAGAATAAACCCATGCTTAAGTCCTTTTTGACATCGGATGGCCTGGTTCTACTATAAGATTCGAACCCACGACCATCCGCTTGACAAAGCGGACTCTGTAACCTTCCGGCTACGCAGCTCCCATCGCAGCCCGTTTTAAAAGAGGATGTAAGCTGTTCTATGCTGACGATCATTGGTAAATTTTCCGCCTGCCGCAAGCTGCAAGAACTGTTGGATTTTTTTAAGGATTGGTGTCAAAAAAAACCAATGACTGTAAGTGCGCAGGAATGTGTCGTAATTTCATTTCATCGATCCCATAAAAGCTACTTATACATTCGGACGTGCACCTCTACCTTGTGTCAATGAAATTAATAACCTTGGGGTACTACTCGATGATAAATTGACGTTTGGGCCGCATCGAGCCAATATCATTGGCCGTGCAAGTCGTCAGCTAGGATTTCTTATGAAGGTGTCTAAAGATTTTGCCTGATATCGTTATATTCGGCGTTAGTAAGATCGACTGTGGACTCGTCAGCTGTAGTGTAAACGCCATACCAGACAACTTGGTTTGATGAATTGAGAGGTTACAAAAGGCTTCCTTGGACAGACAAAGGTAATAGTTGCTGCTAAAGTTATTTTTGGTGAAATCGACTGCTCGGCTCTTTTAAGCAAGTTTTCTCTGAATGCTCCTGGTCGAATTCAGTCTGTATTAAAAATGTCTTTTGGATGATTCCTGATGAAAAATGCTGAAGATAGAGGTGTCGTATGCTATATTTTGGTGCAGAAATGTAAACTCCCACTACGGGTTCCTTCGAGGCATCCGGGTTGTTCCGGAGGTGGCCAATGCAGCCTACATTCAGAAATATATCTTTTGAAAGATTCCTGTTGAAAAATCCTCCTGAAGATAGAGGTGTCACACGCTATATTTTGATGCGAAAACGTAATTGTCCCCTACTACAGGTTCCTCTGGGGACTTCCAGATGAAAAATAGCCATTTCTCTTCTTGACCAATTCCGGATCTTGATGAACCATTCGCTTCGGAAAGTGTTTTGTCATCTATGCCAATGATGCAAATAACCATTTTTATCGGGTAACCCATTACCAAATCGATCCAAAAATTGGCAGGTTTGACATGTCTACCAGAACTCAGGAATATTTCCTAATTCCGGTGGCCTAGGCCACATTTGTAATCAGAAAATGAAACTTTGAAAGTTTTTCAATTTAATGGTGTTCGAATTATTAAAATCGAATAACATTTGACAAAGCTACAGCATTTCAAATTTCATCAAAATTTTGCCTATCTTACTTATTCTGACTATCCCCTGTACTTCGATTATTTATAAACAGAAATTGCTATCAGCTAGACTTTTTTAATGTATGTTAACCCTCTAGTGCCCAGTGCCGCCTTTAGACGGTCTTCAGTTGAACCTCTTAAAAGCTTCAATCAATACTTAAAAAAAAAGTTTATAAAAATTCATAGTGATTTTTTCGAAGTCCGTCTGGAAATTTACTTGGGCACTAGAGGATTAGGTTTAAGTTATTTAATTTTTAATTCATGTGCGAGAGTCATGTAGCAAAGCAGGATTAGAAAAACAGTGGATTAGTGCGCTCACATCACTCATTCTCAATGCGTTGTAATAGAGATATGATTGCGGGAAACTATTGCACAGAGAGACTAATAGCGAATTTCACTATTCCACTGCTGCTTGGCAAATCTACCGAGGAGTAAAGAAACGGAATCGTAAGACGCAAGTAAGAAAAAGATGACATGACAATTCCAGCTCAATCGTGCAGAAGTCTGCTTCCTAGAACCAGCTATAGTCACAAAATTTCATTCCCACAAACAGATAGATATTCGAAGCAGCCTTTGCTGCGACGTCCGCATTACAGCGAAATAAGAATACGCCGAAAAACAAAAGTAGCGTTCAAAGTCTTCTTTGTTGGTAACAATAGGTAATAGTAATAAATCTAAGAATTAAAAAGTTAGATAATGACCCACAGAAAAATCGGAGAAGAGAAACGTTTCTCCCTGGGGTTCGAAAAGATTAGGTTTAAGCATAATTTGTTTAATGAAATCAATCTAGCAACCGCCTTAATTCCGGGTGGTTGTTATTCTCTCCGCACGTACGAGGACTTATGTATTACAAGTCTTTGGCAAATATTTCCTAATTCCTAATTCCTAAATTTTAATGATTATGTTATTTTTGTAATCGGAGTTCCGGAAGTCGTGCCTCAGTTTCACTTTTTAACCGATGGGAAAAACGCATGAAATTTTCAATGCAGATTTTTTTATGCCTTAACGCTTTAGAAATAATTGAGTCGTCAAGATCTGGTGCTGTCTCAAAAAAAATGTTTGAAGAATCGACTTCGAACTGGAAGACTTTACCACAAAATTGTATCCTTTTATGAATTTTTCTAAATAACACCAGATTTAAAAGTTTTATGCATTAACACTTGCTTTAAAAAATCAATTTCAACAATTTCATATCGACAACAAAAGATCTAAATAATAGCCGCAGTGGTTCAAATCTTGCAAAAAAAATCTTACAAAATAATGGTCGCAGTGGTTCAAATCTTTCAAAAGAGTTTCATTATAGTTTTTGCATATTTTTCCTCAAAGGGATGCTCTGAGGCAGCATATAAAAGTTTATGGAACAATCGTAAGCACAACAAACTATTTTATGTCAAGATATGATGATTATAATTCTTGGTGCTTTAGAGTCACCATGAGCGGGAAAGGGTTAATAACAACCCGGGACGTCACGTAACATATAGGGGTAATAGGGGCATAATGGGCACCCTAACTTGGTTGCTGATTTAAGCATGGAAAACGACAAAAAATTTTAACTGTCTTCAGTGCAAAATTTGAATAAACTATCTATAATTAAAGGTACGCTATTCACAAATTGAAAAGTTTATCGTATAATGGTGAAAAACACAAATTAAGCAGGTATTAAGCAGGTATTAGACGAAGCAAATATTTGCTATTTTTCAATACAGATTTAATTTTGTGCAAATAAAAATCGTACCAAATATAGCAAATATTTGCTTCGTCCATTACCTGCTTTAGACGAAGCAAACATTTGCTACTTTTGGTACGAATATTATTTGCACAAAATAAAATCCGTACCAAAAATAGCAAATATTTGCTTCGTCTAATACCTGCTTTAGATTCATGCATCAAAAACTAGCAATCAGTCGATGTGTGGGGCACAATGAGCACCCCAATGGGGCATAATGACCACCCACGGGGTATAATAAGCACTCTTATAGAACATATCTTGAAACTGTGTAGAAGTACAACTAATGGGCCAACGTTTGTCGCGAGATGCCGTGATACTTGGCGGCTTGTTTCGTGAATGTCCCGTCGCGCCTTATGGTGGCCAAATCTGCCCGCAGTTCCTTTTTCTGACCGATTCGGTCTTAGAGATTTTCTAAAATATGTTCGCACCATCACTGTAAACAAACACTGACTATGGACACAGACGAACTCACAAGTCTACTGAGATGAATTTCACGTAAGTTTATGTGACAAGGTGTTCTCATTTCACCCCACCTTAAGGTGACCATTTCACCCCTATCGAACTAGTTGAAGTTAACATGAGATTTTAATACTAATTATAGCTTAAAACCAAAACTTCAATGATGGTGAAATTTGGGGTACGACCCATACGTCATATTGATGTGTCTACATACTTGATTGAGCCATTTAAACGACCGTAGAAGCTTATTTTGTAGTGCGCAATAATAATAATTTTTCCAACACCCGGGAACCAAGTTGATTTTTTCAAATTATTTCCATATTTTAAACAGACAAATCACTTTTGTTCTACATAAAGAGGTACTGTAGTAACTACGAAAAAGTTCCACACACCACATTGTATTAAAAATGCGTAGTTTCGTATAAAAGAGGGGTGCCCATTACGCCCCGTGTGCTCAAATAAGCCCCTAATCCCCCTAACTTTGGATAATTGCGTAAACTATATTCAAAGTGGACTAGTTTTTTTTCGACCACCTTTCCGCTCCGTGGAAAACGTTCATATGTATTTTATTTTGTAAGAATCTTAGACATTCGCCAACATAAACTGTTCACGTAGAATGTGAATGGGCCACAAATTGCTTCCCATATTCCTAAACATGGGTTTAGACGACAAGACGTTTAGGCTGTTCATTTTTTTGTTGAAGCAGCAAAGTTTCACAAAAACAATGAAGTGATCAGAGCAACCCCGGTATGATGATTGATATAAATATTTTACAGCATATTTAAAAACAGCAGAATTGTTGCTAAACTTTTCAAGTAGTGACAAGATTTTTTATTTATTTATTTAACTTCAACTGACATAGTCACAATAAAGTCACAAAGGGAAAAGCCGACTTGAGATGACAATATCAAAACCATTTTCAAATCGGCATAAAAACCAATTTAAAGTACGGTTTTACAAAATTTATAAATATAAAATTACAATAGTATGAACATATAAAATCGCAATAAATCAGTCAAGGATATTATAAACTACATATCTAAATAGTAACGAATCAGTCAGGAATATCATAAACGATTTACAACAATGACACACAGTAAAACAAATCTAAGACATCGCTGCTAAGAATTTTAAAAATATCAAAAAGACAATCAAAGTTTACCCAGTTTACGGTTTTTGAATATTCATACTATGATGAGTAATGTATTGATAGTGGAAAAAATAACTGCATTCCATCCAAGAGAAAAAGAGTAATATCATTCAGTGATGCCCCGTGCCGTGTCAAATAAACTAATTTAAAACTAAATTCAGTGATGGGAAATATCGCCCAAAACAGACATCGATAACAATCGATAAGTCCGGGGCTTTTATCGATATTATCGATAAGTATCGATAATTTGACAGCTAACGTTTGCGGTAAAATTTTTTTTTTCAGATGGTGAGAAAAAAAGTATTTCAGATGGTGATGAAAAAAAAAACTATGACAGATAGTTGAGTTGGATAAATTTCCCATGGAAGGTTATCATGTTAGCTTCCTCGCAAAAAATATTACGTCTTTGCGTGCAGCCTTTCGGCAGTTAACCGGAACATTCGCCATGGCGGACGAAAACATGCGTGTAGCCATGTTTTTAAGCTCTTTCTTCGTTTTTTTATTAATTCTTCCTCCGTTTTCGCGACAAAATTGTTGGAATAGATCTTGCGCTTCAAGTTTGCCCAGAAATTCTCGATGGGGAGCAGGTGGGGGACATTGGGCGGATTCGCCGACTTCGGTACCACATCGATATTCAGCCGCGCCATCTCCTCCAACGATCGCTTCGAGTAGTTGGCCGACGTCAAATCTGGCCAGAACACCGTGTCTTCGCGCTTTTGGTATTTCTTGATGAACGACGCAACTTCTGTCAGGCACTTCGTACTATAAATTTCCCCGTTCACGGCAAGCCCGGAGCGAAAGAAGAGCAACTTTAACATCGCTTTCTCGCTGATTGTCAGCCACAGCCGCACCTTCTTGGGGAACTTGGTCTGTGAAATAAACTTTACCTCGGTGCTCACTTCCTTCATGGGGGAGGTAAAATACAAAGAGCCCTGCTAGTCATTGCCATCCAGGGTAAGATAAGTCTAGTCGTCCAATACCACTGCCACGTCGCGATTCGCCGGGAAAATCGACTTGACCATCTTATTCAACCGCTGTCGCTGCGTCATTGCCTGCAGCTCCGAGACCCGTGGACGGGACTGCCGCTTCCTGCATGTATGTCCATGTTCTCCTGATACTTTTTCACTGTTTTAGAGCTTGCACCAACCTCTCGGCCAAGTGCACGCAGCGATTTAGCCACTTTACCCTCGGTCTTCCTCTTCAGCATCCTTTGAAGCTTCTTGTCGCTCAGGGTCGTTGGCCGTTCGGAACCGGGCTTTCTTTCGATGCTCTGATCGTTGTCCAATAGAGTCAAGATGTTGTAGATGCCAGAACCGGCATACCCGGCGTCCATAAAGTGCCGCACGATGTCCGTTTTTGACGCGGCGGGGTACCGTTCTTTGAACGCGCACACTTCTGAACGGAGAAGCTTCACTTTTTTCGCCCTTACAGTTAGAGTTTGACTGATAGAGCTGTCAAATTTTTTTTTGCTAACTCATGGGTTACAATGATTGATGATGCATGAGTAGTTTCGTCAGTGCGATTAAAGGTAAACCCATGAAAAATCGGCAATTTTTGTCCATTTTTTTTACCGCAAACTTTATTTGACAAATCCGGTTGTTTGAATTCATTCGCAGTGTCGTAAGATTTGTTATTCAAGGCCTTAACACAATGGATGCGTTTGCGTTGCGTTGATGTCAATGTGACAGTAAATGTATGGGCTAACTGTCAAATTGCCGCAAACGCAGCCGCAACGTATCCATTGTGTTAAGGCCTTGAATGACAAATCTTACGACACTGCGAATGAAAATTCAAACAACCGGACGAGTTAAACGGTTTGTTTTGGAAAGTATTCGGGTTTTACGCCGGGAGTGCTTTCTACGGAGTAGTTTCAATCCGAAGTTCATTTTGAAGGTTGTATAATAAGAGAAATAATTGAAGCAGGCAAAATTCTGTCAATTTTTAAATGGCCAAAACTTCACGAAAAATGAATCAATTCTGACAAAACAGGTTTCATTTTACTGGAAAACTGTCCTAGTTTTCTTAAATTACTTGAGAACTAGACGTGACCAATACCTTTTTAGTTACCATTTTTTCTCAGAAACTCAGTGACACCCGGGGCGAACCTTTACCTAGCGGCAAAAGTAACTCCTGGGGTAGGGTAGGTGAGGTCTTCTTCTTTTGGGTCTCCTCCAGTAACCAGCCGCACTGACTTGTGCTCATTCTTATTATATCGATAATTATCGTTAACGTAAAAAAATTAACGATAATATCGGTGTCCAGCATTTATCGATATTATCGATAAGTTCCCATCACTAATATCATTAACTGGTGAATGTGATTCAGACTGCTATGTTATATCAGCGAGCTGATGCGAAGGCGCCTTTAATTTGATATTTGCTTAGTTTTTAGAGCAATCACGTTAAACAAAAGAGAGGAGGAGATTTCGCCAACGATTGACAGTAATTTGTAAATTAATTCGGGTATCCGTTAATTGATAAAATAATACAAACAACCGATACTAGCGGAGTCAGCAGTGACATTTTTTTGCGAAACTCGTGTCAACAGGGTACTAATGAATAAGTAAAATATATTGGGACACTAAGAAAATGTGTTAGGGATTACAAACCGCTATCAGAAATCCAAAAAATTCTAAGTGCTAAAGGATTAAAAAATTAAATATCCAGAATAAGCAGCGTTCTCCAAAAACTGGTTGTAAACGCTTAAAACCGAGCGAGTTCGTGGATATATATTCATGTATATTCATCGTTAATTATTGAATGTTTTAAAAACTAAAATTTGCTACTGAAACATGTTTGTTTATTCCATGCAATGAGTAGTCATTTTATCTTAGCTCAAAAACAACGCCTTTGCTTAGTGAGAAACACCGTTCGTTTCGTGTAAGAAACTAGCAAAGAGTGAAGCGCAACATATTTATTACATCTCCCGTCGGATCTCTCTGGCAGACAATGAGGAAACCACAGACTAACAAACGTAACAGTTTCAACAAATTTTCAATAAAATCATCGTTCGGAATTGATGACACCAGTACATTACGTTAGTAACATTAGTACTATCTGCTGTCATGTTTGCGCTGCTTCATGTATTTTTCGACATCAGTGCCAGCGTACGTGCATGTGTCAAATTGGGATCTAGAAAATATGTATGAGATTGCCTGACAGCGCCACAAACGGTGTTGTCGCGCGATGACTGTGATTCGATTGGAGATGATAAAAATGGAAATAAAATTATTGTTTTTATTTTGTGACGATAGAGCTGGGTTCCAGTGTTACGTCTGTTAGTTTGTGCTAAACCTTTCGTCCGTTCATGACAGCAACGCAATAGCAGTGGGCTGATGAAGAAATTATACCGAACCCGAAGAAGGATCCCGGTTCTAAAACTTCGTTCGGTGGGTGGCAGTTTTCGTCTAGCCTCTCTTTCAGATAATGCCAGTGAACAGATAATTTACTGTGCGACCTATTGCAAGCGTGGAAAGTGTGTTTTTCTTGGCATGGCGATAATTCTCCGGCTAGCATCGTACTCTTCTAAGCGTCGTAGCAACATCGCACACCTACAGACGCACATACACCCACACATCAGCTAAAGTTTGGTGATGGAGAATCATCGGGTTGTGCCTTTTTGGGGTTCGCCCGCAGCGGTGAAACGAGCATAATGAAATTTCAAGAGAAATTTTCCATCCATTCAGGATGAAACCGGAACTCGGTCCAGGGAGATCTAACTGCAAAGACTGCTTTATCAAGATCTATTTTGTGTGAGAGGACGCGCGTTGAATTTTCATATTGTTTCCATTAGCATGAAGCACAACAATCTCGGCTTCGAGGATGTTTGCTTCACCAGAGTAAATACCAGCTATTGTTTTAAAGTTCCATTATTTTAATTTTAGATGCACGGCACATGAAAAGCAATAGTATATAGATAGCTGATAATCAGGATCAGAGCTTCTCTAATAGTACTTAAAGATAATTACTGGAGAACAAACAATTCCGGGTTTAACGTAAATGGTGGGCTGATGATATTTTGATAAAAAAAAACAACAAACATTAAACAGAGGATGTTTTTTATACAAATTATATATAATGTACCTAATGCTTACGTCGTTTTTTTCCTTTCTCCTTGTTCTATTATTTTATTACGTTCTTTCTAGTGTCCAATGATTTGATTGAACAAGCAGCAGATTATTTTTGCTTGCTCATTAAATTTTATATCTCAAAATTTAATGAGCAAATAGAAATAATTTTTGTACGATTGAAGTCGATGTTGCTAAATCTTTAAAAAAAAACTGCTTTTTAGTACTATATATTCAGAGTCAGAGAGTATTGATACGTGATGCATTTTTTTTTTTTTTTCAAATTTAAACTGTAATTGAAATCATTGACGTTTAGATTTTCCCAGCTTGAAGTTTTTCGCCGCAGAGAAAAGCATTTGTGTGAAGTTTTTATATATTATTATATTATGCGCAAAAAAATTCGCTGCAGCGAAAGCTTCTGCAGTTCAATCAATTGCGGTATTATGTGAGGGCGATTTGCTGTGATGGCGGAATAGATTAAATTACCGGACGGGACGGTATGCGGATGTCGCGGGAATTACCAGTTTGGCGCTTTGCCATCTTTGCAATTCGAAGCTCGTAGCAATATTGCTGTCGCTTTACTTTGTGTGAATCAACTAAATTTCATTTGACTGTGTCTATTTTCAGATGAATCGTTTGGAAAGCAGTTGATCGTCACTTTCAACAACTATATAGGATAGAAGCTGAATCTCCACCATAGAAAATCATACACTAAATAATACCACAAAATATTCGTTTTACAAGTAAAAAAGCTATCGTTAATAAACCGCTGTTCCTTAGGCAATATAGGCTGTAGTTAGTGCTTTGTTGTGCATTCTAGCCAGGCAGAAATAAATAGACAATAATCAAGATGGCTCAATTCGTGACCCACATACAACCGACGATGATGGAAGCATCGCAGGGACATTTTCCGCACCATCATGGCCACGGAATGCAGCATGCATCCCATTTGCCGCACAGTGGCCACAACATGCCCTCACCACCAACGGCCCAGCATGGCCATCCTCACGGTGGTGGTCATCATTCTGGCTCGCACTCGACCGGCCGGGAGACGACCAATGGGAAATCTTCCAAATCGCAACAACACCATACTTCCCATCAGCCACTTTCGCCGAAATCAGTAGATCAGCATCAGTACCAATATCAGCAGCACACTCATACACACCACCATCATCATCACCAGCAGCAGCCGCTGCCACTGAAGACCATACCGGCAATGGCTGGAATGCATCACGGTCACAGCCATGCCCATCATCGATCCAGTTCGGTAAGTGGATTAGTCAATCCTTTTTATAACTCTGCTCGCACGTTGATTTAGGCACTCAACATTGTTTGATTTTGTTGGCGCTGTTAAACGTTCTTTCACTTTTGGCAAAGTGATTTACTGACTTGTTTGTTAGCGATAACTTGTGCTCTTTTCTGGTCTTTTGCGATATCAATTAAGCATGCTTGAAATTCATCGACAAATCATCCTGAAGTATCATTAATCGCACTCGTACACCGATCCTATCGTACAGTGTTGGTGAAAGTGTCCTTTGCCCAAGTTGGAAAACCGATGAAGTTATGAATAAAAACCTAAATAGCGGTGAGACCCAGCCTTTCTCCTTGATTATTTCTGCTGGATTTGTTATTCATTCTAAACAACAAATTTTTGGTAGCCAACACACAACTATACCGAACATTTAAAATTTAACATATCATCGGCTTCGTGCAACACTGGCACAACTCAAAATTTTGCATTTTTGAGTTTTTGATGGCAAACGATGCCAATACTGTTAAGTTTCATCACACGAAATCCCATTTCGAAAATCACAAAAATTCCAGAGTTATGAGTAGAAGTGCCTTTGCTGCACAAATCGAAAATTCTCCATAAAGTTAGTAAAAATAAGGTTTTAACATGGACAACGTGAGCACGTAATATGTGCATCATAGACCCAAAGGTGTTAAATAAGGATTGGTAATCTTAAACTTTAAAGTTTTCTTGAAAATCGAAAAATAAATTTTCGACGCAAATTTTCAAACGCGTTTTTCTCGAAACTATGTTTTTTGAGTTGTGCCAGTGTTGCACGAAACCGACGATATGAATGTAAATTAACACATATACATGCGAATAATATTAAATTCTTTCAACTTTATGATGCGGTTTTGTTTTTGATTGTGGTATCATCGTTATGTACTCATATACTGCCTATAAATATTCAGATTCTTTAAGTCAACGTTAGTCGGTAGATTTCAAATAATGTATTATTAAACGTTGTTCCTTATACATTAATTTGAATGATCTTATCAGTGAAATTGAAATTCTTTAACGCAGTTGATATTACTGATCGTTTCTGAGAGGCATCCAATGAATGGCCAAATACCAATCAATTGGGGTTCTTGAAACTGGATTATAGCCAGTGGCCAGAAACCGGCCTAAAACCCAATTTTCAATCCATATGACCACTTCTGGTTGCCTGATAATCATAAAATCATAAAATCTATCATAAAATTGCCGAACTGCCTAATCTGGGTATTTCTATGGCGAAGATGGCGACAGTTTCCGATCAACAGCCTAAAGTGACAAATATCATCCAATACGATTTGAAGAAGCGGTATGATACCCTGAGGCCAGAAATCATCTTCAGACGCCATTTCAAATTTCTAGACAGTAGCTTCCGGTTTCTATCAGTCTAAAAGGGACAAACATTACCCAATGTGAGTTTTTCAGTACCCGGAATGATGCTCAGAGGCCAGCAATCAACTTCATACTTCATTTTGAAATCCGAATTTCGACGCCTGTTTTCTTCAAAAAAGTCGTGTAATCTTTGAAAGAAGAGATTTTCAATATTTTTACAATAAAAAATATAAAATAAAAGTCCGATTACACTGGTCAACACAAGTGTTGCCCCGAAGATCAAACTTTGAAAAAATGAAAAATTATAGCTTTTGCTGTGATTTTTGTTTTCTTGCTAGGGCAATTATTATGAGCTTTAGAGCAGCATTTTTTTCGATTTTGTCAACCAGTGTTATAATCAAATTAAATGGGTACCAATAAAGCAACTAAACCTTCAATTTAAAACTATTGAACTATTGTTGAAATCAGTTATGCCATCTTTGGCAAAACGAGTGAATTTGATAAAGTTTTCTGAACACGATTCTTTTCATAACCTTCGAACTACATGTTCAATCATCATAAAATTCATTATTTAGGGGTTTTAAAGACAGCCCGTTCATTTGATACCTATTTTGTTCAAATCGGTTGTGTAGTTTTTGAGATAATGGAGTTTCATAACTTTTACATTTTGATACATAACAGACAAAGTTACAGTCCGATTATAATAAAATTCAATAGGGTTTTTAGCAGGCAACTTTAGCAGGCAACTTATTTTGTGAAAATCGGTCCATCCATCTCTGAGAAAAGTGGGTGAGTTCAAACAGTCTTAGAAACATGTTTCTTGTCATAGCCTGATTTCACATTATTATACATAACGGACAAAGTTAAAATCCAACAACAATAAAATTCAATAGGGTCTTATAGGGCAACACGACCTTCCATATGACACTAATTTTGTGAAAATCGGTCCAGCCATCTCTGAGAAAAGTGAGTGAGTTTAAACAGTGTTTGAAACACGTATCTTTGCATAACTTTTGAACTACATGTCCAATCATTATAAAATTATTTCACAAATGGTTCTAAAAACAAGACCGTTCTTTTGATACAAATTTTGTTCAAATCGGTTTTGTAGTTTCTGAGATAATGAAGTTTTGTGATTTTCACATTTTGATACATAACCTCGAAACTAAAAATCCGATTACAATCAAATTCAATAGGGTCTTATGGGGCAACTAGACCTCTCATTTGCAATTAATTTCATGAAAATCGGTCCAGCCATCTCTGAGAAAATCGAGTGAGATTGGGAGACCGTTACATACATACATACACACACACATACACACACACATACAGAAAATGCTCAGCTCGTCGAACTAAGTCGACTGATATACGAGATTCGACCCTTTGGAGCACTTTTATACCTTTGGTTTTTTCAGTGATTGCTATTCCTTTCTAGGAGAAAGGCAAAAAGACTTTATCTGCCTCAAAAGTCAAACAAAAAGTTTTGCTGTTGGAGCATCTGGAAAAGGTTTACTGGGAACCGCTTTGTTGAATTTGGGAACGAAATGATAACAGTTGTAACCGCAGCAACAGCAATCAGCGCCAAGGCAGAAAACTTGCGAATTGTACTGGCACTCAAAAGATATAAACTTTTACATCTATCTATCAGTATTTTTGAAGTAGAATACTTCTCTCAGGAAGTTCGGCTACATAGGGATGTGAAATGAGAATCTAAAACCGGAAAAAGTTAAAAATATGTCCAATTTCAAATGCTAATAAATCGGTTAGTATTCGATGGATTTCCTTCGTTCTTGCAGCAATAGATTGGAAAATCTTCTAAGATTCTTCTCAAAAGAAGATAATTGTAACTTTATTATTCACACTATTGTAATATTGATGATAGCCAAGCCTTGTCAAAACGAAAAATTCGACCTCTGATTGGTCGTTATATGATTGCTTCCCAAGCACGGTCGACAGAATCATATACCTTGCAATTGAAAACATGCTATTTGGCCTATATAACAGCCTGTTTCAGCCGAAGCCGCTCATAATAGTTCTAGACAGCGAAAACAGCAGTCATTCTTTCTTAGCAGCAGCACTAGCCCTGTGGTTAGTCACCACGTCTCAGGAGCAGCGCGGTTCTTCTCAGCGTGTGTCGCCAGACTGCCATTATTCCCCCCGTGTTGGGGCAGCATGAAGATTGCCATCAGGAAATCCAATTTTGAACATCAAAATGCCTTTTTTCAAGGCAAATAAACAAGTCATTGAAAGTTAATAATTTTTGTCAACGCAAGCATGCATTCTGTGTTGCATCCTAGCAATTTAAATTTGTCGCACCCGTCTAATTTACAGAATGTGAAATAGCTTCCACAGTGCATGTTGTCCGTGTATCCTAATTCCCCCAATGTTAGGGCAGCTCAAAGGTTGTAATTAGCAACCGATTTTGAACCGCAAAATGCTTTTTTCAAATTTCAAAATAATTGAAGGTTAATAATTTTCTGGCATAAACACAAGCAGACATTCTGTGCGGGATGCAATCAAATTCTGTTTTAGTTGTCTAATTTTTACTTTATTTAGTAAACCCCCACTGTAGGGGCAGCGCAAAGGCTGCGATCAGCATAACCGACATTGAATAATAAACTGCCCTGTTAGAACGCATTCACAAAAGCAGTTAGTGCAACACGCAACAGCGAGCAAACGAAATCGCTTGATGTTACAAACCGCAATAAGATACGGGTTAAAACCGTTGCGTGTGTGAGAGCACCATCGGTGTTTATTCGCTGGATACAAAAATCAAATGCGAATTGTGGAATAATTCGTCTAAAGAACATAAGGAAATGGTAAACCTGAACTGAAAGGCGTGGCCTATTACGTAGCACCCTTCGGCTATAGAAGAGTGTTTCTGGGAAAACTAGCTACATTCATTAGTCGGAAGGTGAACTGAATGGACCGTCCACAACGTTGACAGCAGATATCAGCACTCAGCAGTAACAGCAGCAACACCACGTCTCAGGCCTCTGCCAGGCTGACTTTCGTACGATAGCGGCGGTATTAGCGGTTGATGCATTTGCCAACACTTACTCCAGTAAAGCCGTGTCTAATTTTCAATGTGAAAACACCTTTCTATTGTGTTGGCCGTGCGCATTAGGCCTCTGCCAGGCTAAACGCGAAAAGCGGCGCGAACCGATTCGCCCGGCCGTAGGTTAATGTACAGTCGTAAGTAGAGCTGTGTAAAAGTATTCTACTTCAACTTTGCGGTCGTGGCTTTGCACCCAACCCTCCAGTGATTTTTTTCATTGACTCAAGCTTCCAGTACAATCATCAAATAGCTACAACATGCCTGAAAATAATGAACATTGTTCTAATCTACCGTCCGTAAAAGGAACCATTCTGTTGTTTCCCAGATGTTCTTGAAATCTTTGGAATTGCTCAGAATTATGGTTTGGTAACCATATGGTAGCCAAAACGCATTCGGGAAACATATAAATCTACTATTAATGTTACAGCTCTCCAACTTTTCATATTCAACTGACGCACAGTATAGAAAAAAAACGAAACGACGATACTCAGCGTAACTAATAAACAACTTTCGTCAGCAGCAATAATTCTCCAGACTTTTGCGTGCCCAAAAATAACACCAACTGGTTACTGGATAAACTTCTGGTTCACTGCTACAAGTTCAAGCTTTACTGTGCCGAACCAAAATGAAAGTTATTCAAATTTGCTTTTATCATCTTTCTTCCATAGAATTATGGCTGGGGTCACCTGGGATGAAAGTTTAGGAAGAGGTAGCAATCGATTCAAACCGTTACTTTTGCAATGAAATTTTTATAAACACGTTTACAAAACTTTGATCCTGAAGCAACAAACAATATTGAACAGAAAAAGTTGACAAAGAAATCATTAGAAATATTTGAAGAAACAAAAGTCAACGATCAGTTTGTATTAAAATGTGATTAAACACAATGAGCAATGAAAAATTTAACAGTAACTTTCTGTGAACTTCATTGGCGAACAGTGAACAGAAAAGCTACCGACAACTGAGCAGATTTCGATACCAAAAAAATACCATGCGTAGAGACGCCATTTCTGTTAGTTTTTAATGTCTCCGCTTGGAGAATTGTATTATTTGTGATTTCCATTTTGAAGTAGAATACTTCTCTCAGGAAGTTCGGCTACATAGGTATGTGAAATGAAAATCTAAACCCGAAATAAGTGAAAAATATGTCCAATTTCAAATGCTAATAAATCGGTTAGTATCCGATGGATTTCCTTCGTTCTTGCAGCAATAGATTGGAAAATCTTCTAAGATTCTTCCAAAAAGAAGATAATTGTAATTTTATTATTCACACTATTGTACTATTGAAAATAGTCAAGCCTTGTCAAAACGAAAAATTCGACCTCTGTTTGTTCATTATATGATTGCTTCCCAAGCACGGTCGACAGAATCATATACCTTGCAATTGAAAACATGCTATTTGGCCTATATAAGAGCCTGTTTTAGCCGAAGCCGCTCATAATAGTTCTAGACAGCGACAACAGCAGTCGTCCTCCCTTAGCACTAGCAGTGCCGTGGATACCAGCGATGGCGGAAAGCAGCCACAGCTGTGGCGTAGCAATGGATAGCGCACTAGTTGCAGCGGATTCCTGCAACGATAGCAGCTGGGCCAGCTGATGCAGGGACAGTGGATACCAATGGCAGCGTATAGCGGCCACAACTGTGGCATGGCTATGGATAGCGAACTAGTTGCAGCGAATCTCAGCTTCGATAGCGGCTGATGCAGTGTGGCACTTTAGTGAAATGCAGTCTCTGTGCGATAGTGGGCACTAGTGAATGCATTCAATGAAATGTTGACTCATTTTGACAACACGTGAGCCGTCTAGTTTTGAGTGTTATATCAGCATATCATTGTTTTGATTATCACAAGGAATACTTTATTCGCCCTGTCAGTGATAACGCAAAGATGTGATCGGCATCTTATCCGATACTAAAATAAACAACAAATCGTTTTTTTCAGTATGAAATAAAAACTTGATTGAAGAGTTAATATTTTATAATGAGTTAATTAACATTTTTAAATTTGTGAAAGTTATAAATTTTACTTCATTTCCGTGTCTCAAAACGTACTGAATTATCTTTTCCTTCAGTCATGAGCACGACATCCGAAAAAATTTCATCTCAAAATTTAAAAATTGTCAAGCCCCAACCATGACAAGCAACTTACTATATTACTGAAAATGGTCAATCCTTGTTGAAGCGCAAAATTCGATTGATCTGATTAGTCAAGGTTTATTTACTAGAAAAAATTACTGACACGCAAGCAGCCGGGTTATCTTTCTTGTAGAAGTATTCTACTTCAACCTTGCGGTCGTGGCTTTGCACACAACCCTCCTGTTTTTTTTAACACCATAAGTCAAATATATTTAAAAAAGGCCAGTCTCTCTGGAAACGTCAATGATGTGATATGGAGAGCGCAATTTTCGCTACATGCGATTATCATTTCTCACTGCAATACAAGTTTGGCCACAGAAAATATTTATATCTGTAGCCTTGGACGGATTGTTTCATCATTTATATGAAACAAATTTTCCTTTAATATTTCCTTGCATTATTGATATTGTTATGATCATTCGGGTTGTATTTTTAGTACTACCAATTTTTATTTGACAGTTAAATGCCACATAAAAATATCAATAATAAATAAGTATAGCTTTCATTGCTGGATTTTTGCATTCAATTCGATTATAGCTAAAGTCATCTTTGTTTTTCATGTTTTACAATGAACATTGAACGTTGAGATTAGTTTCGAGGATATTTTAATAAAGAACTTGAAATGATAGCTAATAAAAAAAAGCAAAACATACATAAGGTCTCAAAGAAAGTAAAACCAGAACATCCACTTACTTATTTTACTTTCATGACGACAGGTCGTTAACGACCCACTGCCGATCCAGAATACGTCTCTACATCACTCTATCTTAGGCTAGTCTACTTTAGTCGTCCTCAACACCCGGTCAACCACAAAGTTACCAACTTATGGCTGGCTCGCTGCTCTTCACTGGTCACTCCTCCGACATTCTTGCCGTGTGGTCAGCCTTCTGTAACCTGCCATATTTTATCAGCTTGATGATATCTTGGTGCTTGGTATGCCTGAACCCCGAGGTGTACGTGGTTCAAGCGCCTGCAGCACACGCAATTCTCCAGTTTTCCACCAAATATTGAACGCAGGAAGACTCCTAGTGCTCGCCGGTCGGATTCACTCATGTCCGCAGAGTACCACCGGGAGAATCAGCGTCATGTGGGCGCAAATTACATGCGGATATGCATGCTGCTGGATCTCAGTTGGCTACGTAAGCCGTAAAAGGTCCTGTTTGCAGCTGTTATCCGTCGCTTCACTTCGCGGCTAACGTCGTTGTCACACGTTACGAGATTCTCCAGAAACATCTGCAAAGCCAAGAAGCATCCCAATCCGCACGAGAATCACAAATGAAATAAGGCTTTTGTCTCAATATTGTCCCCCCAACGTTTTAGAAAAAATGTGGAAAAAGTTTTTGTAATCCAGTAACTGTTACTTTTTATGGAAAAACTTGTGTGAATTTTCTCACAAAAGACACTAAAGCTACGATTGAAAAATAAATATTTCTTATTTTTGTCTCTGTGACAATTGAATTAAAATTTATTAGTTTTTCTCTAAAGAGTCACAAACCAAATTATTTCACTTTGGAAGCAAAAGTATTTTTTCATTAGGTAGTCACGGCGATAATTTCAAGAAAAAAAGACATTTTATCATAGAATAGTCACCAAATCGTTAAGAGATACGGTAGAATTTTTCTGATAAATTCATGGTGACATACAATATATAGAAATAGTTTTTTCCAGTTGGTCCATGTGACTTTCGTGGGAAAATATACATCAAGAGTTTTGTTTGGGAGAATATGTGACCTTTTAAAAAAATGATAAGTTTTATAGCATTATCACAGTGAAAAGTAAACATCGGGCTTTGACCGACAAATGCCACTGCTTGGCCACCGTGACTTTCGTGAAAAATGAATGTTGTCACATGAGTTTGAGTTATTATCGTTTTTCAATCAAACAACAAAGAAAACATTAGTTCAATATCACATATTCCCTCAGTCTAACGTTCGATTAGTATTGTCACAAGAGTCCCCGTATCAATTAATGACCATTTAAGGATCTAGAAATTATCTATGATCATTATCGGGAAGAATGAATCTTTTCACAGAAGTCACCGAAAATAATTGGTGACGAATACCTATAGTTTTTCGGTTCGTCAAGATGGGGGTGTTGAATAATAAAAGCGATAGATGTATATGTTACAAAATTATAACATAATATTATTTATAAATTTTCCAGGAAAATTTTCATATAGTTTGTAATAATATTAAACAGAGGTTGCATTAGAACAGACATATGTTTAAAAACAAGAAATGAATTTATTTTTTGTGTTTCAGAAATGTTCAAAGATTTCCAAATATTATTTAAATCCTAATTTTTCTGAAGGCGCGTGAAAATTTTAAGGGGTAGACGATATACTTTCACCATGAAAATGGGATTGTATTTGAAAAACCTTTGGTTTTTATCGCAATTTCAACTTTAAGGCTATTACTTTATAGATACACATTCAGTCATTTCTAATTTCCATCGGCGAAATAAAATAAAAAGTTAAAAGTAATGTCCAGGAGTTGGTCACGAATGAAATATTTTAATCTAGAACTTTATCACGAAAGACATTTATGAATGTATTGATAATAATACGACTCGCGGTGACAATTTGAAAAATAAGAAACGTTTCTGGTTTCTCCTATAAATATCACCAAGTTGTTAATACGAAAAAGCAGAATATTTCTAACAAACCACTTTGTGACGATTACCAAAAGTTTGTATAAGGCCCTAAGCCCCGCCTTTTTGACGCTTTTTCAGCATTCCTGACCATTTACAGAAAATATTCTTCGTACGAATATGAATTTTCTCTTAAGGGTCACCAACATGTCATTTGTGCGGACTGGGATATGATATGTTGAGGTAATAGTACCGCTTCTTAGCACGCCAGCTCTCGGTACTGCACCCTCCAAGGCTATTTTGAACAACAGGCTCGAGTCACGAACGGATCCGAAATTATACCTGCTATCCTGACGCATGATTAAAAACCGTCAAGGGTGGCATGAATCAGTTCAATCAGTTTCGTTGGGAAACCATGACCTAGCTTAGTTTGCCACCTTGAAGTCTATGAACAGATGATAAGTCTGCAAGTTCACTTCTCTGAATTTGTCAAGGATTTAATGCAAGGTGAACATTTGGCCTGTTGTAGATCGCCCTTCCCGGAAACCACACTGGTATTCTCCGACAAAGGCTTCTTGCAATGGTCTGTTAAACAGGATGCGGTAGAGGACTTGTAAGCGGTTGTTAAGGTGGCGGGGAAATCTGGGAGCAGACACCTGAGAACTCAGGATGTGGGGATGAGACTAGGGGAGAGATGCTGGGATAGTTTCACTCCCCCAAACACCTACTGATCCCTGTCCCGACCCACTAAAACCCCTCCAGTCTCCAGCCCTGGTCTTCCCGGAACAACGGTTAAGTATTACGTCGGGGAGTGGCTTTTGTGCGTGATGTACCCTCTTATAACCTCCTAGCAACTACCTTAGTTAGCTACCACTGGCGTGTTGGTGGTTGACCCACCACACACGTTGCAGCTCCTAGACAATCTGGGAGGCGGCCGCACAGGCACAGTTAACCGCGGTGACTGTCAGTACCTAGCGCTCTGGACCACACTGGCCCACCATACCTAAGTATGGACGAAACCATGCTGGCAAGAAGTCTTCGCTTGCTGCCATAAACCGCTGAGCTATTGAATATCATACGAGATAGTGCTGCAATAGCCGATGAGGTAAGAGGGCCTTGGCATAGCCGATGTGACTCCCGAACGTAATCTTATCGTCCACCATAACCCCCAAGAGTTTCAAAGATCACTTTGAGGTGATGGTGCAGTCTTCGACTCTGGCCACCGCTCCGATTTACGTTTGTTCACAACCGTGACCTCCGTCTTATGATGCGCGAGCTCCAGTTTCCTGGAACGCATCCAGTCTACGACATTGCGTATACAGTGCGCGGCTGTTAACTCGACCCCCTCGATAAACTCGCCGTAAACCTCCAGCGTTATGTCGTCTGCAAAGCCGACCATCACAACCCCTACAGGGAACTTGAGTTTCAACACTCCGTCGTACATGACATTCCACAGCACCGGACCCAGGATAGAACCTTGCGGAACTCCTGCAGTGATTGGGACGCACTTCTGGCCCTCCTCTGTGTTGTAACCAAGTACTCGATTCTGGAAGTGGTTTTCCAGAATCTTGTACAGCGACACCGGTACATGGATGCTCCTGAGCGCGAGCGCAATGGAGTCCCAACTGGCGCTACTGAACGCATTCTTCACGTCGAGCGTGACGATTGCGCAATAGCGTATTCCCCTTCTTTTGCGCTGGAGTGCTACCTCCACCATCTTGGTGACGGAAAAGATGGCATCCAGCGTGGACCAGCCCTTCTGGAAGCCGAGCTGGTTACTTGCCAGACTGCGTACACCCTCCGTGTACCTTACCAGTCTGTTGAGGATGATCCTCTCAAGCACCTTGCCCGTGGTGTCCAGCAGGCAGATATGCCTATATGCCGATGGGTCCTCTGGCGGTTTCCCAGCCTTCTGCGATAAGACTAGTTTCTGCTGCTTCCACCTGTCCGGAAAGAGACAGTCATCCAAGCACCTCTGCATGACTGCCCTAAACAGCCCGGGGACCGTTTCAATCGCCTGTCTGATTACCAGGTTAGGGATACCATCCTGTCCAGGTGCCTTGCTCACCTTTAGGGATTTGGCGATCACGATTAGTTTCTCAATCGTAACCCTTGCCTCCCCCTCAACCTCGACACGGCTGTCGTCGCTCACGGATTGGATGTTCGGCAGGTTGGCCAACCATCCCTGGTCTATGTATGAGATGCTGGAACGTCGGACGTGTGACTCGACCGCCGAAGGTCAAGGGCTTGGCTCGTGGCGCGGAAAGAGTCCCTCGATGATACGCTCCAGCATCGCTGGTGATCGAAGCAGGCCCTCTTGCTAGCCTTTAACGCACTCTATAGCATCGATCTTGCAGAACCGAATGCTGTGCGGCGTTCTGTCCTCTCTTCTTCGTTTCGCGCACGCTGAACCTCCATCTCGCACGGAGGCACGCACTGCGAAGGTCGGCTATCGCGTCCGTCCGCCAGTAAACCGGTGGCTTCGCATTCCTAGGGTGGCGAGTACTAGGCATGGTGGCGTCTCACGCCCGCGATAGCATGGCAACTAGTTGGTCAGCAGTCGGGCGGAGCCAACTGCCCCCCACGCGCTCTCTTCTCATTGCCTCTTCGAATACCTCGGCATCGAAGTGCGATGTCTTCCACCCGCGGACGGTCGGAGTGTTGGCTCTACCCGTCGCTTGCCGTCTCTCTTTGTTGTCTACACTATAGCAGACCGGCTGGTGGTCGCTATTAGTGTAGATACCGTATACCCTACAGTTCTTGATCAGTTCTGGGCTGGAGAACGTCACGTCAATGATCGACTCCGCACCATTTCTGCTGTATGTACTGTTGTTACAACATGCCTAGCTGACCGCAGCCTGCCAATCTTAGCGGTGTGGATGATAGATAGCTGCCTAAGCAGCTCCTGCAGTTCGTGGTTCATTCGCCTTCTCCACGTTCTGTTCATCCATCTGCAGTTCACCGAAGATGGTACGCAACACCATCCACTCTAAGACCGCAAGGACGCGTTGGTTCTCTACAAGCATAGTCTATGTCTCATGGTCGTAGAGAACTATCGATCTGATTATGGTCTTGTGGATGGTCAATTTGGTGCGGCAGCGAATTCTACTCGATCGCAGCGTCCTTCGGAGACCAAAGTTTACGCGATTACCTGCCATAATGCGTCGATGAATTTCACTGCTGGTATCATTGTCGGCAGTTACCAGTGAGCCCAGGTACACGAGCTCGTACTCGTTCTTCCTCGCAAATCTTGGCAATTAACCCAGTGCACGACTCTAGCTAGTTTTTCACGTATTTCAACAGCTCGCTGGGAAGTTGGTCTACTCTAGCAGCTTTATTGCTTTCCAGGCAGCATATCTTCTCCTTACCTCCAGAGATCAGAGGCTGGAATCCTGTTGTCTTTTGCTCGTGCACCAAGATCAATTCTCATACACGTCCTGTGCCTTTGTGATAGCTGTTCAGTTTTTTCGTGGAACTTCCAAGTGTCGTTAGCTTGGCACAGCTCTTTCATCGCTACGCTATTAGCTGTTCCGTGCTCGCGTTCGCTCTCGTACGGTGTAGCAGCATTCTCACCCATGCTGCATTCTTCTACTCGACTAACTGTTTGCATTTGCCGTCAAACCAGTCATTTCTATGATCCGGAGCCTTTGTACCTAGTGGCGCTATAGCAGCGCTACCTATGGTGGATCGAATGTTCCTCCAGCCACTTTCAAGAGTAGCTACACCAAGCTGCTCCTCCGTAGGTAATGTTGACTCCAGCTGCTGCGCTTATTTCTTGCAATTCCAGGTGGTTTTGTTGATATCTTTGCGGGGGAAGAAAGTACCTCGGACTACCATACCACGACAAGCTGCAAAGTTTACGCACCAATGACCGATTATTGAATACGGCGTACAGGCTATCTGAGCCGATTACCGGTCTTTACATTGCCTTTCGTCCTACCTGAGCATTCATGTCCCCGATGACGATTTCCAAATCTCGCCGCGAAGAACGCTTCCTTCTCGTCGTGGGATCTCGCTCCATGTGGGCATGATGATGTTGTAGTTAAAGAAGGTCCCCTCAACCTCTCAGGCGAGAGACTGTGAAGGCTGGAGCTAAGTTTAATACTCCTCCAGGTTGTCAATTCATCTTTGAAGCCCAAATATCCCCCTACTCTTTAGATTAATCCAGTCATGCGGTCTTTTATAATTTATACGAACGTAGTTTTGTAATCAACCTCCTCTTGTGTCCCGATAGTCCAAGTGGTTAGGTTGGCTCTATGCATACGGTTTCATAGTATTCTTCATGTGCATTATTGTAGACACCTGTTCATAGTATTAAACTCAACTTTTTGTATCTGTCCCAATCCCACCCTGGGAGACAGTATCGTCAATTTCGTTTGCAATGTAGCTGTGATTGCTACAGAACAGGCGTAACACTTCGCACGAACTTCCAATGAAATCACCATTCGAATCATAACAATACTTTACGCGAGTAACATCTTCGCCAGCCATGTGTCAGACTAAGAAACATAAGGCATAAATAGATAAGATTGCATAGCAGCGCCCCAAATGGCATTGGTCCTAAAGGGACTAAAGCCATAGAGTTAAAGTTTGGACGTCTGTCACTGAAAAGCTCTAATCGAACTGTCAAAATTCGTTCCACTCGAACATGAGAATGTTTGACATGTCAAGTTTGCCTAGTAGATGGGAAGTATTGTGATTTAGCAATAACGAAATGCGAAAAAATTACAGATGAAATTCTATTGTAACAAAAGAAGATATTGAGTTCCAAAATCTTATGTCGTTTTTGTTTTCGCGGTGTAGCTACACTCGGACTACAGTTTTGACACCGTAAATGTTTTATTTCACTTTCCGGACTACACTTTTTCTGTCTCTGATTACACTTTTTCTGTCCCGGACTACACCCGAAAAAAGCAGAGAGTACTGTAGGGAGTTACCAGCACATTCACACGTATGTGTCAAGATGGTTTTGTTTTGATAATCGTTCCACGTGGTAAAGTGTCAGGTAATTTTTTTTAAATTGCGAGATGGACATATGAAATGAAAACGAGACAAAATGACGATGGCGATAATGACCAAAACAACACAAATTGACAGCTATCCCTATTATTACGCATACCAATACAACTACACTGAAAATGTTTTATTTCAAGCTGCAAAGTGTAGTCTGGAAAAGTGTAGCTACACCGCGAAAACGTATTCGACATTAACGATATTTTATTTTTTGAATGGTTACAAATTTTTGTAACGCCCTTGGCCTCCTTTCTATTGGCTCTGATCTTTTGCTTCTGAATAATTTTTAATTTTGTTTTTCCTCATTGTTGACAACTGGATGAGATTCTGAGTTACTACGGCTGTTGGTGATACATGGAATTTCGAGCGGACATTGGGTAGCTTGTTCGGAGTGGCCGTAATCAATCGACATATTATCCAGTGTCTCACTTGCCACTTGAGCCACAAACTTATACACAGGTCTGTGTAATTACGTTTGAGATCGTATGACAAATATTGACAGTCGTATTGGATATTTATTTTGGTTTTTTATCTCACTACGGCAATCTGTTCATGGTGGATAAAGTAAAAGAGCAACCTGATCTGTATGACAAAGAAATGAACAGCAACTAATGACCATATTCTGGTTTTATGTACCATATAAAAATGAGACTCGCATCCGCACGAAATTACTCTTTGAATCTGCAATTTCTATCTAATGTATCATTATCCACAGTTTCAATTATCGCGCGAAAAGCAAAATAAAAGTTGTCACTGCACGAAGCTGCCAACTTCTTTTCAACGACGAAAAGCATAACGAATGGTTGCCAACAAACATTCAACCGGTGAAAATCGTGCTTCACAACTCTTGGCTGTTTGAAGTAGAGCATCCAGAGCCAAAGCAATTTATGTGCCACCCCTGGTTCAGCATTTTCCGGATTCTGCGACTTGATATCGAATGCAGGTCAGCAAGCAGCAGTTATTCGTGACCCTCAGGAAGCGTTATTGGCTGCGACGTGCACCATTTTACCGCTACGGCATACGTGAAAGCTCGTCCTGTCTGTTCCGTTCCAGTTGTAGGAAAACGGCGACACGAAGTCGTGCGAACCGTTCATTTGCGACCAGACCGTGGCAAACATTTTCTGCTGCCAAGAATTAGCTCCAACAAACTACATAACAGTGAGGCAAAGTTGGCACTAATGCGGTAACTTCCCATTAGTTCGAAAAAGAAGTGATGACGGAAAACCTACAGGGATTGAATAGTTTTCGATAACTCATTTTCTGAATTGTTGCAAAACAAGCTACAGGAAACCTGCTCATGGACGTTGTTAAAGTTTCCAGGCAACTACGTGGTGTCCTAATTGCGGTCAATTACATCGAACATGCACCACAAAGCCTTGGCGTGTCGGAGTAAAGTTAGTTTAAAGATATTAATCTCAGTTGAAATTAAAATTGGAACTGATTTGAATATCTCTGGCATGCCATCAATTGTTGTGCTCATGACGAACAGTTTTCCTGTTTCTATACTATCTTTGATTAGCCACAGGGTGTTTAAAACTGAAGCAAATTTGTGGAAGGCAGCTCAGAAACTTAGCGAAATTTTCTGAATTCGAGCCTGCACTGGCAGTTATTGGTGTTGGTGTGCACCCTGTCCTTACGCGCGTGTCAATGAGTGGTTTCTTTGCAAAGTGTTGTATAATACGCACTGTTTCTATTCGTGGTTGAGAAACAATGAGTATAAAACGAAGCCCAAGGTTGCCTTCGATTGTCCTTTGCGATAGTTGAAGGCTGCTCGAGTGGCCATAGCTTTTAGGTTGAACTGCTCGCGAAGGCCGATTGAAGAGTTGTTGGTAACCCTTTCGATACAAGCAGTGGGAGAAAGTTGCCATCGTGAAGTTTTATGAGTAGAGGCATTAGAAGCAATATTTTGAAGAAATGCTAAGCAACGTACGCAAAATAGAGGTTTCCGTCTGAGAGTAAACGCACAGGTTTTGTTATAAAATGTTTGTTATTAAACGTATAAACAGCTCAGCTTAACGCCTTTCCAAGAAGGGGAAATACGCTGATCAACCAATAAGGTGATCCTTGGGACTCCATATGAAACAGAGAACACACATTAAAATTATTTTTGAAATATTATTATTATATTCTTTCATATAAAAAATTTCCCTTCCTTCCGATTCCATTGGATCTATTGTACTAATTTTGGCAATGTGTTTACTGTTTAATCCTGACTAAGGGAAAACATAAACACTTCCGGAAAGGATTCAACAAAATAACAGGGAACATTCCATACATGGAGAAGTAACATAACAATTTAAAGCAGACAATGCTTGATTGGATGATACAACTTTTACAACACCACTCTGTGAACGGCAGCACCAAACTCTATTGCGCCTACATCACTTATTAACTGCGTTACGGCCCCCTAAGTGTTATTGTTGTTGTTCCCAGCATGTGAGGTGGCAAACTCGACAGCCATTCTGGTCTGCAATGCACCTTGCTACGAGTTCCTGAAAATATTCATTTCCTTCTCTGGCACTTACTACGTATAGTTTGCTTTCTTCTGGGGAGAAATTTTATAGCGCCTTAAGAGGTGGCTCAAACACGTATATTTTCCGCCCGGTTCGTTACTGAATCATAGCTTGGCATGCACGGAAAACCTCAGACTCGGAAAAACTAAACCAAAGTGAATGCAGTTCTACGAAGAAAATTCACTGTTGATATAACGTAACATTAGTCACATTTAGGTTGAAACGTCTTTAATTCTATAAAAACAATTCAAAACGCAACAATCCCAGAGTTTCCGTGCGCAATGTGCGGAATGCAAAATTAAAGCTTTTCTTTCGCCGCAAGCTGGCGTTCAACCTGGGCGCAGCTAGAACGGGGCGGCGGCGGTGCAATTGGTACGCCTAGCATAACACAGCTCACAACTCACACGGAATAAAATGCCGTAACTGAGGCCATAAAATCAATTAAATTGCAATGGCTCTATTGCGGGATTAGATAAATTTTTCCACCCAGCGGTGGTGGTGCTTTGGTTTTTCAATTTTCAGTGCAAACGATCGAGGAAGGACATTTCACGTTCGTAGAGAGCTGGCTAGCGTACACCCAGAGGGCAGCATAAGCGCAGAAAAAGTTGGAGGTACTGTAGCGAACGGTTTGCAGCGCATCAAGACTCGCTAAGCTAAGGGATAATAATTATTTTATGGTAGATTACGGTTTTCTGCGAGTGATGGATGCGATAAAAAGTTTTACTAGACCACAACGTCGACTTCAGCTCGGCACGTGGAGTTCCCTGGTCGAATGAAAATAGTTATCAGCATGCAGTCGGCCATGACATTTGAACTCGGGGAATTTATGTACTGGATGGAGTGATAAAAAGTAAACTGAAACTTCTTTGCTTGAATTCCACAGAAACACACACATCTCTCATATTTTACTCGCTCAGCTGCCCCATGGGTTTTTTGGAGTTATTGGATTACCGTACTATACCGGTAATGAAACGAAAAACATTTTCCCTTCATTAAAACTAGTGAAATTTCCTTCTCATTAAATATGAATACAATGTAAATCGTGCAGTCTGACCAATGACCATTAACTCGTAGTCATTCGTGAAGTGTAAATCAATCATTGATATCTACACCTGTGGTTGACCGTTGATGCGAAACAAATCGCGCCGGGTATTGGATGCTGGACAGTGAGGTGTGCTTTAACAATGTGGTGTTGGAATTACGTGCCTTTAGCAGCTCAATACTGTCGGATATCACTAACAACGGAGCGCACTACTTGCTTCGTGTGGTTTCATCATTTGGAACCGTAAAACTGTACAGCATTGAACGATTATTGAGATTTTTTTATATTGGTTAATTATTATGAAAAATATAAATGATACGTCATACATGAATGTTGCGGCGTTAATATTGGGCATATTTTTTTGCCTTACAAATATATAAAATAAAATATTTCAAAAATACCTGTTTTGAGCAACCAATCAGAATTGCCAAAAATGCTTAAAAGGATAAAAACAATATCACCTCAAAAAAAACCTAGGATCGCTAAACACACTTCATAAACACAGAAAAGGACTAAATAGATAACATGTTTTAGATGAGACTCAGATTGCTCAAAAAGGATTCCAAATCGCGCTAAGAATCATCAAATTCGCTAGAGGTTAAAAGAAAAGCTACAAAACAAACACCAAAAACGCTTCTGAATGCCAGAAAAGACCAACCTGGAAAAATAGTTGTAAAATAGCCACACAAAAAAAAAACAGATTAGGCCTAAATTCGCTGAAACGTTTTACAAGCCGAGAACCGATAACTATAAAAATAATCCCAAGTTGAGTTCAAAATCACTAAAAAACTTCTGGAGGCCAAAGCAAATAATGACCTTAAAATTTATCTGGAATCGTCAAAATATGCTTCTCCGGGTTAAAAAAAAAACAAAAATAGAAAATCTAATTTGAAAAATGTAAAACGATACTAGCAAAATGTTTTTATAAAGTTGGAACAGAAAATTCCGACATTAGGCTTAAAATGTTTGAACATTTTCCGATATAAGGCTTGAAATGTTTGAAAACTCTTAAGACAAGAAAAAGTCAACACGCGAATGATCTTAAAATAGAAGTTGAAATAGCCGCAAAGGACTTTCAAAACCAGAAAGGAAACAAACTAACAAACTAAGCTTTCTATCACTGAAAATCGCTTTTTTAGAATTGATTCTAAATTGACTTCAAAACATGTGTAGAAATTAGACTGAGCTTAGGATTGCTGCAAACAATTTTGAATATTAGAATAGATCTCAGAAACATCAAACAACACTTAAGAAGACCTGAGTAAAATTTAACAAAAAAAAATGAGTTCCAAATAAACTCAAAAGTTTGAAACCTCATACAAAACACATTTCGAAACCGCTATATCCGAAAAAAGTTATCCGTGTATGACTTCTAGAGAATTATCTGAAATTTCACTTAAAAATATTGAAAAAAAAAAAAATTTGAGATCAAACACCGAAAAAAAATCATTAAAAAATAAAAGTGATTTCGAAATAAATTGGTCATCTCAGATATTTTTTCAAAATAGGTTTTCAGGATAGACAAATAAGTTGCCTAAAACTGTCCTGAATAAATCAGAAAGGGTAAATTTTTTTATGGTTCTCAACAGTGTTTCACGTTGGAAATGTTTAATAGACATGAAAAAAAAAATTTTTTTCCTCTTTTTACTTTGATTTATTCAGAAGTGTTTTAGGCAACTGAATTTTCTATCTAAAACTTAATTTTTAAGACATCTGAGAAGACCTTTTTTTTCAATTCTAACCGAGTTTTTTAGTGTAGAATGTCAAGCTCATTTTTTTATTATTTTCAAATAAATTTCAGATAATTTTCTAGAAGTTATCCCTTGACAACTTTTCTTTATCCTCTGCCATTATTTAGATATTCTGATTTATGAAAAAAAAAATTCTCAAAAACTTCAGCCCTTTTCAAATGTTAGTACAGATCAATTTTTTAAACAAAGTACTTTCAAATACTATTGACATCATTTTGAATCACAAAATGGTTACTTCCGGTGGTTGGTTGCTTTTAAAAAACAGCATGAAATGGCTGAACATTATTTGATTAAGCGCCAGAAAGATAACAACAACATAACTTCATATCCTAATTAAGCCAAAACACGTTCTCATATTCCTAAAACCCAAAAAAAAAAATGAAAAATTTTGTCAAAGGTTTTTAAGAGCGAAAATCATGAAAAATCATTTTTTCTCTGAAAAACTAAAAAAAAACATCAAATGTCTCCGAACTAACCTTAAAATCACTGAAATCCCATATTTTAAAATATAATTTCAAGAATTTCGACTTGCTAAGAACACTTATACATATGGTCGGCGTGCGACCAGACCGAACCAAGCGCCAAAAACATTAATCGATGATCAAAGTTTTACCATCCCGTATACTTCCTGCAAGTTGCTGCAGAGAAATTTTGTTATAATACCATTATAAACTGTTCAAATGATTTCGTTTTTTCATAAAAGATAGATTATCAGTTTTAACATCTACTAGTGTTAAAAACTCAATTTTAAAAAAAATGGCGCTTGGTTCGGTCTGGTCGCACGCCGACCATATGTAATGTAAAGTCAATCACTAATTAGATTAAGATTCATTCGATAGAAAATGAAATAATGCCTAATTGCACCATAACGCTGAGAATCACAATGATTTCTGCTGATGCAGTGAACGAAAAGCATCTCCAACTCATTTTGGTCACACTTTAAGCACAGACAAACAGACGTACCTCTTCGAAGAAAAATCCTGAAAAATCTTCGTCCTTATTCGAAGCGTTGGACTCATGCGCCACTATGTGAGCTTATTGCCTACTAACTTATTCTCGCAAAACGGTTTTTGTCTTTGTTAATAGGTGCGTATGCTTGCTTAAATCAACACCTGCGGCCTAGCTGACGGTTTTTGTCTTTGATAATGAATATGCACGCTAGCCTATAGCGACACTATCGGCATTACTGCCCACTAAACAAAATTTCAAATTATTCGTTATTTTTCTGGTCGATGAAACCGTCATCGAGTGGCACGTCTGTTAATCTGTGCTTTAAGTTTACGACTTATTGACTTGAAGTTCGTAAAACAACCCCAATTTAAGTCGGAATTCGTAAAATAATAAAAAAAAACTGATTTCAAATCAAACTCAGAATCTCCAACAACCTTTCTAAAAGCCAGAATGATAAAAATCGAGAACGATTTGAAACTAAGCTTACAATATCTCAGAGGTTCTCTAATAAAGCAAGATTCTCAATTTAGATATAATTGAAACCACACTTCACTAAAACAAAACTAAAAACGACCCTAAATTAAACTCTTAATCACCCAAGAAGGTCAGGAAACAGCAAAATAGGAAATGCAAAACAAAAACATTTCTAACTAAAAACTATGCTCACAAATCAAGCTCAGTGTTACCAGAAGCGCTTGAACAGCAAACAAGGTTGTAAATTAAACTTGTAACCAGTGCTGTTAGTAACACTCTCAAACAGCATGCAACCCCTCAAGTGAGGTTCTCGTAGCTGCCGATATCACACACTGGAGAATTCACCATTCAAGCTATTTCTCGTTCTTTCTCGCTGTCTTCCTTGCCCGCATTCTCTCCCGAGCTCATATGCACACACGCGCGCCTACTCTTGTACTCGCGTGTAATTCCCTTCTCGCGAGCACAACCAGCCGAATACAATTGTTTCAAGATGCATTACGATAGTTGCGGAGGGACAAAAAAAAATATTTCAAATAGGGTAACGAACTACTTCGGTAACTTCGGTTTGCTTCGGCTAGTTTTGCAATAGGCCTTTGCCATGCTGAACGCCAACGCGAGCGATCGGGCGTGAGCCTTGCCGTAGGTTATTGAACAGCCCTATGCGTTCAGCATGGCAAAGGTCATAGACTGCTACAAAAACTTACCAAAGCAGTCCGATACTCTACACGTTCCAGTATGCGATACTTTACAGATTCTTCCCTCACGTTCGGCTGTCGGTGCACGAAGCAAAACCGGGTAGATGAAGAAAGCGTTTTCGTTTTCGGGCACATTTTTCTAAGCACTTTTCCTAGTCGAGCAATTTTAGTCGAGTACTCCTACTCGCTAGCAGGAACTCGCGTACTCTTTTACAGTCGCTTAGTAGCAATACAAAAGAGTTGTAGCGTGTCGGTGCGTGCTTGCTGCTACTCAGGGGAATGTATGAAGAAGAAAGATTATCTCGGAAGCGTGTGTGCAGAAGACTTGAGAAGCGTAGCATATGTCTCGTTCACAATCAGAAAGGAGGAAAAAGATTTTGTTTCTCGCTCGCTTTGCAAAACAGACCTTAAATCTGACATGTATAGAAGCCAAGGCAGAAGAAAAAGTTAATATTTGTTACACTGTGCAATCACCAAACATACTTCTGGAGCTCAGTACACGTTTTGAATTCCTAGACAACCAAAACGAGCACCGCCAGGACTACCAGCGAGTCACTAAAAAGTCACTATTCATGCCAAAATTACTAAAGTCACTATTTTACAACACAATTTTACAAAATGATAACAGAAGTCACTATTTTAGCTTTAAATGAGCAAAAATAACTATTACTGTTTTAGAACATACATTGGAAAGAATGTTTCTCATTCACCATATGTTTGGACAGATTGGTTCATTAGGCTTTTTCGTTCACTTTCCAATCCTAAAAGTTCCAAGCCACCTGATGTCCTCGAATCTCGCATTGTCACTAAAGTAGGCTTAGGAAAAAGACTGCAGAGCGACACTATACTGACGACTTTTCACTTTTTTCACTCTAAAAGTCTCATGAATAAGCTATTCATGAGAGCTCACATACAGCTACAACTTACACAAGGCAACGAAACTGTCTTGTGTTGCACACGATAGCTCGTTCTTGCGCATGTATTTTTTTTCGTTCGGACATGATAGCCTAGGTTGCTCATTTTGAGGATGTCTTGTTGGCTTGGCTTCCACTGTTGAGAGCCTGCTGATCGGCTGCGGCTGTCATCGACTCGCACTTTTTCGTTTCTCCTTTTTCTTAGGCCGGTGACATATTGAATACAAAGCAAATCGTTTCATATGTGTTTCTATTGCTGATATTACTCTCCACGTAAGAAAAAACGTGCTTCGCACCATCTCACTTTCATTCACGACAGTATGGCCGATGCTATGTACTGTCGTGAATCATAATCACCTGACATCCCGCTCGGATTCGTGCCGAAGGATGTCGAAGATTATAGGCTGTCATTAGCGACAGCTTGGACAGCACATTGCATGTGTGTGCTGTCGTCAGTTACTATCGGGTTATGTACCGGATGTACGGACAGTAGGAAGAGCTGTGCAATGCAGTGACGACCGAATTGGTTGAAAACTTGCTGTCAATGATATGCAGTCTTTTTCAGAAGCTTGCACTAAAGGCAAATATGCATGCACAAAAGCAAAGACAAGAACCGTCAGTAATGCCGCCGCCGGTGTCGCTATAAGCAGATATAAAAACCGTTTTCATATGGTGGCGCCTAAGTGTAGCGTTTCGAACAAGGACGAAGATTTTTCAGAATTTTATTCGAAGAGACACGTCTGTTCGTCTTTAGTTAAATAATGAAAAATATTTTTGAAACGTAGAGAAAAACCTAAAATGAACTTAGTTTCGTCTTCAAAGGAAAGACCAGAAAAGAGCAAAAACGAAAAAAATGCTATGTTAAGTTTAGAATCACCAAAACAGATATAGAAAAGGCTTAAAATCTCTAGGAAATCCGAACAAAATCCGAAATCCGAACAAAATCCGAACAAAATCCGAAATCCGAACAAAAATTGCTTAGAACCGATATATTTCTTAAAGAATAAAACCGATATTTTTTTTTTCAAAGAGTAATGCAATAAAGTATCTTAGAAAAAACTCTAAGGTGGTTGAATAGTCGGAAAAGACCGAATAAGGAAAAAAAAGGTTAACCAATAATGCTTAGAATCATAGAAAAAACACTTTCAAAGTAAAAGCACATTGAGCTCTGAATTGCAAACAAACAAAAACGTTTTTACAGCCAACAAAGTTCAAAGCAGCAAGTAATTTTAGGGTTACTGAAAAAATTATGAAGGGGTAAGTGGGGTTAGACCGCCCCCTTAAGCAATTCTGTTTATAAAGAAAAAGTTGCAGCTGCAATTTCATTTTTTCTTCGCTAAGAGGTTCTTCTATTCAATACCCGCATTTAAAAAATAAGAACTGAAATATTTTTGTTTATTTTCGATTTTTTCAGTTTTTTTTTCAATTTTAAAAATTCATTGAAAATGTGCAGATCTTTTTCATGCGGGGTAAGCCCGCCCACCAGCGGGGTAAGATCGCCCACCATTTTTTGAGGATAACAAATATTTTTAGGGCCAAAACGGTTGATTTTATCGGTATACGCTTTGACAAAGTTGTAGATGGTATTTTTTTCTTTTTTAATAAAATATACACTGTGAAGAATCTGAAATTTTTTTTTCTAAGTTTTAACTTTTTTTGTTTTTTGATTATACAAGTTCAAATCAATGTTTAGGTAACTTTTTGTGGTTTTCAAAATAAATAGATTTTTCAGAATTGGGGTTTTCCAAGATATTCAATGTAAAATAAACCTGTCTTTAAGCTAAAAATAGAAACTCAATAAACCTGTCTGTATGCTTTTTTTGAAGACTTATTATGTATAGAGTAATACTAATAATTATCATTTTTTATTCATATTTAAAATTTTTTTTAAGAACAAAATTACCAACGACACTATACATCAAACAAACCGCCCAAAAAAAAAATCTTTACAAAATTTGAACTATTTATATTTCTATTAATCCATGATCTAACAACCATCAAATTTCAGCTTACCTTTTGTAGATTTTGCAGGCAAAAACATGTTTTTTTTAAATAAATTAAAAAAAATTAATTCTGTTTTTATATCTTTTCTTTAGATTTTTTAACAGTGTAAATTTTTTCTCGGAAGTAAAGAACTACTATTTTCAAATCTGCCGGTGACGTAACACCGATCAAACAAACCGTCCTGGTTCTAAAATTATATTTGTTCATTAATACCATTTTTACACAGTTTACTTTTTTCAAAAATTAGTCGCGTTAAAAAAATATTACTAGAAAAGCTTCAACCAAATCGAAAATGGTCGATTAACATCAATGTCTTATGTGGCTTGAAATTGCTTTACTGATCCTGTAAATATTCCCTTTGTAGTGTCGAGGCATTTGGGTTTCGAAGTAAAACAACAAGCAGTTGTGTTATGTAATTATACTGTAATAGACAATGTAATATTAAAATGTAATAGATTTGTTTAAAAAAAATTTCAATTATTACATAACTTGGTAGTAAAACTACGAAGGGCGGTCTTACCCCGCTAGGCGGTCTTTCCCCGCTGGGCGGTCTTACCCCGTTTACCCCAACAAGCTTGTAAACGGTCAGCACTGTTATTCGATTTAGCTTCGTTAGTGTGCGTCGCAGAAGGCTTTTGCCCGTGAATATAGAACGACCGTTGGCTTTCGTACAAAGAACAAATAGTTCATTGACATTCAAGCATGAATCGAAAGCAAGTTGTCATTTGTTCTATGATATTGTTTTGTTTTATTCTCTCTACTAACTTTCAATCTCTACTCAACTCTTCACATATGATAAGGCCACTTTTGAACCGTAAGCTGAGCGGCGTTTGTTGTTATACACGTTTTAGCAAGAAAATTACATGCATAAGGTGAAATGGAAAAAATATATCATTTCTAGAGCCAGGAAATAAATGGAACAGGAAAAAACCCTTTCCCGTGCCCTTCACCGTCGATTCGTTGACCAATTTTACATAAGAAATGCTATATTTCAGGTTGGCAGCTCAGTGGCGTATTTTTTGGGGGAATTTTGGTTCATTTTTTTTCAGTTATACAATCGTAAGTGCCAAATATCTAATGATTAGTACGGTTTCATACCCGAAAGATTCGTCACTACGAATTCGTAGGACTTCACTAGCACCTGCAGGTTGATGTCATCTACTCAGATTTGTTGGCGGCTTCCGACAAGATCAATCACAACGTACTGTTGACCAGACTGTCTCATCTTGGATCTTCTTCGAGGCTGGTATCGTGGATTAGGTCTTACTTAACTGATCGTGAACACTTCGTGTTAAAATAGACTCCTGTGTTTCTAGTATCTCTGCAACTCAATCGGAGTGCCCCAAGGCAGCAACTTGGGACCACTGTTGTTCACGCCATTTTTTTATTTGTTGATTCGTTCAATTCGAAACTGCTGAATCAAATTGCAAAAATTTGCAAAACAAGCTGAATCTAATTGCGGAATGGTGCTCTTCCAACAAATTGATCGTTAGTGTACTAACATGTTTTGTCATGGTACTTCATTGTACAAAAACTCAATTTTGTTCAATTTTGTATTAACGGGACTTCAGTCTGAAGAGTTGACAAAATTACTTGGGAGTCGTACTGGATCTAACACTATCATTTAAATACCATTACACTTCGATAATTATCTCGGTTTTATGTCGAAGTAACCAAAGTTTACACTAATTCATACTGCTGGAAGTCTTTGTATTGTCTGCTGGTGAGACCTATTCTTGAGAACCCTTGTATTGTTTGGAATCCTGTACATGAGTGCTAGGTTGATAATATTGTAGGCATGCAACGAAGATTTATCTGTCTGATCCTACGTCATCTTCCTTCGTGAAATCCTCTAGTTCTTTCTGCATATGAGAATCAATGCAGACTTTTAAACTTGGAACCACTAGAAAAAAGGTGCAGAGTTTAACAAACGACGTTCGTTGCGAATTTACCCAGTGGGGGAGTTGCCGATCCTCGGTTACTTTCCATGCTGAATTTATGTGTGGCTCAACGTTTCCTTCAGTACTTTTCACATAAATACGAATATTAATAATTATAATGTGATTTCGGCTTTCGAACCAATCAGGTATCGTATATTAATTAATCAGTGCATTAGGCAGAAATCAAAATTTGCTTTGAAAACCGTACACCGTACGGGTTCCTGTTTTTTTCGTTTCCAAAATTCAAACTAAAATTCGAAATTGGAGCTCCTAAAAGGGGTAATGTTCAGGGAGAAAATCTATACTTCTCACTGAAAAAAATCAATTTAGGTGTAGGAATTGCTTAATTTCAATTGACCAACTAATTGATTAAAAATAACATTAATTAGATTTACTGATTCAAAGCCACCCCACAGTACGGCACGGGGGTTAAGCTGACAGGTGTAACTGCATTCTGCTACTGCGCAATCTGTGGCGTCTCGTAAAAATAGCATGTTTTGTTTTGAATTCGTTCGTAGAATGCTACATATTTTACTATTGGGATAGAAGCCAATTTCACACCAGTACTGCAGAAGTAATAACATACCTACCAGCGATTGGCATGCCGCAATTAACTTTTCATCTTTGATTTTGTCGCTTACCGGCGACTGTAAGTCTAGATTCAAATATTGATTGTGACAATTGAAACGGGTTTCAGGTCGGATCATCCGATCGATGATCATTGATCCATTCTGGTTGTTGTATTATCTTTTACGGTTGTCATCACGTCACACTCTGTGTGTGAATGCAGCACTAGTTACAGTATAGTTTCGAAAATACAACGATACTGACCGCTCCCGTCATCACAGTTACAGTCTAGACACGAGTCGTGCTCGGTGCTAAGAATAGCACGCACGCTGTGCCGCCGATCGTTTATTTTGGCTCCGTGGCATTCGCAGTTTAGTGGGGTCCGTACAGTGAACGATTCGTGACACGAAAATCGATAGTAAGAAAGCACTTGTTGAGTGGTGCAAAACTTCTAACTATTTCATCAAGCTCGGGAGCTCTGGCGAAAAATCGCGAAGGGTTTTTCGTTCAACTCTGATCTTCGGGCGAATTTTTGACCCAGTGAATTTTGAGGGGGAAATTTTAACCTGGTGCTCGGTGATACAAGCGGTCAGAAGCGTGCGTGCGTGCGATGTCGAATAGAGGTTGATAGAAGGGCGCAACCGGTGACCAGTTTTGCCACTTGTTCCAGCCGAGCGATTTCAGTGAACGTAGAGTAATGCCGTTGATTATTCCAGAAGTACCACACAAAACGTTTAATTCAGTTGCTTGTGACTCTTGTTAAATCCAAAAACAATTTATCTTGATAACAAAAGCCTTTTAAAAGTCTTTCACAACATAGTGAACATAACTGAAGGATAATTTGGTTGTGCACGTAAGGTAATGGAATATTTTAGTTTCTCCTTTAATAAACCCTCATTTCACCGTGATGTATTTATGTGATTCTTGCATCGAGTGTGGTCCTTTCTGCGAATGACGTCTTTCACAAACAAGGCAATCGTCGTGAGGTGATACACGAGCATCTCACCAACCTGCCAAGGTGTGAAACGGATCAGCCTATATTTAAGTGGTCGACATTTGTAATCTTTTCCGGATTTCTCGATGCTTGAGTGTGTATTGGGTGCTAGAATCTTTCACTGATCCCCAGAAGCGCTGGGTCTGCGGGTGGCAAATAGATGATCGTAAATCTCAAGAGTAAAACATTTTCCCTCGAGGGGCAATAAAGAAATGTTCGATCGATTTGAAAGTGTGTTTATCAATCGTTAGATTTTACAGGTTCTACAGTATACGAAAAATGTGCCCTCGGGCAGGTTGAAATCCGAATCCGAAATAATCTGAAGAACGCAAAATTCGAGCTATCTTTAATAAAAAAGTGCCAATTCGAAAAAAGTGACTAAATCCACTTTCATATAATCGGCGGGAGAAACTCAAGAACCATTACAACAGCAGAGTGGTACGCGATTAGCCGTGAAATTTCAACGGTACGAGTGACGAAAAATGCTGACCTTGAAGAAAAGATTTCCATCTCTGCAGAGTCTTGGCGTGAGTATATCATATTTCTTGGTAGTCAGCGTTTTCCCAACGGCTTCGGGTGGAACATATTGCTTCGTTATTTTTTTTATCTTTTAGCACTTATTCGTGTAGGGTGCGCTGAAGTTAAAGTGCACAGTGACATTTTCAAAGCGTACGAGAAATGCTGAGTGTGATGACGCCGTACGATAAAGTTGGTCTGTTGAGTGTTGTTTATTTTGAAAGATTTCAAACTTAATGTTTTCAAAATATTATGAAGCGAGCGAAGCTTTTAATGAACATGCAGTGGAACTATTCTTTGTAGTACCCAAATTGTAGAAAACTATTCTTGCATATTATATTCAAGTTTGTATATTCGAAAATCTAGAAAATATTACGCCTCACAGTTTGTAGATATAGAAACCAGATTTTGTTCTGGTTTAATCCTGGCAGCGATAAAATAAATAAAATGGGCCATTGCTGTTTGTGTTGTTGTAAGTTTTATCGCGTACACAAAAAATCCGGCAAACACTGTCATGAATTTAAATTGAAGCATTTTCAGCTTCCATGGACTTCTTCAGATTTCCGTTGCGTCACACGCCGGCCTAGTAGCGTCTCTTATTACGCAACAAAAAAAAAAAACAGTCCGCCCATGTTTGCCGGAAATGAACTGTGCCAAATCGGTCCCGGATATGCGTTTCCTCATTTCCGTCGAATGCCTCGAAGTTATGAAAAGATAAAACTGAGCTTAGTAGTTTGGGACAAAAAATTAAATATTTGTTGCCAACGCGAGTGACATAAAAAAATGCTGAAAGATACTAAATCTCTTCCGTTCTACGTTTTATCTCCTGGCTACGAATTGATTTGCAGCACGAAAATCATTCTGCTGTCGAGCTGTGATTTTATCGTCACCAGTAATAACCGGATGGCGCGGGAAACAGAACCAATGCAGTCTATAGCCAAGGTCAGTGGATGCGCTAGCAAATTGGTTGATGAAGCCAGGGCGACTAAAAGCTGGACATACCGCTTTCAGCATCACAGAAAGACACAATAATCCCCGTTTCGCCAGGCAATTAGAAGTGCGCGTGAGCTTGTCGGACGAAATGGTAATTTCATTGCCTATTTGAGTCAGATTATGGGAAAATTATTGCCAGCAGGATACGTTGTCGGCAGTCGGCCGAAAGGATAACAGATGGGACATTTAGTATCTCCCAGTCGAAATTAATAATGTGGAGTATTGCTTCGTTTGCGAACTAGGTTATTGTAAGTCTAGTAATCGAAGGGAAGGCGGTGATGAACGGTCCTTGCTTGCAATCGTATAACGGTAATTGCTAGTATGGTATTTATTGGGTGATCAATTGTGTTTCGTTAATTGGAAAAGCTTCAATCAGAAATGGTGTATGTTACAAAAATTAGATAATGAAATAGTTTGAACCGATGATTGTCACACATAGAATTCTTAACCAAATCTTAGTAGTATATAGCCGAGAACGACATCACTGAGAGCTTCATAACTTCGGTTTCGGTTCAACTTAACTGAAATTTCGACACAAAATGAACAAGGGGACATCCACATACCACGTGGACAGATTTTTAACGATTTTGTCCCCCCCCCTCCCCCTCCGTGGACAACTGCCAATATAAATTCTAAAAAAATTGTATGGACCGTGGACATTAGCCAACCCCCCCCCCCCCCACACGGTTGTCCACGTGGTATGTGGATGGCCCCCAATCACATTTTAGTATGCAATGTTACTGAATTAAGGTTTTCATCTTTTTACATTAACGAGCTCGCGAATCATTTTCAAGTTTGTATGTTTTAGAGCATTTTTGTATACATATTACTTTATTCCAAGAATTAATATCATCCGATGGCGTGATATAATGGATCATTTCAAATCATGAAGTTTTTAGTCATTAACTTTCTAATTCTTTTTCGAGATATTTCAAATTAAAGCTTAAAAATTTCAATTTTAAAGAAAAATACGAAAATTACTTATTAAAGTCTTGAATCTACAGCAACAACCGTAGGTTCAACAAATTGTGTTATCATTATTACAAATTTAAGACAATTTCAATATATATTGGCTGCCAATCTAGCCAGCAAAAAAGATTGGATGAGTAATTCAAAAGTTATTGATTTGTATTCAGAAATAAGGAGAGCTCGTAGCCTCAATAGTACAGATTCTGTTTTGACAAGTGAATGGTCATGAGTTCGAATCTTGGTAGAATCAAACCATTCAGTGTCAAAGGGGCTTTTACGCATGGGTTTATTCTCAGGAACAAACCAACCCCTAACCCCTTCTCATAAATGGTACGCATCAGAATTTTGCAAATTGGTGAAAACGTTATTAATACTACAAAAATATTGAGCTATTAAATTCGGTTTAATATGTTTCCATCAAGTTGTGACTCGTGTTAAAACAAAGTGTAACAAAGTGAAACACAGAAAATAAGTTTGATAACAGTGGGATCAATATATTCCCATGATGCCTCAACTATCTACGTCGGACTCTGGAACGAAAAATATACTATCGCTTTGTATATTCTGAAGGAAGCAATCAACAAAAAAATTGAGCGCATAACATTAATTCATTTGAAAAAAAAAATTATTGGAATCAACGTTTCACCGATACCTTCAGTCAGGCTCAATAAAGCAAAAAGTCTCTGGCAAAATAGGGTTTGAACATCACTGAAGGCATAAAAATTCATTTTTTCATTTTTGAAGGCATAAAAATTCATTTTTGCACATGAACTGTTAATCACCATGAGCTTTTATTAAATTTTTAAAATACTACAAAACATAATCTTCAAGAGAAAAAAAAATTATATTTCTTCACCAGGAAATGTTCAGCAAAATTCATGTTAAAACTTCACAAAATAAAGAAAAACTCGATTTACTGATTTTAAGTTCTTTTTTTGTTTTTATCAGTGCATATTTCTGTACAAAGCATTATTACAATTTGTACTTATAAAGTTTTTTTCTGCAGCCAAAATTGTCTGGGCTACAAGGATTCAAATATGATGTATACTTAAATGAATATAAATTTGCGTTCAAGTCAAAAAATTTAGATTCGAATATTGCGTACTCATAGTAAATTCTGACTAAAAATGCTCTTTTGAGAGCAAGTGACGGAATAACGAAGTCATCCCTGTTGATAGGCATCGCTTTGACACTCGTATTGTATTCTAACTAACTAGTAAACTTACTTGACGCAAACTCTGCTGAGATTCGAATTTAGGACTGTGTAGGCTTGCGGATATATGCGGTTGTCAAGGGATAACTTTGAAGAAATCGTTTGATTTTTTATTCAAAAATATTGAAATTCCACACAGTAACAATTTTATTTAAAAACAAAAATTGGGCACCAGACAGAAAAAGTTTTTCATGTTCAGAATTTTTATGTTTTTTGCTTCTGAACGCCCGTGCATCGTGACGACGTACGGTAATGACAAGAATTAGAGAAAAGTTGTTGGGAAATCTCCAGAACTTTATTTGAAAATATTGAAAAATCGAGTTTGAGATCCTACCCTATAAAAAATTGATTTGTAAAACAAAAATTATTTAAAAAAACAACGAATACCTCATATTTCTATTAACCTTAGTTTTTTAGATGAACAATTTAGTTGTCTGATAGGGGAGCTCGCATTTTCAAGTTTACAAAGTCTGCTTTGTTAAACACGAAATGGTCATGAGTTCAAATCTTAGTAGAATCGTACCGGTTGATGTCCGAGGTAGTTTTACGCATGGGTTTATTCTCAAGCTCCTTCTCATCTCCTAACTTGACTTGGAAATAAGTCACACAAAGTGAATGCATACCTCTCCAAGTAATAATAATTGCCGATACTTGGTAGAGGTAACTAACCAGGCTTGGTAGAGAAGAGCAGTAGAGTGTATATATAGGCGTGTAGAAGGAAGGGCAAAAGTATAAAAATTCGTCAACGATCACGGTAACAAAAATACCTTCCTATCCATTATAGTCGTTAGAGATGCAGAGGTAAACTTGGTCTCTGGTAGCAACGGTTCTAACACTTCCTTTTTTCCTTCCCTAACCGACGGTTCTTTGTATAACTTCACTAGTTTAGATTCATCACGGAGGAATAACTACAAAATGTGCGGTCGATCAAGGTCAAGCTCTCAAGCTGAATAATTTAGTTACCTACAACTCTTCTGATCATGTCGAAATGGATAGTTATTAGGAAAAAAAGTTTTTCTAACAAAACCACTTTATATCGAAAACTGTTACATGTTTAAAATATTGCATAGACATGAAAAAAAAATTGTAAAAAAAGAAAAATTCTCGAGAGTTCTTATTTATTTATTTATTTACTTTATTCATTTGGCATTGCGCCATAATGACATGCCTGATTCACGAAGGTTTTCCAATTCACTCGGTTATTGGCTGCCGCTCTCCAATCCCTGGGATACCGTGTACTACCCGCCAGATTTCGCTCCACCTGGTCTACCCATCTCGCCCGCTGCGCCCCTGGTCGTCTTCTTCCTTCCAGGTTCAAGGCAAACACCATCTTTACAGGTTAGTTGCCCGGCCTTCTTGCATTTTGCCCTGTCCAGCGTATCCGTCCAGCTTTGGCTACCGCTTGAATACTGGGTACGCTGTAGCGTTGCGAGAGCTCATGGTTCATTTTTCGCCTCCTTATTCCGTTCTCCTGCACGCCGCCAAAGATCGTCCTAAGTCCCGTCGTTCGGAAACTCCGAGAGTACAGGTCCACCTCGAGCTTTGTCCACGTTTCATGCCCGTAGAGAATAACCGGTCTTATGAGCGTTTTGTACAGGCTACACTTCGCACGGGTGCTTAGTCTGTTCGACCGCAATTGCTTGTGGAGCTGATGATACGCCTCCAAATCTCACGGCTGGTATCATTGTCCTCAGTTACCAGTGAGCCAAGACGAACAAGCTCGTCGACTACCTCGAACTCATCGCCGTTGTAATCCAATACTCGGTGCTTCCCGTTTCAGTCCGGTCTACTGTCCTGCCACCGCCGCTGTTGTTCTGCCTTCCATGTCATCAGCAAAGCAATGTTGAATAGCAGATAGGAGAGACCATCACCCTGTCGAAGCTCCCTGTCGAGTTCAAATGGATCCGACAATCACAAAGCACTGCGTTCCATCCACCGTAGCCTTTATCAGTCTAATCAGCTTCCCCGAAAGTCATATGCGGCTTTGAAGTCGATGAATAGGTGGTGGAGTTCTGGGATCGCTTTCTCCGCCGCCATGGTCCTCTGCCTAAGCGGCATTAAGGTGTTGTCGAAGAGCAGCCTCCACCTCACCGTCACCTCACGATCGTCTCTCAGAATACTACCATCTTTATCCCACCACATTTCGGCTCGCGGTACAAAGCCTTCGTGGGATGCGTTGAGTTTCTGGTAGAACTTTCGCGTTTGCTGAGAATAATGCAGCTGTTCCAGCTCTGTATATTCCTCCTCCTCCAGGCGGTGCTTTTTCACCTGTATGTGTCTCTCCACATTTTGACGAGGGACACTGCGCAACTTAACCACTGGCGCAGCGTTCTCTTCATCCATCACTCTCCTACATTCGTCGTTGAACCATTCGTTCCGTTGGGTTCGTCCCACATGCCTGATGACGTTCTGCACTACGCTGTTAATGGCTTTTTAATAATGTTCCAACAGTCCTTGAGAGGAGTTACCTACAGCTGGTCCTCTTCCGGCATTGCAGCTTCGAGCGAATGCACGAAGAATTCATCCTTGTCGTCTTTGGTACTTCTGAGGTGAGGGCTGTGCACGTTTATGATGCTGATGCTGAAGAACCGGCCCTTGATTCTTAACCTGTACATTCGAGGACTAATTGGCCGTCTGCGAGATTTCAGTACTTCGGAGGGCACTCGTGTGCTTTCTTGGAAATTGAGAGATCGGTAGTTCCAGGTCCTGAGTTTCCAATGGTTAGTCCGTTTTCCTCGCGTTGGGTGTGCCGATTGTTCCAGTCCGATTTTTTTGTACCTTGTTCATTATTTGTGAGTGTTTTACAGTGGCGGCTTGTAAGGCCTTCGCACCAACCTCCTGTCTCGCCGGAGTCCCACGCGGCACGAAAACGTTAATCGGCGCCCTAACCTGGAGCACAGACGTCGTTTTGAACCACTCCTAACATGAAAGGCAGACTCTCGAAAATTCAAAAAAAGCCCTACTTCCCTGTCAGCATACAACCAAATTCCCACCGGGGTTGGTTACCCGATCTTGTCTTGGTTGCTCGTATCTCAGCTGACATCGCGTGGAGACAGCAGTAGCTGTATAAAAGGCTAAGCACCAGTCGTTTACCAGTTGAAGAGTACTCATTTTGAAATGTTTAGAAGAGTTTTGGGCAACTAAAATAACCATCTAAAAAGTTTGATAAAAAAAATCAAAGATGACCGTTTTTTAAAATCACATTTTGTTTTCAAAATCAATTTTTTCAGTATAGGATCTCAAAGTTTTTCAATATTTTCAAATAATATTTGAAACGAATAACTGAAAGTCATGTTGTGACAACTTTTTTCTATCTCTCGTTAAAATTTAGATATCGATATCGAAATATCGATTGATAAAAAAAAAACTTCAGCCCGTTTCAGATGTTACCCCGATCACAAGAGCATAACTAAAAAATTACAGAATCCTATCAACACAAGATAAAAATAACATATTTTACGATTTTGTATATTTCCATTTGATAACAAAATTGAATCTGAATTAGTTATAATCCTGAAATAAAGTTGTTCTGAAACAATTCCAACTTTTTATTGTTTCTATCAAAACCTGTTATGTCTAACAATGGTTGTTATTATGCTGTTCTGTATACTATCTTATTTTGTTAGAATCTGACACTGTAGTAACAAATTTTGAAATGGGTTTGACACTAGTAGAATCATTTCTGTTATAATTTCTGTTATTTTAACATCTAACGGGATCACATCAAAAACATAAGCTGAAAGATTTATCCCATAGCAAACTAACAGCTTCTGTTATATTTTTGTTTCGTCTTTCTGATCGGGACTCCATCAATTACAATTATCAAATTTCGAAAAATGAAGTATGTAACGTTCTTTAGCTTAGTAAGACCCACCCACAAAGTTTTTTTAAATTCTGAGAAATCTGTCTGTAACATGTTTTGTGATTTTTATTAAATTATTATCAAAGCACATGGAAATAAATAAGTATTCTTCGAAAATAATCATTAAAAAATCTTGCACAGATGTTCGTATAGGTTTCAGACGTCATTGTGATCGAATAGAATATTTTAAAATCACGATTCACTAATAAATCTGAAGGTTATTCCACTGGAGCTGCTCTTCTAGACATAGAAAAAGCATTCGAGAGTGTTTGGCATAGAGGTTTGATAGCTAAAATGTCTAATTTCCGTTCTCCTCTTTTCATCACAAAAATGATACAAAGTTACTTGAAAGACCGCACTCTTCAGGTTAACTATTTAAATAGTAAATCTGATAGATTGCCTGTTAGAGCTGGTGTACCTCATGGAAGTATCTTGGGCCCAGTCTTATATAATATTTTTACTTCTGATCTTCCTGATTTACCACCAGAAATCATGATGAATCATGATTTCTGAACTGAAAAATATCAATCATAGCTAGTTTGGAAACGAAAATAACGATATTTCAGGTCAAAATTTATTCGTTTTGGTTCATAAGCGGCAGTTTGCTAAATTTGCTCTCATTTGATCATCATTGGATCGATTTCAATTCGGTTTGTTGCAAAAGCTCTAAAACTAGCTCTGAGATTACAATCTTTGTAGTTTCATGCGAATTTATCAGTGTTACTTTGATGGTATGGAATAATCATTGTTGAAAATTATTTTTTATGAGCTTTTATCAAACTTTTCTCACTTCTCCAAATTTAAGGTAATTAACCCCTAATTTAAATGATTTCAAGTAAATTCAATACTTATTTTTGTTATTTAGAAACTTGTTTGATCAAATTTCATTGAGTGTTGACTGATTTAGAAATTTTTTTCAAAAATATGTTAAATTGCACCGGGCATGCAAGGGTTAACTTTGACAGATATGCGAATCTTTCAAAAGTTGCATTTTAGGACACATAAACATTGTCTAGTGTTGTAAGGTCAGTATCTTTTGATTAGTATTTTTTATCACGAATTTTCAGGTGATCAATTTCGCCCCACTGATCAATTTCACCCCATTCCACCGTATTTAGGGCTTATTTATGATGAAAATCTTACCTTCAATAAGCACATTGAGAATATCCAAACAAAGTGCAATAAATATATAAAATGTTTGTATCCTCTTTTCAACAGAGATTCTAGACTTTGTCTCAAGAATAAACTGTTAATTTATAAACAAATATTTAGACCAGCAATGTTATATGCTCTGGACAAGTTGTTGTACAACCAGAAAGAAGATGCTTCAGAATAAACTTCTGAAAATGACATTGAAGCGTTCTCGCAGGTTTAGCACGAATGAACTACACAGGCTTACTAACGTGGAAACATTAGAAAATATGTCAAACCAAATTAGTTCCGATAAAAATCGTTGCAATCCTCAATTACAACGATTAGCTCACTTTATAGTCAGTAGAATAGGTGTAAGATTAGATCAAGGTTTAACTTTAAATTCATTTTTTTTTGTTGACAAGTAAGTTTACAATTTTCCTACAATTATATTCGCTTAACTGCGGAAGCAATTACAATCTTTCAATGAAATAAAAATCAAAATCATATGTAATCATAAAAATCATATGTAATAGTGTTGATATGTCACCGTTTGTGGCAGAACTCACAATATTAATTCTTGAATCAAGGCCGGATTTAGACGGTGAGTGGCCCGGGGCAAATTTGTTTGTGAGGCCCTCTTTTCTTAAAACATTTAGAGGTAACGTTCTGTAAGGTGACGAGCAAAAAAAAAGATCACCCCAGGCCTAGGGGGGCCCCTTGAATCGAGACTAATTTAAAAACAATGGTATTAATGTCTACTATATAAAAATGGAATTCCGTAACGTTTGATCTTATTGATGTTATTGCCTCCGTCTCAGTGGTGTACAGTCACCACCATCATTTGAAATCGTTCTAAATCAAAAAAATAAGCGGTGATATATGGGTTTTTTACATGAAAATGTTTGTTAACGTTCAGGAAAGACATGTGAGGAAAAATATTAGGTATCTGATTACTAAAACTTGAGATTTTATTCACAAAACTACGTAAAACTTGCAAAATAATTACTTTTTATGCTGAATTTGCCTCTAAATTTAATTTCAAAGCGATGACATGTGATTCTTTTTTCATTAAAATGTTTGTCAACGTTCAGAAAAGACATGTGAGGAAAAATAATTAGTATCCGATTACTGAAACTTGAGATATTATTCACAAAACTACGTGAAACATGCGAATTTATGACTTTTTATGCTGAATTTGCCTCTAAATCAAAATTTAAAGCGATGACATGTGATTCTTTTTTAATTAAAATGTTTGTGAACGTTAGGAAAGACATTTGAGGAAAAACTAAAAGTATATGATTACTAAAACTTGAGATATTATTCACAAAACTACGTGAAACATGCAAATTTATGACTTTTTATGCTGAGTTTGCCTCTAAATCAAAATTTAAAGCGATGACATGTGGTTATTTTTCCATTAAAATGTTTGTTCATGTTAAAATATAAAATGTATGTTTGATGATGATTTTCTGTATACAGCACAACAATGTTGCACGCTAGCCTTCTAATAGCGTTCTCGATCAACCAGATTAGTTGAGAAAATTCGTTATCGATATTGTTTTTAGCACATTTTGCATGTTGTCGGTTGAGTACAACGATACACCGTGCCCCAGAGCTGTGTCGAAAAAAATTCTAGTTCGAAAAGATTCTCTAACTGATCGGAGATCGAACCCGATATCACAACCGTGTGGGAGACAATCGACATCGCTAACCACAGAGCCACGAGGACCGTATGTCCGTAGCATACAGAATACAGAAAATCACCTGAAAATACTTTTTTCTAAATTTATACATATTATACGTATACATGCGAAATCTTGACTTTTTATGCGCAATCAAAATTCAATTATTTGTGTTTTTTTTTTCAATACAATGTTCGTTGTTCTTTCACCATTTACATTTTTTTTTGCAGAATAATCCATGTCTCAAGCATAAACATTTTACATTTCTGATGTTTTCGAGGTTTTGTGAATAGTTACAAATTACGGCATTCGATTTACTTAAGTACTTTTGAATTTGAATTTGATTTTTTTTAGAGAGCTTTTAATCAGAAGGTCATTCAGCTCTTAACCTTAGGCGTCTTACACAAATTACGTAACGCTAAAGATCCAGACTTCAGACCCCCTCCCCCCATATGTATTGATAGGTGACGTTCGACATGACTCCCCCCCTCAAATTACATAACGCTGATCAAATTTTCAATTTCGAGCAAACATCACAGTTACGTAACTGTCTCTACTACCACCCCTCCCTCCTACGTAACAATAAGTGATGCAGATTCAACCCCCCTCCTCCCCTTCATGCGTTACGTAATTTGTGAGTGACGCCTTACTGTTTTACTTTTTTTACGTTAATCCAAACTAGAACACTTGGGACATTTAGATGGAGGAAAGGTTAAGATTCATTGGTTTGAATATCGATTAAGAGGCAGCTTAAGCATTAAAAATCTTTTATTTTCTTATTTTCTACGAAGTTTTGTGGATTAAAAAATGGCGACTTCCGGTTTCAGGAAAATAACCTAAAGTGATATTTGGCCAACAATTTCAATACTTTCGAAAGTGGAACTCCATACGTCGTTTTATAGCGATGACACATATTTTTCTTTCATTAAAATGTTTGTTAACGTTCAGAAAAGAGATTCGAAGAAAAATAACAAGTAGCTGATTACTAAATTTGAGATATTATTCAAAAAACTACGTGAAACATGCAAATTTATGACTTCTGAAGTGATATTTGGCCAACAATTTCAATACTTTCGAAAGTGGAACTCCATACGTCATTTTGAAATCCAAAATGGTGACTTCCAGTTTCTGTAAATCAGCCCAAAATCACAAAAAACAATCCAATACGGGTATTTCCGTTCTGTGCGTTCTCAGAACATTGAAGTACTTAAAGTAATGATGGAAGTATAAGATGTGAATTATATTTTTGAAGTGAGTTGAGCTAATGCAGCAATGAAATATAAAAAAAAAACTATCTTTGACACCTTTGATCCCGAGCATCACCGGGAACGTTCAACTAGTTTTAAAATATTTCTAGAGCCAAAACGGTTTGTTTGATTGGTGTGCTGTTTCCGGCAAAATTGTAGGCAGTGAATTTGTTCTTCAAAAGAAAAAATACGCTATGAAGAAATAAAAAAAAAACTAATATTATTTGACACTACAAAATGGTTGTTCATTAAAAACCAAAAAAGGAATAATTCCATTTACAGTGTTTATTTATTGGAAGGAAAAAAATATATGCACTTTATCCGAGTCTTTTTTTAATTGAAACATTTGAGGCTTGCATAAATCAGCAACTGTTGAGTTCAGAAAAAAAAACTTATTCCTAATTGCTTGCTGTTTTGTTTTGGATTCTTCATGATAATCGGCTATGACTGGTTTCAAACTTTTTGATGGGTGAATTTTTTTAGATTTTCTTTCCAACTAACACTCGGTAAATTAAACATGGGCCGCCGGAAGAGATTCAGATCCATTGGTGTATCTATTTCCAGCCGGCTATTTCGTCCTATTTCTATTTCTTTGCAGGTTGTACGATTTGTTTTTGCGTTTTTTGGAATATTTTTTATTTAAAAAAACCTATTCAACAGTTTGAAAAGCTTTCCCCCTTTTTTTTTTTGCTATTGAGTAATACTTGCTTGGACATCTAACCACAATCTTAGAATAAACGTGACACGCATTCAAGATTGAAATTTCTTCTCGGTTTTTAGTTCAAAGGGAACTCAGGAAGGTCGAAAAATAATGAATTTTCGTGATTTTGTCTAGATGTTCAGTTTTGTGTATTAATTATTGATTAAGAGGTATATTTTAAGATGTATTTTGCATGTCGTGAATGCATGTATAGTGAGTATTACGCAGTTGACAGCTGGGAACGTGGATGCTTTAGATCAGTATCTAACTGTGGTCAGTTTTTCTCAGCATCTACTGAACCGATTTGGCTGATATTTTTTTAGAATGTGAAAAAAAAATTATCTAACTAACATGGCCTTTTTTGAAAAATCTGAAAATTGCCACAATGGCGGGCATTTTAGTAAAAAAAAAATCCTGAAAAATCGCTATTTAAAAAATTGACATTGGAAAATGCAGATATTGAAAAACGGCTGTGTAACAAGTTAGACAATCTATTTTTACATGCTGAAAAAATCAGCCAAATCGGTTTAGTACACGCTGAGAAAAACTAACCATCAGCTGAAAAAAAAAGATGGTTTCAAGAAGAACGCTGTCAATAGCGTAATATTCATTATATTTGCACCCACGACATGCAAAATGTATCTTTCAATATACCTTCAAATATACCTTAGTCAATAGCCAAAATACCCAAACACTTAACCTTACCCTAAACATCCGAAAAACAAATCACGAAAAATTATTATTTTTCAACTTTCCAGAGTAGGGTCCCCCCTTACGTGTAAAAATTAGAACAAATAAATATCAAAATATCCATATGTTGGATATACATTGATGATTATTCAGACGGATGTCAGTACTTTCTATCCTCTTTAAAAGAAATGAGGAATTCACATTTAAATTTTTTGGAGGAATCTTTTATGAAAAAAACTCAGAGGCTTTATCGACAAATTCAGTCCATGTTAAAAATTCAGTTATGCTTATCATCATGTCGATGGTAGATTTGATATAGCAATTCAGAAAATTAAATCCGAATGCTCTCACACAAATAAATATTCCAAATCCAAAGTCCAGCCAGTATCAAACAATTAATTGAAATGGCATCCAGTCACAAAATCAAGCCATAACTGTTGTGAGTTATTCGTTGCTTCCACACGAGAACGATGATGTCACGTAAAGGTTGCATTTGCTTTCCCTGCGTAAACGAACCCCAGCAAGGAAACGGCGAAGAAATGACACATAAAACAGCATAAAGAAAACGACATTAAAAAGCACCCCCTCTCGACACAGTTAGCGATGCTATGCTGAACTACCACTACTGACACACACACATACCTAACTGCCGAGCAGGAAAGCACGTGCGAAGTCACCCTCCCTAGTGTTGATAAGGCGCTTCCTTATGGGGCGCATGTTGTTTTGTTCACGGACCGGACGACGAGGGTGGTGTTGTTAAGAAAGGGGAACGTTTATGTTTATGCCGGCACTTGTCGCGTTCTGTTATTGTGCCGTTTCAGGCATCGTGTTGTCCTGTCAAATCATTCGGTTTCGAAATTGCAACAATGACGCCTGCGCTTCCAGGATCATATTGAAAGTTCGAATTTTCCAGCGTTCGGCAATTGTCGGCAAGGATATATCCTAGCCGCAGGGATCCATTTCTGTTCAGTCTTAGTACAGCTCCCGAACGGATTAAAACAAAACAAAAGCAAGGAAAGCCACACCAAAGGGAAGCGGCTTTCCTTCTAGTTAACTTTTGAAAAAAAAAACCTCTATAGATCTCTAGCTAGGTTACCAATCTAGTGCTAGTAATTAAAATTCATGTAAAGTGAACAGAAAAAGTGTTCTTCGTCGCTTAAAAGTTATGCAATCAATCATTTACATGTGAAAATCTTCAGTTCATACCGTTACCACTAGTTATTTCAACAAGAAGAAATCAATCGAATCGAATTTTCCACACCCTCGAGGAATCAAGCGAAGAAAATTTCTCACATTTATAGTGCAGTTATTAGCGATAGCTTATACAAATCATTAGCTGCCTAGCCATTTTTATGGGATTTAGTGCATAGTGAACGCTCACCCTGCAGGACCTTGCGATGGTCACCGAGAATGGGACTCAGGTAAATTTTTCCTCCGCAGACGAAGAAAATTTCAGTCCGTCCACCATCTTTTTTTCACTTTCAAGGTTCTGCTCAGTGCAGAAAAGCTAGGGCGCAGCACCGGGTGGGAAGGGGGAAAATCGATCGACCGACAATGGCGGCTTGCTCATAGGTCACACACATCCGAAAGGGCAGTTTGGTGGTGAAAAAATGACTGGCTCCTTTCCGTCTGGATGTTTTGGGAGGAATTGCTTGCAGGCAAGTGGCATTTGGGGCGTCTAGAGGCAGATTTTTCCGTGCAGAACCAAGCCTGCATTCCTGCGAGCGGCTTTAGTCCTTGTCGCAACGCGATCGATATTTTCACTTACGCTTCCGCGGGTGGTGGTTCCGGTTAAAGTAGCGCTACTGCTGCAGTCAATCTGAGCGGACGGAAAATGGGAAACGCTGCACAATCTTGGCAGTGCTACGCCCTTTATGGCTGAAAAAACTGCATTGCTTGCGGCGTAATGGCGGCCGGCATTGGGAAGGGCGTTCGTAACAAACGGCCCGATTTGATGATTCAATACTTCAGGAGTTGAGAAGGTCCAAAAAGATTTTTTACGCGAATAAGAGGAATTCAAAATGGCCGACTGCACTTTGTCAAATTTCCTGCAGTTTTTTCATCTGTTATGCGTGGTGTATTCGGCTCAACTTAACATTTCAAATAATAAAATAAAACGAGACACAAATTTAAAGGTTAGAAATCAATACTCTGAAACATCGCATCAATATGATGGTGAAGAAATTTAAATATGCTACGAAAGCTTAAAAGTTACGCTTCGTTTCGTTTTAACATTCAGCGAGAAAATATCACTTGATGAGGATAATCGCTACCGGCTGGCAATACAAATTTATTACGCAAGATATTACGACATGTGGATTTCAATTCACAGTAATACTTTTTATGCTTCGGTGAACTTCATGGTAACAGTTTATACGTTTGACATTTGATCGAGAATCAACAAATCGTCGTTACATAAGGTTGGAAACTGTTTGAACCTAGAACATAAAACTACTAAGCAATAGTTTTTTTTGTCTTATAACACTGTTATACAACTTATATTCAAGTGCTAATGAGCCGATAAACCAACTGAAAGCTACAACTAGGGCTGCTATCGTTTCAAATCATGCAACACTTTAATTGCACTTTTACGTCTGTATAGGATCAAGGTGTGTTACTGAAAGGTCAATAGCTGCTGTTATGCAAGTCATATATACATAATGGCACTGACTTTAAGTACCATCTCAAACTTTCACAGTATGTAATTAAAAGTTATAAACCATGATGAAATACATAATGGCTTGAAGTTTTGAAAAGATTCAGAAAACAAACACAATAAAAAATTCTAAAAATCGAAGCTTTATTTGCAATCTTTTCTAATGTGGATTGTAGCTTTGTTTTATCGTTTTCTGATGAATAATCGACTTCACCCTAATAGAAGCCTAACAATGTGAAGAGTTTGGTAACTGTGAACGAATAATTCAAAAACACTAGTAAAATAACTAAAAACTTCCTAATAGGGATTTTGGTTTCTAATTGGGAATTGAATTAATTTGTTTTGAGAATAGAATACATAAAAATGCTGCACAAAACGTTTCGAAGAAAGAAGCGAAAACAGTATTTTTGGTTGATTAAACTTTCTAACCTGTTTTTTAAGACATTAGGTTCCACGAGTTAATCTGCCTAGCGGTGATAGGATCGTTCACATGCAAACCTTATGATTAGTTAAAATTGATCAGCAACTTACGTAACCTTCTTGATCCCATGAACCTCTTGGCAAAAGAATTGCTTAAAGCACTCAGTAAAAAATTTTGCCAATCCACAGAGCAACAGTAGCCAATATTCATTCTTGAAATCATATTTGAGTAATAGGAAAAAATAAGTTACATAATGTTATGGTTGCATTTGTGAGAGTTTCTCGGAACTTTTCGAATAATTACAAATATTTTTCTAGCCGTTTGATTTGATTTGAGCTATTATTGATTGAAAAAAATACTTGTTCTAGTATATTTCAAGGCCAGCCCGAGCATGGAGAGCATAGCAAAATCATAACTCATGAATAACATATTTTGTTATGAGATTTTATCGTGCTATTGAACAGATATTCACGTTTCCAACACGCATATCAAAGGAATATCAAATTTTGATCTTTATACCTCTCATAAGATATTCAAACATATTTTATATATCTTATTGAGGACACGTTTTTAAGTAAAAATAGTTTGTTATTGATTATTTATAACATGTTCAGTTAGGTGTTTGATGTTCAATAATTCGGATATTTAAAAAAATTCGGAACCGGCTATTTTCGTGATTTTTAATACAAGCTATTGGTTTGCTATTCACAATATCAAGATTTGTTATTTTTATCGTCTTGGAGGAATGATATTTTGGTATTATATTTTGCTATTTTACAACTGTATCAACCTTATTTATATCAAAATGACGTATGTCACAGAGTTTCCAATATCTGGTTATGATATTATGATGCTGTTTTCTTCTGCTCGGGAGATAATGACAATATTACAAAAGTTATAAATCTCTGGCGACTTTTATCAACAAAAGTTACTTTGAATTGAAGCTTTAATAAAATAAGAATTTCGACCTTATACAAAATTAACTCTATAAACTTAAGACTGTGCTTAGAAATGTGTTTACTAGAAGCATTTCTGATTTAAATTACAGCGAAAATCGTTATTTGCAACTAAGATGTAGGTATCATTTAGTTCTTATTTTGAATTTCAAAAATGTACAAAAATTTGTTCTTTCTGCGACAAGGGTTTTGAAATTTGAACTTAACTAAAATTTCAAACTAACCTTGCAAAAAAAATTAGTTTTTGCAACTTTAGTAATATTTTTTCCAATACACAAAAGTTTAGCAGAGAATAAAGTTTTTAGGATACATATTTTAAAAGATTCATGATACTAAAACTCCCCTTTAGAATTAACGCTCAAGTCAAAATTAGCATGATCTTGAACGATTGCACGATTCGTAGTTGCTCCATTGTGGATCTGAGCTAGTGAAGTTGCACAAAAAACCTCTCATGAAAGTCCAACTGGGATTAACCCTCTAGTGCCCAAGTTAATTTTTTGACGGACTTCGTAAAAATCACTATGAATCTTTATAAACATTTTTTAAGTATTTATTAAAGCTTTTTAGAGGTTCAACTGACGACCGTCTAAAGGCGGCACTGGGCACTAGAGGGTTAATTTATCGTCTTCAATGTACAACAATTCAGTAGTTTCCGCTTTGTAAAGACCGATTACGGCGCCGGCTACTTCTTTACGGCCAGTTAGGGAAGGAAAGAAGGAATGTTACAATCATACAACAACGATTGTAAGGGGTTACTTCTGTCACTGTGGTCAGTGAAGGATTTTCATTCTTTTACCCTTTCATCTACACGCCTATATTTAGACTCGATTGCTCTTTTCACCGAGCCTCGTTAGATTAAAATTAACGCTTGAATCGAGATGGTTCGAATACTTGTTAAAAATCTTTAAATGTAAATCTTTTTGAAAGCAAACACTATACTAAATACTATTTCATTCCAGTTAAAAAGAGTTTTAAGCTGCTTTTTTACTACCAACGAACGCAGCACTCCTACAGGTACACTATAGATTTTCATTCCTATAACAAGCAAATATTTCACGCGCATCGTTCACGGTCGAGAAATATATCATTGTATGGAACGGCCCAACCTAACTTTTTTCACTTTTTTGACAGTTCCGGAATGTTTGTTTAGAGGGTGTTGAATTTGGAACGATTAAATGGTTTTTTCTTTGTTCTTACGAAGATTGTGACCTATTCCATTAGAAAATGCATGAGAAACTAATAAAAATTAATATATTTCTATTGAAGTAGCTCAATCCGAAAAAGCATTAGAAAAAAAATCTTTTTGGGGCCATCCACATTCCACGTGGACAGAAAAATCGGCAGTTCCCCCCCCCCCTACGACCCTCACGTGGACAGTCATGGACATTATTAAAAATAAAATTTTGTTAAAAAAGAGCTGAAATGTTGATCTCATATTGGTTGATGCAAAAAGTTTAATAACTTCTCTTCAAACCGTCAAAAAAATCCTGTACTTGAAAAGGAACCAAAAACTATATAATCACAAGTTATGCACAGAAAGATTGAACACTTTTGAACGCGAGAAATACAATACTACAGTTTTCTATGCAAAAGTGCAATGAAACTGAATACCCCTCCATTTGTCTTCACATGATCCTCCCCTCTTTTGCGGGGAGGGGGTTGCATTTTTGGCCAGGACCGATCAAAACATAAATATCTCGCTTCAGCTATGATACAGAATCCCGGGAATATTGCAAACCCTCTTCTAATTCAGCCTAATGGTTAGAGAATGTTTCTGAACAAAAGAAAAGGCCAAAGCAGAGATTGATTCCAAATTTAGCGAAACTCTTCCGTTTCCATAGATGAATGTAATGACAAAACTTAATTTCAGCTCACGGCTCAGTTGAAAGTGCCTCGAAGAATTGAAACAAAGTTAATGAATAAATGATTTCAAATTCGCCTGAAAACACTTAAAAGTACATCTTCTTGCAAGAGACAATAAAAAATATCTTATTGTACTTGAAATTCTTGGAAGACTCTCAACATGTGCTCAACATATCTGAAAAATGTTTCCAAAAAAACGAAAAGGTCACAAATGAAATGGTTTCAAATTTATGTCATGAATCTAAAAACAAGAATATCTGTGGAATGTTTATAATAAGTCAATGCATTTTTTGTCAGATTTCAGATTTTGTACACGTGTAAAATACATAAATTTACCTTCTTTCAATTAAACAAACAGCAAACGTTATCGAAATGAAATGTCGAAATTCATCCAAAAGTGAACCTTCCCGAGCCGGTTTCTTTCGGGGTAGTAGGGGTGAGCGAAACGGCTCTTTTGCAAGAGCGGCTCTGAACCGCTCACTCACCATTCCGAACCGGCTCATATAAACGGCTCGTGGTTCACAATGTTTCACGAGCGTTGACAGTTCGTGTTTTCTCGGTAGAATTAGGGTTCGTCTGGTGCGCTCAAAGAACCGTGGCTCTTTTTCGTGAGCCGTTCGTTCTTTAGCTCTTTTATGAGAACCGGTTCATATGAACGGCTCATGAGCCGTACGCCCATCCTTATGGGGTAGTATTGTTTCACTAGTCGCATAATTCCACTGTACAGCACACAAACCAAATTCACAAAGTTATAGTTCTCACAATAAAGCTCAGAGTAATAAATTTTCAGAAAATTTGAAACTAGTGCGTTTACACCGCAACTGACGTAAAACTTGACATGCTTTGTTCTACTAATCGGAACAAAAATATAACGAAGGAGGAGAATATAAACATTTCATGATAGTGAAATATTTTTTCGTGAGTGGTTTCCAGTTTCATGCAACAGTGCTGAAATATTACAGCACAGCTCTTATATCAGTATGGCAGTCTTCACTGATTATTACAAATTATAGCACGTTTTGCCAGGTTTTTGGTAGAGAAAGATCAGAATTAGTTAGTACAATTTTTTGTCATTTGAATAACACGTTTTGTTATAAATATGCTTTAAAAACACACACTTTTAAACATTCGAGTGTATGATAACAGATTTTGATATAATTGTGTACTTTTTATCATTCTGGAATGTCAAGAATATGACAGGCTTTGTTATTTCTATCAAGTTCAGATATATTTGTGTTACCCGTTTGCTATAATCGTTTGATCGGGTATTCCTTACCTTACTTAGCTATCAGACTATGTTTAATTAAGTTAAAAAAACAGGTTCTTGTCAAAACTCTTATTTTATACCACTATATCTTTGATATTTTCACTGAACTTTTAAAACAACATCATACCCTAATTTTTAACATGTTACAGTAGATTTTATTAAAATTGATTGGATTTCTATCAATTTTTCTTGCGAAAAAACTCTTTTTTGACAAGTTCTTTTGCGTACTAATTTCTATTTATTCCAGTCAACATTCAATTTTTTTAAAGGCAGACGGTGTGTGCCGCTAGGGATGTGAAAAACAGGCGAACTTAAAATATTATACTGACTAGGAAAAATATACCGCATCCAATATGATGAACGTCGAACGATTGAACGTCCAGGGTGTTGATATGTTATCTATTTCACTAATCGGATTGTTATCCAACGACAAAAAATCTAAAAGTTTAATCTATGAAACCCCTTGGAAATGAAATCTTGAATGACCGTCTTTGTTCATAAGTTACTATTTTGTTACCACAACATCTTGTGTGCGTCATCCGAATTGTTCGAAATTATTGTAAGCACTGTTGTTCTGAACTGCTCGAAAAAATACTTTTCCTCCGAACATGGATTTTTACCTGGTCGTTCCGTAGCAACGAACCTCATGGATTTCACTTCACTTCCTCTTTCGTAACGTGATTAAAATCATACGTGTGTGATAGAACGTTGCAAATTAAGCTGGGTTTTGTTGTCTCATCTTTTTTTACGCACAAATCTGGTGTACCGTAAGGCAGTAATCTTGGGTCGCTACTTTTCATAATTTTTCTAACGACTTTGCTAGCGCCCTAGGAATAGGCTGCAGACTTATTTACGTCGATGGTTTGATTTTTTTTTTTGACAATTCGTAATATCGAAGATTGTTACCGTTTACAGTCGCTACTGGACTGTTTTGGGACATGGTGTAAACAGCAAAATGTGAAGTGATTACATTTCACCGGGCTCAATCACCGATAATTTCTACGTACGCCATTGACGGGCAGCATCCAAAAAGAGTCGATCACGTAAACTATCTTGGCGTTATCTTGGACCAAAGACTGACTTTTGAGAGTCTCCTCACGGCGATAGTTTCTAAAGCCACTAAACAACTTGCTTTTAACGCAAAAATTGGACGTGATTTCAAAGACCCCCATTGCTTGAAAGCGTTATATTGCTCGTTGGTACGTCACATACTAGAAAATGCATGCGTGGTTTGGACTCCGTATCAACTATCTCGGAATTTGAGATTGGAGCGTCTGCAGAGAAGATTTATCCGTTTGGCCTTAAGAGATTTACTCTGGCGTGATCTCCCTCCTTATCCGGATCGCTGTTGTTTACTTGGAGGCATTATTCGTCGCTAAAATGTTGAATGGCGAAAGAAATTCTACGAAATTGCTGTCTACAATTAATTTTCGAGCATCACAACGCGTGCTGAGGTCAACTTCAATGCTAGTAAATCCGTTTCACTGTACGAACTACAGTTACTTCGACCAGCTGCGTACATGATCAGAATTTTCACAAGTGTTGAACAAGTTTTTAACTTTGACGAACCTGCGCACATATTCAAACAGAAAATTGTTAGTCTTAGTTTTTTTTGTGCCCCAAGTTCATCTCAATTCCATATATACCAGGCTTAGGAGAGAAATTAAACAAATATTTAAGACAGTTCAATATTGTTTCAGCTTTTAAACCAACTGACAAAATTAAAGACATTATTTTTACAAAATTAAAAGACAAAATTGAAAAACAACGGAAAACTAATGTGGTTTATGAAATACCATGCGGTGTATGTACTGGTAAATCGTATATTGGACAGACCAGTCAATTTAAAAAAAAAAGATTAGACCAACACAAAAAATGACATTAAATCCAAAAGTGAAGGGAACACAAGAATAGTACAACATACAATAAATGAGAAACATATTTTCGATTTTGAGAGTACAAGAATCTTAGACGAAATAACCAAAACTGACACGAGGCTCATTTCGGAAACATTTCTTATAAAAATTAAAGGTCATTCTGTGCCGAACACGCATCAGCATCGGTTGTGCTTCGAAATCGCTCCGATAAATTTCAATACGTGTGTGCAAGTGGTGGCATTTTTTGACCGGTCCCGGTGTCTTTTGTCTAGATTGCTGTGTCGCAAGGTCAAGCGCCTTTGTGTTACTGTGTCGCTTTGTAGCTGCCTGCTGTCGAACGATTTGGTGGTGAGTGCAGTGTACTCCTGTGGACGTTTATCCAACACGAAGGAGAGAAGGAAAAGAAGGTACGTGCTTCTTGTCTGTCCCATCGGCGCGCTAGTTTTAGCGCGATGGATGTAGATCCCCCACCTCCCGCACCTCCATCCTCGAATACCCCCGACCCTGTCCCTCCTGCCCACCCTCCTAATATTAATTCCTCAGCTCCCCCACGTGTCAGATTGTATCCAGATGGATCGACTCTTCCGGTGGCAGTTTACCTCAGGCCTAAGGCGGGGCCGAAATCGAAATCTTTGAACATTCTACAGATTTCGAAAGACCTGACGTCACACTTTAAAGCTGTGACTGAAATTTTAAAAATCAGGCCGAACAAGCTCCGTGTCGTGGTCAATGACCTTAAAGAGGCCAACGATATAGCTTGCTCCGAGCTCTTTACACGGGAATACCGTGTCTATGTACCCGCTAGAGATGTGGAGATCGACGGTGTCGTGACCGATTCGAGTCTTTCCGTGGAGTGTATATTGAAAAGTGCTAAAGGGTGCTTCAAGAACAGCACATGTCCCGATGCGAAGGTGCTCGACTGCAAGCAATTGTGGTCGGTATCGCTCGTCGGTGACAAAAAAGTTTACACTCCGTCAGACTCGTTTCGAGTTACGTTCGCCGGGTCTGCACTACCAAGCCACATCTCGATCCACCGGGTTCGTCTTCCTGTGAGGCTCTACGTGCCCCGCGTCGTGAACTGCCTGAATTGCAAGCAGTTAGGCCATACAGCCGCCTACTGCTGCAATAAGGCACGTTGTGGCAAGTGTGGGGAGTCTCATGCGGAAGGTTCTTGCAGTGTTAACGCTAAAAAGTGTTTTCACTGCGGGGAAAATCTGCATGAGCTCTCGACATGTGCGGTGTACATGCAGCGCAGGGATAAAATAAAACGGTCTCTCAAAGAGCGTTCAAAGCGTTCCTACGCTGACATGCTGAAGAAGACCGTTACCACTTCTCCCGTTACTTCGAACCCCTTCGATCTGTTGTCCTCTGATGAAACCGATTCTGACGATTCACCAGCGGGAACATCCTATGCCAATCCTGGGAAGTCTAGAAAAAGGAAAAATATTTCTTCTCCTAAACTTCCCCGAAAAGGTCCAAAGATTTCCCAAAGTGAAATGAATGGTACAAACAAACCTAAAAGTGCAGCGGAAAAACCGAAGCAAACTCCTCCTGGGCTTGCAAATTTAAAGTCCCAGAAGGAGTTCCCAGCACTTCCTGGAACATATAAAACCCTAGTTGTTCCTTTTGCACATCCAGTGTAAAAACCAAATGCTGGACTGGTGAAATTTTCTGACATTGTGGACTGGATTTTTGAAACTTTCAATGTACCCGATCCAATAAAAGTTTTTCTTACAGCATTCCTCCCAACATTTAGAACATTTTTGAAGCAGTTGACTGCTCAATGGCCCCTCCTTGCAGCGATCGTATCCTTCGATGCCTAATTCATCTGCTAATCTGAAGGATTCTATCTCTGTCTTACAGTGGAATTGTAGAAGTATTTTACCAAAAATTTATTCGTTTAAAGTTTTGATAAATAAAAACAAATGCGATGCATTTTCCGTTTGTGAAACTTGGCTTACTTCAAATATTGATCTCAACTTCCATGATTTTAATATTATATATCGCCTTGATCGAGACACCCAATATGGAGGAGTACTTTTAGGGATTAAAAAGTGCTATTCTTTCTATCGTATTAACCTCCCCTCGATTCCAGGCATCGAAGTTGTCGCATGTCAAATGACAATACAAGGTAAAGAGATTTGTATTGCCTCAATATATATTCCTCCCAGGGCACAGATTGGGCAACGGCTGCTCTTTGATTTAATAGAACTTCTTCCCTCGCCACGTTTGATTTTGGGAGACTTCAACTCTCATGGTGTGGCTTGGGGTTCCCCTTACAATGATAACCGCTCCTCTTTAATCTATAACCTTTGCGATGACTTCGACATGACTATTTTAAACAACGGTGAAATGACACGTATCCCGAAACCTCCAGCGCGCCCAAGCGCTTTGGACCTATCCTTATGTTCGACGTCGCTACGGTTGGATTGCACATGGAAGGTAATCCTCGATCCTCACGGTAGCGACCATTTGCCTATTCTTATTTCAATTACTAGCGGATCAACTCGCATGCGACCAATTGACATTCCGTATGACCTCACACGAAATGTCGATTGGAAGTTATACGAGGAAATGATTTCAAAAGCGGTCGAGTCGATTCAACATCATCCACCACTTGAAGAATACAACCTTCTCGCGGGCTTGATTCTCGATGCCGCGTTGCAAGCCCAAACGAAGAAATATCCCGGCGTAACGATCAAAGAACGACCTCCAACTCCGTGGTGGAACAAAGAGTGCTCCGATGTCTACACGCAAAGATCCGACGCGTTTTTGGCCTTCCAGAAGGGAGGTATACCTGGCGACTATATACGGTATTCGGAGCTTGATACCAAGCTTAAAAGCTTGGCTAAAGCAAAGAAACGCGGATATTGGCGTCGGTTCGTGAACGAGACGTCGAGGGAGACATCGATGAGCACTCTTTGGAACACAGCCCGAAGAATGCGGAATCGCGTAACGGTCAACGAAAGCGAGGAGTCTTCAAGTCGGTGGATATTTGATTTTGCCAGGAAAGTATGTCCGGACTCTGTTCCTGAGCAAAATATTGTTCGCGATGCGTCTCCGGGCCACGACGCGATAGAATCACCTTTTACGATGGCAGAATTTTCAGTTGCCCTCCTGTCCTGTAACAATAACGCGCCTGGGTTAGATAGAATCAAATTCAACTTGTTGAAGAATC